>NW_027512838.1:0-346132 GCF_048772815.1 Callospermophilus lateralis
CAATCAAGGGCAAAACCCTTCTGGGCTTAAAATCATACCTAGATTTCTGTTTTCCTACTTATATTTCACCTCTATATTCTTGTAAATATTGCAGGTTCCCAATACCATTATTCATCACACAGAATCACTCGTAACCCAAATCAAACCTGTTTTTAACCCCAAGCATACACTGTTCCCTCAATCATTTTACAGAAGAGCAGGGACAGAGTGGTTCTTACAATACAGGAAAGTTGGGGACCTTCCACATGATGAGAACCTCAAATGTCCATGCACAAATGATACCTGGAGAAGTTGTAGGCAGGTATGAAGCACCTGAGAGAGCAAAAGTCATCTTCCATGGCAAACAACCTGGTCAGGATGAAGGGATGTGTCTGAATCTGCCTCTCTCTCTTCTTATTGTAGAGAAGATGGACCAAACCAGGCCTGAGTGGAGAGCTGTTCCCGGGTGCCAATGGTGATATACATTCTACCTTATGAAAGTGTCACAGGAAGCGGGGGCAACCTCCATTTTAGGTTACCCTTTGAAGCAACTGTTAGGACAAAGTGGTTGCCAAGGCAGTGACCTCATTCAGTTCCAAAGAATGTGATATACCTCATTTCCTTGGTGATGGAACTCTCTGAACTTGGTATCCAAGAAGCCAGGCACCCAGAGGCAGTCCCAGTCCCAGTCCCAGTGGGCTCACTTGTTTGGATTTACCAAGGACAGAGTCAGTTTTCTTGGTACCTAATGATGTGAGGATGGCCAAATGCCAGGAGAGCTCTGAAGATGGACCTTTCCTGAGAAAACAGGTAGTGGCTAACCACTTTTTCCTGACATCTTCACAGAGTTGGTCAAGGAAACAAGATCTGAGAGAAGACAGGCCATTTCGGGGAACATACTA
This sequence comes from Callospermophilus lateralis, assembly GCF_048772815.1. NCBI lineage: Eukaryota > Metazoa > Chordata > Mammalia > Rodentia > Sciuridae > Callospermophilus > Callospermophilus lateralis. The sequence goes on from NW_027512838.1 coordinate 882, forward strand.
TGGCCCACCAGTCAGAGGACACTCCGGATAGTCACAGACCTACTTGGGGGAAGGAGGTGCCTTTGTGGGAGTGGGTGTGGGTTTGTTGTTTTGTCTCATGTTCTGAGAATAGATAGGAAAGGCGGTTTGTTTGGTTGGAGTGAACAGTTTCTAGTAAGTCATTTGACATGGCGAGTGTTTCTGTTTCTGTGTATCCCACTGTGTCCGTTGTTGTAGACATTAGAAAAGAGAATGCATTAATGGATGTGTCCTGTCTAGTATAAATCATCCCATAATTCATCCTGCCCAATATATGAATGACTGCAGCTTGATTTATCGATGTGCAACACCTGCTATCTTACTAAGTTGTTGTTTTCTTCCTGAATTCTGGCCACTCTCCGAAATAGGCTCATGGATTTGTGTCCAAAATATGTACCACCTCCAAGCTCTGTGACATGGCCATGTCCTGGATAGCTGAAGAGAATGGCGAGCATCTCAGAAAACCCAGATATCAGTGTGACCAGGAAAGTCTCAGTGCAGAAACCCTGCTTTGGGCCTTTGCTTACTTATTGTTGTGTTGCACTGAATGTCAGGAAGGTCTTTGCCTCAGGCCACCCCTTTGTGAAGCCTGAAGAAAACAGTTTTCAAATGGAAATGAATGGGCCTCACCTGTGGCTCTTTGCTTAATTGCTTTGGAAAGGGATGTGTCTTTATCAGCCTCTTGGGCCTGTGTGTGGCTGTGACTTAGATTCTCAGCACCTGATGGATCTTAAGAATGATCCCATGTGAGATTCCAAAACCAAAATGGCAAAAAATTTCATTCATTGTGGATGAAGTCTCTTGCCTTCCTCTGTTAGGTTCCTGCACTCCATCAAATGACAATAGGGATTCTTTGGGTCAAGTGAGTTCTTCAAAGCCCTGCAGAGGTGCTTGTGTTTTCGCATGACTCTAAATCACCTAAATAATGGATACCTAAAATCAGTAGGCCTCAAATTGGAGAAACACAGAAGTATTAACGGCAGGCTTATTTGTTCACTCCTGGTTCACAGAAACGGTGTCCAGGCTACCCTGACTTTAGACAAATGAGGGGCAAACGAGCTGATTTTGGACACTGTCTTGGGCTGCGCCCCTCATGGAAACCTCCAGCCAGAGGTTAAGATGATTGACTATGTGAAATAAGATGAGGGCCATGTGGGAGTGTTTTGGTTTTAATTTTGGTCATTTGTGTGGCATTGGAAAAATGACTGGGTCCACGTGGGCTTGAACTCTGGTGTGATTCCCCTTAGAGACTGGGTTTTGGAACTGAACTCAGAGAAGCATTGCCATGAATTTTGTTGGGATTTTAAGAGGCCACGCATGAAAGTCGCTCTTGGAAACTGAGACCTAGGCCCCGGGTGGATTTCCACAGAGGCCTGGGAATCTCAGCAAGGATATCACATGATTTTATTCTTAAAGAAATGGCAGCCATAGTTGAGAGTCAAAACACACATGGACCTCACATTGTAGACCTCAATGGGCCTGGCCTAATGTGACCTTTTGTCCACTCTTTGGGAAGCCATGCCTGTGAGAGTTCTCCAGAGATTTCATTGAAATGAGCTTCCTCACCATTTAATGTTTGCTGAATGAACTGAAACCCACAGTGCCTCCAACTTCATGCTTGAAAAATGGCTAGATAAATACCATGAAATTTTTAAAATTCCTATGACCAGGTGGCACTGGAGAAACATTGGATGTCCTGTTGCTGATCATGAGTATACCAGACAGTGCCTTAATTTACTGAGTTTCATGAAAATGTTGTAGAACAGAGATGCCAGTAAGTTGGAGCCTGCTGAGTAGTGGGTCTAGAGCAATGGTGGGGAGGTGTTTGATAAAATATCCGTGGTAGGGCAATGTTTATCTACCATTGGATTCCAAATGGCTTGTAACTGACATGGTGCAGCCATCAGACCCTTATATGTAAAGGCATCTTGTTATATGGAGAGTTTTCAGAGGAAAATTAAGAATCAGGTTGATATGGACAAGGGGGTAATGGGCAAGCTGTGAGAGATAGGAGCCTAGTTGGTGCATTCTCTTGCAGACCCTGACCCACCACACGTGACAGAACTCCCTCCAGCACTGTGTCCCAGTTTAGCTCCTAGTATTTCGTGAAACAAATACCAAACTCACAGTGCAGCAGCAAAAACACCACAAAAAGTGGAGGAGGACCAAATGGCTTCACATTCCACACGGGGAGACACTTATTCCCCAGTGGCCTCAGTTTACCTACAAAGAGAGGATTCAGCACTGCTTCATCTTGTTCATTGGAAAATAAGAAACCATGTCCTCCAGGTCACATAGATGGAGACCCAGCTTTGATGGTCTCACTACAGAGGAAGCCAAATCTCCTGAAAACAACATATATTTCAAGTGTGGAAGCTCAGAGGCAGTTTCTCAAAAAGTTTTTAGGCCAGCAGAGCTCCATGTTTGTGGAGGGTTTACTCTGTCCCTTAGTTTTGGAAACTCCTCTACCACCTCCAAGGTTGTGAACAACTGAGCATTTTCCATTCCAGATATGTATTCACTGATTTTGTAACTCTTCTCCTCTAATTGTGTCTTACTTCGGGTGAAGGTAATGTCAAGGCTTTGTTCTGGATGAGAGCGGGAGGATATTTGTGCAGCATATATTTACATACACATTGGATTCATTTTCCAATTTTCCATTTGAAATACTGAATCCCTGACACTAACCCATACCTAGTAGACTCAGACTATTCATCCTAATATAATGGAGAAAATTAACCCAACACATTAGAAATACAAGTACTTCAGAGGAGACATGTTGTATAGTTGGACTTGACATTTGCATTATATAAGGTAAGAGTTATAAATCTAGTCAAATTTTAATTGAAATATTCTCCATGTGTTTTTAAACTTAACAAATATGTGAATTCTTGTTTCCCTTTTCTGTAGCCTATTCACACATGTATATTTATATGCATATATAGAATCCTAATAGGTATCACACGTACATTTTTGTGAGGTGGCTGTCTTGGCAGATACAAATTGTGAGAAGAGTTCACTCCTCCTAAATGCTGTTGGAAATGAAAATTCAACCTATAGGAGAGCGTCCTAGTAGAACAACATTATACATTAACTCATGTTCAGTAAAATAAATATTTTTGCATTTGTGGATGATACATATTTACTGATGAATTTCGATTGGCATTTATATTGGTATTTTTAATGTCTGTGAGTTGTGTGTGTGTGTGTGTGTGTGTGTATAGATATAGATATAGATATAGATATACTCTCCAAATTTTTCAAAATATGAAATATATGCGTCTAATATACACTCTCTAAATTCATTCATGTTCATGTATGTGGATTTATAATCCACTTTTCACAAGATTATAATCAGAAATATTCATCCACCTGAAATACATATTTGTTTCCTAGTACTGAAAACTAACTTCAGTGAATGGTGCATACAAATCCTAATTATTCTACAGTAACTGACCCAGTCTAACATCAATGCAAGTAGACTCCTATGGGACATGATCTGTAATTTGTCATTCATTTGTATTCGACACTGGTACATTATTGTTTCTTCAGTTTTTGCACATCACAGGATATACATTTCATCCACAAGTTCACAAATTAATAAGCATTTGTTTCAACTTTCACCACTTCTTGCTTCAGAACACATGTATTGTCAGGGTTTCTTGACTTGTCTTTTCATGAGACTTCTTTCCAAACACATTATTTTGAATTTCCATAATCATTTTGAAGCAAAACTCACACACTCTTCATGATAAACCTAAACACAAATATTTCCATTACATATATACCTGGTTGGAATGAATGATTGTATATCAATATACGATTTCCTTTAATTTCTCAGATATCAGTTCAATTCATTATTTAAAGTTCAAAAAAGTTATATTATTTATTCACAGTATGGTCTATTCATGCTTTTTCTCTATGTTCCTAGAAACAGGGTACACCTCTTTGTACCCCTGATTCTCATTTTACATCTTCAATATATTACTCCCAGAAATGGTGAAAGAAATACTCATGTCACCTCATTATCACAGTAATATTCTGGACAAAAATGGAAAGGTCACACTTATGATTGTACCAAAGCCTAAATGGAAAGTGAACATGGATTTCTAAAAAAATCCATGTCCAGGTTGCCTAATGCTGTCAATTGTCAATCCTATTAGTGACTACATATTTGTTTTTTTCCTAATTTATACATTCAAACTCAACCCTGTTGAAAATTTCTAATTCTATCACTCACTTTATACTTTGCCTGATTTCGTAATGTTTCTATTGATATCTGCTTTTCTACATATTTTCCCCAGTTCAACATAGTGACTGACTCTTCATATGTGCTGACATTTACATTCACTCAACAACCGAAAGTCTATTGCTAAAGAACTTTTGGTCCAAATCCTATACTCAATCTTCTTCCTAAACCTAAAGACTATCTTCCTAATCCTACTGAATATCCCTTTTTGACTGGATGTTCTCTTCTAAATTCAATCATCCAATGTACAAGGTCCTATGCCATTGTATATCGAATTATCTGAGGCATCTTTGCAGAACATCATTCAAAGCTAAATATCCCAATCAAGGGCAAAACCCTTCTGGGCTTAAAATCATACCTAGATTTCTGTTTTCCTACTTATATTTCACCTCTATATTCTTGTAAATATTGCAGGTTCCCAATATCATTATTCATCACACAGAATCACTCGTAACCCAAATCAAACCTGTTTTTAACCCCAAGCATACACTGTTCCCTCAATCATTTTACAGAAGAGCAGGGACAGAGTGGTTCTTACAATACAGGAAAGTTGGGGACCTTCCACCTGATGAGAACCTCAAATGTCCATGCACAAATGATACCTGGAGAAGTTGTAGGCAGGTATGAAGCACCTGAGAGAGCAAAAGTCATCTTCCATGGCAAACAACCTGGTCAGGATGAAGGGATGTGTCTGAATCTGCCTCTCTCTCTTCTTATTGTAGAGAAGATGGACCAAACCAGGCCTGAGTGGAGAGCTGTTCCCGGGTGCCAATGGTGATATACATTCTACCTTATGAAAGTGTCACAGGAAGCGGGGGCAACCTCCATTTTAGGTTACCCTTTGAAGCAACTGTTAGGACAAAGTGGTTGCCAAGGCAGTGACCTCATTCAGTTCCAAAGAATGTGACATACCTCATTTCCTTGGTGATGGAACTCTCTGAACTTGGTATCCAAGAAGCCAGGCACCCAGAGGCAGTCCCAGTCCCAGTCCCAGTGGGCTCACTTGTTTGGATTTACCAAGGACAGAGTCAGTTTTCTTGGTACCTAATGATGTGAGGATGGCCAAATGCCAGGAGAGCTCTGAAGATGGACCTTTCCTGAGAAAACAGGTAGTGGTTAACCACTTTTTCCTGACATCTTCACAGAGTTGGTCAAGGAAACAAGATCTGAGAGAAGACAGGCCATTTCGGGGGAACATAGTATGGCCCACCAGTCAGAGGACACTCCGGATAGTCACAGACCTACTTGGGGGAAGGAGGTGCCTTTGTGGGAGTGGGTGTGGGTTTGTTGTTTTGTCTCATGTTCTGAGAATAGATAGGAAAGGCGGTTTGTTTGGTTTGGAGTGGACAGTTTCTAGTAAGTCATTTGACATGGCGAGTGTTTCTGTTTCTGTGTATCCCACTGTGTCCGTTGTTGTAGACATTAGAAAAGAGAATGCATTAATGGATGTGTCCTGTCTAGTATAAATCATCCCATAATTCATCCTGCCCAATATATGAATGACTGCAGCTTGTCTTATCGATGTGCAACACCTGCTATCTTACTAAGTTGTTGTTTTCTTCCTGAATTCTGGCCACTCTCCGAAATAGGCTCATGGATTTGTGTCCAAAATATGTACCACCTCCAAGCTCTGTGACATGGCCATGTCCTGGATAGCTGAAGAGAATGGCGAGCATCTCAGAAAACCCAGATATCAGTGTGACCAGGAAAGTCTCAGTGCAGAAACCCTGCTTTGGGCCTTTGCTTACTTATTGTTGTGTTGCACTGAATGTCAGGAAGGTCTTTGCCTCAGGCCACCCCTTTGTGAAGCCTGAAGAAAACAGTTTTCAAATGGAAATGAATGGGCCTCACCTGTGGCTCTTTGCTTAATTGCTTTGGAAAGGGATGTGTCTTTATCATCCTCTTGGGCCTGTGTGTGGCTGTGACTTAGATTCTCAGCACCTGATGGATCTTAAGAATGATCCCATATGAGCTTCCAAAACCAAAATGGCAAAAAATTTCATTCATTGTGGATGAAGTCTTTTGCCTTCCTCTGTTAGGTTCCTGCACTCCATTAAATGACAATAGGGATTCTTTGGGTAAAATGAGTTCTTCAAAGCCCTGCAGAGGTGCTTGTGTTTTCGCATGACTCTAAATCACCTAAATAATGGATACCTAAAATCAGTAGGCCTCAAATTGGAGAAACACAGAAGTATTAACGGCACTCTTATTTGTTCACTCCTGGTTCACAGAAACGGTGTCCAGGCTACCCTGACTTTAGACAAATGAGGGGCAAACGAGCTGATTTTGGACACTGTCTTGGGCTGCGCCCCTCATGGAAACCTCCAGCCAGATGTTAAGATGATTGACTATGTGAAATAAGATGAGGGCCATGTGGGAGTGTTTTGGTTTTAATTTTGGTCATTTGTGTGGCATTGGAAAAAATGACTGGGTCCACGTGGGCTTGAACTCTGGTGTGATTCCCCTTAGAGACTGGGTTTTGGAACTGAACTCAGAGAAGCATTGCCATGAATTTTGTTGGGATTTTAAGAGGCCACGCATGAAAGTCGCTCTTGGAAACTGAGACCTAGGCCCCGGGTGGATTTCCACAGAGGCCTGGGAATCTCAGCAAGGATATCACATGATTTTATTCTTAAAGAAATGGCAGCCATAGTTGAGAGTCAAAACACACATGGACCTCACATTGTAGACCTCAATGGGCCTGGCCTAATGTGACCTTTTGTCCACTCTTTGGGAAGCCATGCCTGTGAGAGTTCTCCAGAGATTTCATTGAAATGAGCTTCCTCAACATTTAATGTTTGCTGAATGAACTGAAACCCACAGTGCCTCCAACTTCATGCTTGAAAAATGGCTAGATAAATACCATGAAATTTTTAAAATTCCTATCACCAGGTGGCACTGGAGAAACATTGGATGTCCTGTTGCTGATCATGAGTATACCAGACAGTGCCTTAATTTACTGAGTTTCATGAAAATGTTGTAGAACAGAGATGCCAGTAAGTTGGAGCCTGCTGAGTAGTGGGTCTAGAGCAATGGTGGGGAGGTGTTTGATAAAACATCCGTGGTAGGGCCATGTTTATCTACCATTGGATTCCAAATGGCTTGTAACTGACATGGTGCAGCCAGCAGACCCTTATATGTAAAGGCATCTTGTTATATGGAGAGTTTTCAGAGGAAAATTAAGAATCAGGTTGATATGGACAAGGGGGCAATGGGGCAAGCTGTGAGAGATAGGAGCCTAGTTGGTGCATTCTCTTGCAGACCCTGACCCACCACACGTGACAGAACTCCCTCCAGCACTGTGTCCCAGTTTAGCTCCTAGTATTTCGTGAAACAAATACCAAACTCACAGTGCAGCAGCAAAAACACCACAAAAAGTGGAGGAGGACCAAATGGCTTCACATTCCACACGGGGAGACACTTAGTCCCCAGTGGCCTCAGTTTACCTACAAAGAGAGGATTCAGCACTGCTTCATCTTGTTCATTGGAAAATAAGAAACCATGTCCTCCAGGTCACATAGATGCAGACCCAGCTTTGATGGTCTCACTACAGAGGAAGCCAAATCTCCTGAAAACAACATATATTTCAAGTGTGGAAGCTCAGAGGCAGTTTCTCAAAAAGTTTTTAGGCCAGCAGAGCTCCATGTTTGTGGAGGGTTTACTCTGTCCCTTAGTTTTGGAAACTCCTCTACCACCTCCAAGGTTGTGAACTCCTGAGCATTTTCCATTCCAGATATGTATTCACTGATTTTGTAACTCTTCTCCTCTAATTGTGTCTTACTTCGGGTGAAGGTAATGTCAAGGCTTTGTTCTGGATGAGAGCGGGAGGATATTTGTGCAGCATATATTTACATACACATTGGATTCATTTTCCAATTTTCCATTCGAAATACTGAATCCCTGACACTAACCCATACCTAGTAGACTCAGACTATTCATCCTAATATAATGGAGAAAATTAACCCAACACATTAGAAATACAAGTACTTCAGAGGAGACATGTTGTATAGTTGGACTTGACATTTGCATTATATAAGGTAGGAGTTATAAATCTAGTCAAATTTTAATTGAAATATTCTCCATGTGTTTTTAAACTTAACAAATATGTGAATTCTTGTTTCCCTTTTCTGTAGCCTATTCACACATGTATATTTATATGCATATATAGAATCCTACCAGGTATCACACGTACATTTTTGTGAGGTGGCTGTCTTGGCAGATACAAATTGTGAGAAGAGTTCACTCCTCCTAAATGCTGTTGGAAATGAAAATTCAACCTATAGGAGAGCGTCCTAGTAGAACAACATTATACATTAACTCATGTTCAGTAAAATAAATATTTTTGCATTTGTGGATGATACATATTTACTGATGAATTTCGATTGGCATTTATATTGGTATTTTTAATGTCTGTGAGTGTTTGTGTTTTTGTGTGTGTGTGTGTGTGTGTGTGTGTGTGTGTGTATAGATATAGATATAGATATAGATATACTCTCCAAATTTTTCAAAATATGAAATATATGCGTCTAATATACACTCTCTAAATTCATTCATGTTCATGTATGTGGATTTATAATCCACTTTTCACAAGATTATAATCAGAAATATTCATCCACCTGAAATACATATTTGTTTCCTAGTACTGAAAACTAACTTCAGTGAATGGTGCATACGAATCCTAATTATTCTACAGTAACTGACCCAGTCTAACATCAATGCAAGTAGACTCCTATGGGACATGATCTGTAATTTGTCATTCATTTGTATTCGACACTGGTACATTATTGTTTCTTCAGTTTTTGCACATCACAGGATATACATTTCATCCACAAGTTCACAAATTAATAAGCATTTGTTTCAACTTTCACCACTTCTTGCTTCAGAACACATGTATTGTCAGGGTTTCTTGACTGGTCTTTTCGTGAGACTTCTTTCCAAACACATTATTTTGAATTTCCATAATCATTTTGAAGCAAAACTCACACACTCTTCATGATAAACCTAAACACAAATATTTCCATTACATATATACCTGGTTGGAATGAATGATTGTATATCAATATACGATTTCCTTTAATTTTTCAGATATCAGTTCAATTCATTATTTAAAGTTCAAAAAAGTTATATTATTTATTCACAGTATGGTCTATTCATGCTTTTTCTCTATGTTCCTAGAAACAGGGTACACCTCTTTGTACCCCTGATTCTCATTTTACATCTTCAATATATTACTCCCAGAAATGGTGAAAGAAATACTCATGTCACCTCATTATCACAGTAATATTCTGGACAAAAAATGGAAAGGTCACACTTATGATTGTACCAAAGCCTAAATGGAAAGTGAACATGGATTTCTAAAAAAATCCATGTCCAGGTTGCCTAATGCTGTCAATGGTCAATCCTATTAGTGACTACATATTTGTTTTTTTCCTAATTTATACATTCCAACTCAACCCTGTTGAAAATTTCTAATTCTATCACTCACTTTATACTTTGCCTGATTTCGTAATGTTTCTATTGATATCTGCTTTTCTACATATTTTCCCCAGTTCAACATAGTGACTGACTCTTCATATGTGCTGACATTTACATTCACTCAACAACCGAAAGTCTATTGCTAAAGAACTTTTGGTCCAAATCCTATACTCACTCTTCTTCCTAAACCTACAGACTATCTTCCTAATCCTACTGAATATCCCTTTTTGACTGGATGTTCTCTTCTAAATTCAATCATCCAATGTACAAGGTCCTATGCCATTGTATATCGAATTATCTGAGGCATCTTTGCAGAATTTCATTCAAAGCTAAGTATCCCAATCAATGGCAAAACCTTCTGGGCTTAAAATCATACCTAGATTTCTGTTTTCCTACTTATATTTCACCTCTATATTCTTGTAAATATTGCAGGTTCCCAATACCATTATTCATCACACAGAATCACTCGTAACCCAAATCAAACCTGTTTTTAACCCCAAGTATACACTGTTCCCTCAATCATTTTACAGAAGAGCAGGGACAGAGTGGTTCTTACAATACAGGAAAGTTGGGGACCTTCCACCTGATGAGAACCTCAAATGTCCATGCACAAATGATACCTGGAGAAGTTGTAGGCAGGTATGAAGCACCTGAGAGAGCAAAAGTCATCTTCCATGGCAAACAACCTGGTCAGGATGAAGGGATGTGTCTGAATCTGCCTCTCTCTCTTCTTATCGTAGAGAAGATGGACCAAACCAGGCCTGAGTGGAGAGCTGTTCCCAGGTGCCAATGGTGATATACATTCTACCTTATGAAAGTGTCACAGGAAGCGGGGGCAACCTCCATTTTATGTTACCCTTTGAAGCAACTGTTAGGACAAAGTGGTTGCCAAGGCAGTGACCTCATTCAGTTCCAAAGAATGTGACATACCTCATTTCCTTGGTGATGGAACTCTCTGAACTTGGTATCCAAGAAGCCAGGCACCCAGAGGCAGTTCCAGTCCCAGTCCCAGTGGGCTCACTTGTTTGGATTTACCAAGGACAGAGTCAGTTTTCTTGGTACCTAATGATGTGAGGATGGCCAAATGCCAGGAGAGCTCTGAAGATGGACCTTTCCTGAGAAAACAGGTAGTGGCTAACCACTTTTTCCTGACATCTTCACAGAGTTGGTCAAGGAAACAAGATCTGAGAGAAGACAGGCCATTTCGGGGGAACATAGTATGGCCCACCAGTCAGAGGACACTCCGTATAGTCACAGAACTACTTGGGGGAAGGAGGTGCCTTTGTGGGAGTGGGTGTGGGTTTGTTGTTTTGTCTCATGTTCTGAGAATAGATAGGAAAGGCGGTTTGTTTGGTTTGGAGTGGACAGTTTCTAGTAAGTCATTTGACATGGCGAGTGTTTCTGTTTCTGTGTATTCCACTGTGTTCGTTGTTGTAGACATTAGAAAAGAGAATGCATTAATGGATGTGTCCTGTCTAGTATAAATCATCCCATAATTCATCCTGCCCAATATATGAATGGACTGCAGCTTGTCTTATCCATGTTCCACACCGGCTAGCTTTCTAAGTTGTTGTTTTCTTCCTGAATTCTGGCCACTCTCCGAAATAGGCTCATGGATTTGTGTCCAAAATATGTACCACCTCCAAGCTCTGTGACATGGTTATGTCCTGGATAGCTGAAGAGAATGGCGAGCATCTCAGAAAACCCAGATATCAGTGTGACCAGGAAAGTCTCAGTGCAGAAACCCTGCTTTGGGCCTTTGCTTACTTATTGTTGTGTTGCACTGAATGTCAGGAAGGTCTTTGCCTCAGGCCACCCCTTTGTGAAGCCTGAAGAAAACAGTTTTCAAATGGAAATGAATGGGCCTCACCTGTGGCTCTTTGCTTAATTGCTTTGGAAAGGGATGTGTCTTTATCAGCCTCTTGGGCCTGTGTGTGGCTGTGACTTAGATTCTCAGCACCTGATGGATCTTAAGAATGATCCCATGTGAGCTTCCAAAACCAAAATGGCAAAAAATTTCATTCATTGTGGATGAAGTCTTTTGCCTTCCTCTGTTAGGTTCCTGCACTCCATTAAATGACAATAGGGATTCTTTGGGTAAAATGAGTTCTTCAAAGCCCTGCAGAGGTGCTTGTGTTTTCGCATGACTCTAAATCACCTAAATAATCGATACCTAAAATCAGTAGGCCTCAAATTGGAGAAACACAGAAGTATTAACGGCAGGCTTATTTGTTCACTCCTGGTTCACAGAAACGGTGTCCAGGCTACCCTGACTTTAGACAAATGAGGGGCAAACGAGCTGATTTTGGACACTGTCTTGGGCTGCGCCCCTCATGGAAACCTCCAGCCAGAGGTTAAGATGATTGACTATGTGAAATAAGATGAGGGCCATGTGGGAGTGTTTTGGTTTTAATTTTTTTCATTTGTGTGGCATTGGAAAAAATGACTGGGTCCACGTGGGCTTGAACTCTGGTGTGATTCCCCTTAGAGACTGGGTTTTGGAACTGAACTCAGAGAAGCATTGCCATGAATTTTGTTGGGATTTTAAGAGGCCACGCATGAAAGTCGCTCTTGGAAACTGAGACCTAGGCCCCGGGTGGATTTCCACAGAGGCCTGGGAATCTCAGCAAGGATATCACATGATTTTATTCTTAAAGAAATGGCAGCCATAGTTGAGAGTCAAAACACACATGGACCTCACATTGTAGACCTCAATGGGCCTGGCCTAATGTGACCTTTTGTCCACTCTTTGGGAAGCCATGCCTGTGAGAGTTCTCCAGAGATTTCATTGAAATGAGCTTCCTCACCATTTAATGTTTGCTGAATGAACTGAAACCCACAGTGCCTCCAACTTCATGCTTGAAAAATGGCTAGATAAATACCATGAAATTTTTAAAATTCCTATGACCAGGTGGCACTGGAGAAACATTGGATGTCCTGTTGCTGATCATGAGTATACCAGACAGTGCCTTAATTTACTGAGTTTCATGAAAATGTTGTAGAACAGAGATGCCAGTAAGTTGGAGCCTGCTAAGTAGTGGGTCTAGAGCAATGGTGGGGAGGTGTTTTATAAAACATCCGTGGTAGGGCCATGTTTATCTACCATTGGATTCCAAATGGCTTGTAACTGACATGGTGCAGCCAGCAGACCCTTATATGTAAAGGCATCTTGTTATATGGAGAGTTTTCAGAGGAAAATTAAGAATCAGGTTGATATGGACAAGGGGGCAATGGGGCAAGCTGTGAGAGATAGGAGCCTAGTTGGTGCATTCTCTTGCAGACCCTGACCCACCACACGTGACAGAACTCCCTCCAGCACTGTGTCCCAGTTTAGCTCCTAGTATTTCGTGAAACAAATACCAAACTCACAGTGCAGCAGCAAAAACATCACAAAAAGTGGAGGAGGACCAAATGGCTTCACATTCCACACGGGGAGACACTTAGTCCCCAGTGGCCTCAGTTTACCTACAAAGAGAGGATTCAGCACTGCTTCATCTTGTTCATTGGAAAATAAGAAACCCTGTCCTCCAGGTCACATAGATGCAGACCCAGCTTTGATGGTCTCACTACAGAGGAAGCCAAATCTCCTGAAAACAACATATATTTCAAGTGTGGAAGCTCAGAGGCAGTTTCTCAAAAAGTTTTTAGGCCAGCAGAGCTCCATGTTTGTGGAGGGTTTACTCTGTCCCTTAGTTTTGGAAACTCCTCTACCACCTCCAAGGTTGTGAACTCCTGAGCATTTTCCATTCCAGATATGTATTCACTGATTTTGTAACTCTTCTCCTCTAATTGTGTCTTACTTGGGGTGAAGGTAATGTCAAGGCTTTGTTCTGGATGAGAGCGGGAGGATATTTGTGCAGCATATATTTACATACACATTGGATTCATTTTCCAATTTTCCATTCGAAATACTGAATCCCTGACACTAACCCATACCTAGTAGACTCAGACTATTCATCCTAATATAATGGAGAAAATTAACCCAACACATTAGAAATACAAGTACTTCAGAGGAGACATGTTGTATAGTTGGACTTGACATTTGCATTATATAAGGTAGGAGTTATAAATCTAGTCAAATTTTAATTGAAATATTCTCCATGTGTTTTTAAACTTAACAAATATGTGAATTCTTGTTTCCCTTTTCTGTAGCCTATTCACACATGTATATTTATATGCATATATAGAATCCTACCAGGTATCACACGTACATTTTTGTGAGGTGGCTGTCTTGGCAGATACAAATTGTGAGAAGAGTTCACTCCTCCTAAATGCTGTTGGAAATGAAAATTCAACCTATAGGAGAGCGTCCTAGTAGAACAACATTATACATTAACTCATGTTCAGTAAAATAAATATTTTTGCATTTGTGGATGATACATATTTACTGATGAATTTCGATTGGCATTTATATTGGTATTTTTAATGTCTGTGAGTGTTTGTGTTTTTTTTTTTTTTGTGTGTGTGTGTGTGTGTGTGTGTATAGATATAGATATAGATATAGATATACTCTCCAAATTTTTCTAAATATGAAATATATGCGTCTAATATACACTCTCTAAATTCATTCATGTTCATGTATGTGGATTTATAATCCACTTTTCACAAGATTATAATCAGAAATATTCATCCACCTGAAATACATATTTGTTTCCTAGTACTGAAAACTAACTTCAGTGAATGGTGCATACAAATCCTAATTATTCTACAGTAACTGACCCAGTCTAACATCAATGCAAGTAGACTCCTATGGGACATGATCTGTAATTTGTCATTCATTTGTATTCGACACTGGTACATTATTGTTTCTTCAGTTTTTGCACATCACAGGATATACATTTCATCCACAAGTTCACAAATTAATAAGCATTTGTTTCAACTTTCACCACTTCTTGCTTCAGAACACATGTATTGTCAGGGTTTCTTGACTGGTCTTTCGTGAGACTTCTTTCCAAACACATTATTTTGAATTTCCATAATCATTTTGAAGCAAAACTCACACACTCTTCATGATAAACCTAAACACAAATATTTCCATTACATATATACCTGGTTGGAATGAATGATTGTATATCAATATACGATTTTCTTTAATTTTTCAGATATCAGTTCAATTCATTATTTAAAGTTCAAAAAAGTTATATTATTTATTCACAGTATGGTCTATTCATGCTTTTTCTCTATGTTCCTAGAAACAGGGTACACCTCTTTGTACCCCTGATTCTCATTTTACATCTTCAATATATTACTCCCAGAAATGGTGAAAGAAATACTCATGTCACCTCATTATCACAGTAATATTCTGGGCAAAAAATGGAAAGGTCACACTTATGATTGTACCAAAGCCTAAATGGAAAGTGAACATGGATTTCTAAAAAAATCCATGTCCAGGTTGCCTAATGCTGTCAATTGTCAATCCTATTAGTGACTACATATTTGTTTTTCTCCTAATTTATACATTCAAACTCAACCCTGTTGAAAATTTCTAATTCTATCACTCACTTTATACTTTGCCTGATTTCGTAATGTTTCTATTGATATCTGCTTTTCTACATATTTTCCCCAGTTCAACATAGTGACTGACTCTTCATATGTGCTGACATTTACATTCACTCAACAACCGAAAGTCTATTGCTAAAGAACTTTTGGTCCAAATCCTATACTCACTCCTCTTCCTAAACCTACAGACTATCTTCCTAATCCTAATGAATATCCCTTTTTGACTGGATGTTCTCTTCTAAATTCAATCATCCAATGTACAAGGTCCTATGCCATTGTATATCGAATTATCTGAGGCATCTTTGCAGAACATCATTCAAAGCTAAGTATCCCAATCAAGGGCAAAACCCTTCTGGGCTTAAAATCATACCTAGATTTCTGTTTTCCTACTTATATTTCACCTCTATATTCTTGTAAATATTGCAGGTTCCCAATACCATTATTCATCACACAGAATCACTCGTAACCCAAATCAAACCTGTTTTTAACCCCAATCATACACTGTTCCCTCAATCATTTTACAGAAGAGCAGGGACAGAGTGGTTCTTACAATACAGGAAAGTTGGGGACCTTCCACCTGATGAGAACCTCAAATGTCCATGCACAAATGATACCTGGAGAAGTTGTAGGCAGGTATGAAGCACCTGAGAGAGCAAAAGTCATCTTCCATGGCAAACAACCTGGTCAGGATGAAGGGATGTGTCTGAATCTGCCTCTCTCTCTTCTTATTGTAGAGAAGATGGACCAAACCAGGCCTGAGTGGAGAGCTGTTCCCGGGTGCCAATGGTGATATACATTCTACCTTATGAAAGTGTCACAGGAAGCGGGGGCAACCTCCATTTTAGGTTACCCTTTGAAGCAACTGTTAGGACAAAGTGGTTGCCAAGGCAGTGACCTCATTCAGTTCCAAAGAATGTGACATACCTCATTTCCTTGGTGATGGAACTCTCTGAACTTGGTATCCAAGAAGCCAGGCACCCAGAGGCAGTCCCAGTCCCAGTCCCAGTGGGCTCACTTGTTTGGATTTACCAAGGACAGAGTCAGTTTTCTTGGTACCTAATGATGTGAGGATGGCCAAATGCCAGGAGAGCTCTGAAGATGGACCTTTCCTGAGAAAACAGGTAGTGGCTAACCACTTTTTCCTGACATCTTCACAGAGTTGGTCAAGGAAACAAGATCTGAGAGAAGACAGGCCATTTCGGGGGAACATAGTATGGCCCACCAGTCAGAGGACACTCCGGATAGTCACAGACCTACTTGGGGGAAGGAGGTGCCTTTGTGGTAGTGGGTGTGGGTTTGTTGTTTTGTCTCATGTTCTGAGAATAGATAGGAAAGGCGGTTTGTTTGGTTTGGAGTGGACAGTTTCTAGTAAGTCATTTGACATGGCGAGTGTTTCTGTTTCTGTGTATCCCACTGTGTCCGTTGTTGTAGACATTAGAAAAGAGAATGCATTAATGGATGTGTCCTGTCTAGTATAAATCATCCCATAATTCATCCTGCCCAATATATGAATGACTGCAGCTTGTCTTATCGATGTGCAACACCTGCTATCTTACTAAGTTGTTGTTTTCTTCCTGAATTCTGGCCACTCTCCGAAATAGGCTCATGGATTTGTGTCCAAAATATGTACCACCTCCAAGCTCTGTGACATGGCCATGTCCTGGATAGCTGAAGAGAATGGCGAGCATCTCAGAAAACCCAGATATCAGTGTGACCAGGAAAGTCTCAGTGCAGAAACCCTGCTTTGGGCCTTTGCTTACTTATTGTTGTGTTGCACTGAATGTCAGGAAGGTCTTTGCCTCAGGCCACCCCTTTGTGAAGCCTGAAGAAAACAGTTTTCAAATGGAAATGAATGGGCCTCACCTGTGGCTCTTTGCTTAATTGCTTTGGAAAGGGATGTGTCTTTATCAGCCTCTTGGGCCTGTGTGTGGCTGTGACTTAGATTCTCAGCACCTGATGGATCTTAAGAATGATCCCATGTGAGCTTCCAAAACCAAAATGGCAAAAAATTTCATTCATTGTGGATGAAGTCTTTTGCCTTCCTCTGTTAGGTTCCTGCACTCCATTAAATGACAATAGGGATTCTTTGGGTAAAATGAGTTCTTCAAAGCCCTGCAGAGGTGCTTGTGTTTTCGCATGACTCTAAATCACCTAAATAATGGATACCTAAAATCAGTAGGCCTCAAATTGGAGAAACACAGAAGTATTAACGCCAGGGTTATTTGTTCACTCCTGGTTCACAGAAACGGTGTCCAGGCTACCCTGACTTTAGACAAATGAGGGGCAAACGAGCTGATTTTGGACACTGTCTTGGGCTGCGCCCCTCATGGAAACCTCCAGCCAGAGGTTAAGATGATTGACTATGTGAAATAAGATGAGGGCCATGTGGGAGTGTTTTGGTTTTAATTTTGGTCATTTGTGTGGCATTGGAAAAAATGACTGGGTCCACGTGGGCTTGAACTCTGGTGTGATTCCCCTTAGAGACTGGGTTTTGGAACTGAACTCAGAGAAGCATTGCCATGAATTTTGTTGGGATTTTAAGAGGCCACGCATGAAAGTCGCTCTTGGAAACTGAGACCTAGGCCCCGGGTGGATTTCCACAGAGGCCTGGGAATCTCAGCAAGGATATCACATGATTTTATTCTTAAAGAAATGGCAGCCATAGTTGAGAGTCAAAACACACATGGACCTCACATTGTAGACCTCAATGGGCCTGGCCTAATGTGACCTTTTGTCCACTCTTTGGGAAGCCATGCCTGTGAGAGTTCTCCAGAGATTTCATTGAAATGAGCTTCCTCACCATTTAATGTTTGCTGAATGAACTGAAACCCACAGTGCCTCCAACTTCATGCTTGAAAAATGGATAGATAAATACCATGAAATTTTTAAAATTCCTATGACCAGGTGGCACTGGAGAAACATTGGATGTCCTGTTGCTGATCATGAGTATACCAGACAGTGCCTTAATTTACTGAGTTTCATGAAAATGTTGTAGAACAGAGATGCCAGTAAGTTGGAGCCTGCTGAGTAGTGGGTCTAGAGCAATGGTGGGGAGGTGTTTGATAAAACATCCGTGGTAGGGCCATGTTTATCTACCATTGGATTCCAAATGGCTTGTAACTGACATGGTGCAGCCAGCAGACCCTTATATGTAAAGGCATCTTGTTATATGGAGAGTTTTCAGAGGAAAATTAAGAATCAGGTTGATATGGACAAGGGGGCAATGGGGCAAGCTGTGAGAGATAGGAGCCTAGTTGGTGCATTCTCTTGCAGACGCTGACCCACCACACGTGACAGAACTCCCTCCAGCACTGTGTCCCAGTTTAGCTCCTAGTATTTCGTGAAACAAATACCAAACTCACAGTGCAGCAGCAAAAACACCACAAAAAGTGGAGGAGGACCAAATGGCTTCACATTCCACACGGGGAGACACTTAGTCCCCAGTGGCCTCAGTTTACCTACAAAGAGAGGATTCAGCACTGCTTCATCTTGTTCATTGGAAAATAAGAAACCATGTCCTCCAGGTCACATAGATGCAGACCCAGCTTTGATGGTCTCACTAGAGAGGAAGCCAAATCTCCTGAAAACAACGTATATTTCAAGTGTGGAAGCTCAGAGGCAGTTTCTCAAAAAGTTTTTAGGCCAGCAGAGCTCCATGTTTGTGGAGGGTTTACTCTGTCCCTTAGTTTTGGAAACTCCTCTACCACCTCGAAGGTTGTGAACTCCTGAGCATTTTCCATTCCAGATATGTATTCACTGATTTTGTAACTCTTCTCCTCTAATTGTGTCTTACTTGGGGTGAAGGTAATGTCAAGGCTTTGTTCTGGATGAGAGCGGGAGGATATTTGTGCAGCATATATTTACATACACATTGGATTCATTTTCCAATTTTCCATTCGAAATACTGAATCCCTGACACTAACCCATACCTAGTAGACTCAGACTATTCATCCTAATATAATGGAGAAAATTAACCCAACACATTAGAAATACAAGTACTTCAGAGGAGACATGTTGTATAGTTGGACTTGACATTTGCATTATATAAGGTAGGAGTTATAAATCTAGTCAAATTTTAATTGAAATATTCTCCATGTGTTTTTAAACTTAACAAATATGTGAATTCTTGTTTCCCTTTTCTGTAGCCTATTCACACATGTATATTTATATGCATATATAGAATCCTACCAGGTATCACACGTACATTTTTGTGAGGTGGCTGTCTTGGCAGATACAAATTGTGAGAAGAGTTCACTCCTCCTAAATGCTGTTGGAAATGAAAATTCAACCTATAGGAGAGCGTCCTAGTAGAACAACATTATACATTAACTCATGTTCAGTAAAATAAATATTTTTGCATTTGTGGATGATACATATTTACTGATGAATTTCGATTGGCATTTATATTGGTATTTTTAATGTCTGTGAGTGTTTGTGTTTTTGTGTGTGTGTGTGTGTGTGTGTGTGTGTGTATAGATATAGATATAGATATAGATATACTCTGCAAATTTTTCAAAATATGAAATATATGCGTCTAATATACACTCTCTAAATTCATTCATGTTCATGTATGTGGATTTATAATCCACTTTTCACAAGATTATAATCAGAAATATTCATCCACCTGAAATACATATTTGTTTCCTAGTACTGAAAACTAACTTCAGTGAATGGTGCATACAAATCCTAATTATTCTACAGTAACTGACCCAGTCTAACATCAATGCAAGTAGACTCCTATGGGACATGATCTGTAATTTGTCATTCATTTGTATTCGACACTGGTACATTATTGTTTCTTCAGTTTTTGCACATCACAGGATATACATTTCATCCACAAGTTCACAAATTAATAAGCATTTGTTTCAACTTTCACCACTTCTTGCTTCAGAACACATGTATTGTCAGGGTTTCTTGACTGGTCTTTTCATGAGACTTCTTTCCAAACACATTATTTTGAATTTCCATAATCATTTTGAAGCAAAACTCACACACTCTTCATGATAAACCTAAACACAAATATTTCCATTACATATATACCTGGTTGGAATGAATGATTGTATATCAATATACGATTTCGTTTAATTTTTCAGATATCAGTTCAATTCATTATTTAAAGTTCAAAAAAGTTATATTATTTATTCACAGTATGGTCTATTCATGCTTTTTCTCTATGTTCCTAGAAACAGGGTACACCTCTTTGTACCCCGGATTCTCATTTTACATCTTCAATATATTACTCCCAGAAATGGTGAAAGAAATACTCATGTCACCTCATTATCACAGTAATATTCTGGACAAAAAATGGAAAGGTCACTCTTATGATTGTACCAAAGCCTAAATGGAAAGTGAACATGGATTTCTAAAAAAATCCATGTCCAGGTTGCCTAATGCTGTCAATTGTCAATCCTATTAGTGACTACATATTTGTTTTTTTCCTAATTTATACATTCAAACTCAACCCTGTTGAAAATTTCTAATTCTATCACTCACTTTATACTTTGCCTGATTTCGTAATGTTTCTATTGATATCTGCTTTTCTACATATTTTCCCCAGTTCAACATAGTGACTGACTCTTCATATGTGCTGACATTTACATTCACTCAACAACCGAAAGTCTATTGCTAAAGAACTTTTGGTCCAAATCCTATACTCACTCTTCTTCCTAAACCTAAAGACTATCTTCCTAATCCTACTGAATATCCCTTTTTGACTGGATGTTTTCTTCTAAATTCAATCATCCAATGTACAAGGTCCTATGCCATTGTATATCGAATTATCTGAGGCATCTTTGCAGAACATCATTCATAGCTAAGTATCCCAATCAAGGGCAAAACCCTTCTGGACTTAAAATCATACCTAGATTTCTGTTTTCCTACTTATATTTCACCTCTATATTCTTGTAAATATTGCAGGTTCCCAATACCATTATTCATCAGACAGAATCACTCGTAACCCAAATCAAACGTGTTTTTAACCCCAAGTATACACTGTTCCCTCAATCATTTTACAGAAGAGCAGGGACAGAGTGGTTCTTACAATACAGGAAAGTTGGGGACCTTCCACCTGATGAGAACCTCAAATGTCCATGCACAAATGATACCTGGAGAAGTTGTAGGCAGGTATGAAGCACCTGAGAGAGCAAAAGTCATCTTCCATGGCAAACAACCTGGTCAGGCTGAATGGATGTGTCTGAATCTGCCTCGCTCTCTTCTTATTGTAGAGAAGATGGACCAAACCAGGCCTGAGTGGAGAGCTGTTCCCAGGTGCCAATGGTGATATACATTCTACCTTATGAAAGTGTCACAGGAAGCGGGGGCAACCTCCATTTTATGTTACCCTTTGAAGCAACTGTTAGGACAAAGTGGTTGCCAAGGCAGTGACCTCATTCAGTTCCAAAGAATGTGACATACCTCATTTCCTTGGTGATGGAACTCTCTGAACTTGGTATCCAAGAAGCCAGGCACCCAGAGGCAGTCACAGTCCCAGTCCCAGTGGGCTCACTTGTTTGGATTTACCAAGGACAGAGTCAGTTTTCTTGGTACCAAATGATGTGAGGATGGCCAAATGCCAGGAGTGCTCTGAAGATGGACCTTTCCTGAGAAAACAGGTAGTGGCTAACCACTTTTTCCTGACATCTTCACAGAGTTGGTCAAGGAAACAAGATCTGAGAGAAGACAGGCCATTTCGGGGGAACATAGTATGGCCCACCAGTCAGAGGACAATCTGGATAGTCACAGACCTACTTGGGGGAAGGAGGTGCCTTTGTGGGAGTGGGTGTGGGTTTGTTGTTTTGTCTCATGTTCTGAGAATAGATAGGAAAGGCGGTTTGTTTGGTTTGGAGTGGACAGTTTCTAGTAAGTCATTTGACATGGCGAGTGTTTCTGTTTCTCTGTATCCCACTGTGTCCGTTGTTGTAGACATTAGAAAAGAGAATGCATTAATGGATGTGTCCTGTCAAGTATAAATCATACCAAAATTCATCCTGCCCAATATATGAATGGACTGCAGCTTGTCTTATCGATGTGCAACACCTGCTATCTTTCTAAGTTGTTGTTTTCTTCCTGAATTCTGGCCACTCTCCAGAATAGGCTCATGGATTTGTGTCCAAAATATGTACCACCTCCAAGCTCTGTGACATGGCCATGTACTGGATAGCTGAAGAGAATGGCGAGCATCTCAGAAAACTCAGATATCAGTGTGACCAGGAAAGTCTCAGTGCAGAAACCCTGCTTTGGGCCTTTTGCTTACTTATTGTTGTGTTGCACTGAATGTCAGGAAGGTCTTTGCCTCAGGCCACCCCTTTGTGAAGCCTGAAGAAAACAGTTTTCAAATGGAAATGAATGGGCCTCACCTGTGGCTCTTTATCAGCCTCTTGGACCTGTGTGTGGCTGTGACTTAGATTCTCAGCACCTGATGGATCTTAAGAATGATCCCATGTGAGCTTCCAAAACCAAAATTGCAAAAAATATCATTCATTTTGGATGAAGTCTCTTGCCTTCCTCTGTTAGGTTCCTGCACTCCATCAAATGACAATAGTTATTCTTTGGGTCAAATGAGTTCTTCAAAGCCCTGCAGAGGTGCTTGTGTTTTCGCATGACTCTAAATCACCTAAAGAATCGATACCTAAAATCAGTAGGCCTCAAATTGGAGACACAAAGAAGTATTAACGGCAGGATTATTTGTTCACTCCTGGTTCACAGAAACGGTGTCCAGGCTACCCTGAATTTAGGCAAATGAGGGGCAAACGAGCTGATTTTGGACACTGTCTTGGGCTGCGCCCCTCATGGAAACCTCCAGCCAGAGGTTAAGATGATTGACTATATGGAATAAGATGAAGCCCCTGTGGGAGTGTTTTGGTTTTAATTTTGGTCATTTGTGTTGCATTGGAAAAAATAACTGGGTCCACGTGGGCTTGAACTCTGGTGTGATTCCCCTTAGAGACTGGGTTTTGGAACTGAACTCAGAGAAGCATTGCCATGAATTTTGTTGGGATTTTAAGAGGCCACGCATGAAAGTCCCTCTTGGAAACTGAGACCTAGGCCCCGGGTGGATTTCCACAGAGGCCTGGGAATCTCAGCAAGGATATCCCATGATTTTATTCTTAAAGAAATGGCAGCCATAGTTGAGAGTCAAAACACACATGGACCTCACATTGTAGACCTCAATGGGCCTGGCCTAATGTGACCTTTTGTCCACTCTTTGGGAAGCCGTGCCTGTGAGAATTCTCCAGAGATTTCATTGAAATGAGCTTCCTCACCATTTAATGTTTGCTGAATGAACTGAAACCCACAGTGCCTCCAACTTCATGCTTGAAAAATGGCTAGATAAATACCATGAAATTTTTGAAATTCCTATGACCAGGTGGCACTGGAGAAACATTGGATGTCCTGTTGCTCATTATGAGTATACCAGACAGTGCCTTGATTTACTGAGTTTCATGAAAATGGTGTAGAACATATTTGTGTATGCAAATATGTGCTACACAAAATCTTCCTACTCTCATTCACAACAATACCTTGACACTATCTTTGCCCCAAGTAAGACAAAATAAAAGAAGAAGAGTTAGAAAATCTGTGAATACATATCAGGAATGGAACATGATTGCGAGTTCACAATCTTGGAGGTGGTAGAGGAGTTTCCAAAAGTAAGGGACAGGGTAAATATTGCACAAATATGGAGATGTGCCAGCCTAAAGACTTCTGGAGAACCTGCCTCTGAGGTTGGCCACTTGAAGTATATGTTGTTGTCAGGACCTATGGCTTCCTTTCTAGTGAGACCACCAAAGCTGGGTCTCCATCTATGTGACCTGCAGAACATGGTTTCTTATTTTCCAAAGAAAGTGAGGCAGCAAGGCTGAATTCTCACTTTGTAAGTAAACTCTTGCCACTGAAGGCTAAGTGTGGCCCCGTGTGGACTGTGAAGCCATTTGGTAATCCTCCACTTTTCATGGTGTTCTTGCTGCTGCACTGGGAGTTTGGTATTGGCTTCAGGAAGTACAAGAAATTCAACTGGGTCACAGTGCTGGAGGGAGATCTGTCACGTGTTGTGCGTCAGGGTCTGCAGGAGAATGCACCAACCAGGCTTCTATCCCACATAGCTTGCCCCTTGACCATAGCAACCTGATTCTGAACATTGACCTGAAACCTCTCCATTCAACAAGATGCCTTTACATACAAGGGTCTGCTGGCTGCACCATGTCAGTTACAAGCCTTTTGGCAGATCCACATAATCCCAACACAGAAGTTTTATCACAGACCTGCAAAACACTCCTCTAGGCCCACTACTCAACAGACTTTAACTTATTTGCATCACTGTTCTACACCATTTTCATGAAACCCAGTCAATCAAGGCACTGTCTGGTACACTCATGATTAGCAACAGGAAATCCAAAGTGTATCCAGTGACACCTGGTGATGGGAATTTCAAATTTTTATGATGTTTATCTAGCCATTTTTCAAGGATGAGGTTGGAGGCACTGTGGGATTTAATTCATTCTGGAAACATCAAATGGTGAGAAACCCATTTCAATGAAACATCTGGAGAACTCTCACAGGCAAGACTTCCCAAAGAGTGGCCAAATGATCAAATGAAGCCAGGCCCATTGAGGTCTACAATGTGAGGTCCATGTGTGTTTTTACTCTCAACTATGGCTGTCAAGTCTTAAAGAATAAAATCATGTGATATTCTGGCTCAGATTCCCAGTGCTCTGTGGGAAGCCCCCTGGACCTAGATCTCAGTTTCCAAAGGCCACTACCATGTGTGGCCTCCAAAAATCCCAACACAATTCATGGCAATACATCTCTGCAGTAATTTCCAAACTCAGTCTCTAAGAAGACTCACACCAGAGTTCAAGCCAAGGTGGACCCAGTCATCTCTTCCATCAGCCAAACAAATGACCACAATTAAAACCAAAATACTCCCACATTTCTCTCAACTACTTCCACATAGACACTCATCATTACCTCTGGCTGGAAGTTTCCATGAGGGGCGCAGCTGAAGACAGTATCCAAAATATGCTCCCTACCCTCATTTGTCTAAAGTCAGGGTGGCTTGACAACCTATCTGTGAACAAGGAGTGATCAAATAGGCCTGCCATTAATGCTGCTCTGCTTCTCCAATTTGAGCCTAATGTCTGTGGGGTTTAGATTCTTTATGTGAATTGGAGTCATGAGAAAATCCAAGCACCTATGGGCTTGCCTCTGCAGGGCTTTGAAAAACTTTTTGAACCAAAGGATACCTATTCTCACTTGATGGAAATCAGGAACCTTACAGAGGAAGGCGAGAGACTTCATCCACAAGACTGCTCTTTTTCCATTTTGGTTTTGGATGCACACATGAGATCTTTCCTTAGATTCATCAGGTGGTGAGAATCTAAGTCACAGCCTCACACAGGGCCAAGAGGCTGATTCAGACACATCCCTTTCCATGGCAATTAAGCAAAGAGCCACAGGTGATGCTCATTATTTTCCATTAGAAAACTGTTTTCTTCAGGCTTCACAAAGGGGTGGACTGAGGCAAAGACCTTCCAGACATTCAGGGCAACGGAACAATAGGTAAACAAAAGGCCCAAATCAGTGTTTCTCCACTGACACTTTACTGGTCACACTGATATCTGAGTTTTCTGAGTTCCTCTCCATTCCCTTCATCTATCCAGTACAAGGCCATGTTACAGAGTTTGGAGGTGGTACATATCTTTTACACAAAACCATGAGCCTATTCTTGAGAGTGGCCAGAATTCAGGAAGAAAACAGGAACTTAGGAAGATAGCAGGTATTGCCCATTCATAAGGAAAGTCGTCGTCCATTCATAAATTTGGCAGGATGAATGCTGAGAAGCTTTCTACTAGACAGAACACATCCATTGATGCATTCTCTTTTCTAATGTCTATAACCACAGACACAGTGGGATACACAAACCCACAACCACACCCACAAAGGCAACACTTTCCTCCAAGTTGGTCTGTGACTATCCAGAGTGTCCTCTGACTGGTGGGCCATACTATGTTCCCCAAAATTGCTTGTTCTGTCTCAAATCTGCTTTCCTTTGCCAACTCTTGAAGTAGTCAGGAGTCAGCGGTGAGCCAATACCTGCTTTATCAGGAAAGAACCATCTTCAGAGCTTCCCTGGCATTTGGCCATCCTCACATCAGTAGGTAAGTGCCGTAGCCCAGCTGGCTGGGCAAAATAACCGGGGGGGTGACGAACAACTTGTGTAGACTGATGCAGCCGGCCTGGAAGCCGTTTATTGTTGAATAAGAGCGGTATTTATACATTTTACACAGCCTATCTAATTAGCATGAAATAGATACAGCAGTCAAACAATAAGAAATCTCCACACTTAATGGCTCGCTTTTGTTACTTCACAAACCACTCCCTCTGGCATTTTGCCAGGCGCCATCCAGACTTCTTTACAGGCTCTAACATTTCTCTGGCAAAATAACAGGTGCCAATCTGACTTGTTTACAGACGTTAACATTTCCCCCTTTTGTTTAATTTAAATAAGGACCATAGTGTTTTTTACAGAAACACCATAAATAACCTGCTAGAAACAGAAAGGGAGGATACAAAATGTTACAATACCAATCCAATTGATGGCTCCATGCAAGAAGCCCTTGGAAAACTTATACCAGCAATGACACCGTTAGCAAAGATACCGAGTTACAAGTTGTTGTAGATTACAGTCTGTTGTCTCAGTCCAGATAAAGCAGTGTCTCAATAGATTAACTCAGAGTTCAGGTAAATCACAGTACAGGTAAGTTCTCCAGGCAGCTAGCTTAAGTTGTAGTAGCAGAAACAGCTATAGCTCCGAAGTCTCCTCGGGTTCTCAGCCGAAGTTTCCTCCAGTTCTCAGCAACATTGTAAATTCTTCCACCTTTGTTTTCACCGGCACTTGGACGAAGGCAGGAACTCCGGATGGCTAAAGAAAATCCTGTAGCATTTCACTAAGAAAACAACCTTCTGAACAATTTTAGTACATTATCTCAAGGTTTTTTACATTTGAAATAAGCCTTAATAGTACTCATTACTCATCAGCCTGCAGGTGTGGGAGACCCATTGTAGTTACTGGCCTTGGAAATGATCAAACTTCAGGGATGCCAGTGGCATCTTCTGCCAGCTGTAGCATCCTGGGCAGCCCCAGATGGCCCCAGGGAGAGTCCTGGGCTCAAACTTCTTCCGGGCACAGGGAGCAAAAGCCTGCGAGACTGTGCCTCCAGGTCAGGTCTAGATTTGGGCTCACAGTGGTGATCTGCTCCCCCGGGCAGGGGGGCGGGGAAGAGCCCTCAACTGCCTCTTGGAAAATTCTTACTGCGCCATGATCGGCTTGGGCAGGTGGCAGTCGCCTTGTCATTTCACGCACCCTCCAGTATCGAAAAGTATTCAGTAATAGCCTTTTGCTGCAACTTTTTTCCTGATAATCCTTCTTCTTCTGAACTTTCTTTTTCTTTCTGACTAGAGTTTCTGGGCTTTTATCAACACATGCCCTAACTATTCTTGGTTCCACTGGGGTGCCTTTTTCTCTTATCAATTTACTTCTCACCCCTTCCATATTTTCATCACAAAGACAATACAACATTTCAAGACAAAACAAGACACAAACATACTGCATCAATCTTCTCCATTTTCTCGAAATGGTCATTTTTCCTATCGCCCTATCTGCCTAGGGATGAGCAGATTGCTCCCGTCCTATCTATGGACAGAAAGCTTTTTTCGACCCTTACCCGTGAGTGTCCCAGGGCTCCCCGTAACGGGCCACCATCTGCCGCAGTCCCGCTGCAGCAGAATAACCTGGGGGGTGACGAATAACTTGTGTATGTTGATGCAGCAGGAATGAGAGCCGTTTATTGTAAGATCTGAGCGATATTTATACATTTTACACAGCCTATCTCATTAGCATAAAATAGATACAGCAGTCAACCAATAAGGAATCTTCACACTTAATGGCTCGCTTTTGTTACTTCACAAACCACTCCCTCTGGCATTTTGCCAGGCACCATCCAGACTTGTTTACAGACTCTAACATTTCTCCAGCAAAATAACAGGTGCCAATCTGACTTGTTTACAGACCTTAACAGGTAAGAAGAAAGACTGACTCTGTCTTTGGTAAATTCAAACAAGTGAGACCACTGGGACTGGGATTGGTAATGGCTCTGGGTGCCTGGCTTCCTGGATCCCAAGTTCAGAGACTTTCATCACCAAGGAAGTGAGGTGTGGTCACTTCTTTCAGGAACTGAATGTGGTCACTGCCTTGGCTACCACTTTGTCCTAACAGTTGCTTCCAAGGGTTCCATGAGATGGAGGCTGCCCCTACTTCCTGTGACAATTTCATATGTTAGAATGGTATATCAACCATACGCACCTGGGAAGAGCTTTCCACACAGGCCTGGTTTGGTCTACTCTACATTAAGAAGAGTGAGGCTGATTCAGACACATTCCTTCATCCTTCCAGGTTGTTTGCCATGGAGATGTCTTTTGCTGTCTCAGGTCCTTCAAAGCTGCCTACATCTTCTCCAGAGATCATTTCTGCACGTACCTTTGATGTTCTCAGCAGGTGGAAGATCCCATACATTCTTGTATTGTAAGACCAACACTGTCGCTGCTCTTCAGCAAAGTTAGATTGAGGGAACAGTGTATGATTAGTGTTATTAACATGTTCAATATGGGTTAGGAACCATTCTGCTGCATGAATAATGGTATTGGGAACCTGTGATATTTACAAGAATATAGAGGTGAAATATATGTACGAAAACAGAAATCTAAGTAAGATTTGAAGCCCAGAAGGTCATTTGTCCCTTGATTGGGATACTTAGCGTTGAATTACATTCTGCACAGATGTTTCAGATAAATCGATATACAATGGCATAGGACCTTTCACCTTGGATGATTGAATGTAGAAGAGAACATCCAGTCAAAAAGTGATAGTGGGTAGGATTAGGAAGATAGTCGGTAGGTTTAGGAAGAAGAATGAGTGTAGGATTTGGAACAAAAGTTCTTTAGAAGTAGGGTATCGCTAAGAGAGTGAATGTAAATATCAGCACATGTGACGAGGAAGTCACAATGATTAACTGGGGAAAATATGTAGGAAAGCAGATATCAATAGAGACATTACAAAATCAGGCAAAGTATAAAGTGAGTGACAGGATTAGACATTTTCAACATGGTTGAGTTTGAATATATAATCTTTGGAAGAAACAAATATGTAGTCACCAATAGGATTTTCATTTGAGAGCATTAGGCAACCTGGACATGGATGTTTTTAGTAATCCATGTTCACTTTCCATTTAGGTTTTGTACAATCATAAGTGTGACCTTTGCTTTTTGTGTCCAGAATATTACTGTGATAAAATGTATATGTAGATCAGGTGACATGAGTATTTCTTCCACCATTTCTGGGAGCTATATTTTGAGGACGTATAAATTAGTATTGGGGGTACAAAGAGGTGTACCTGTGTCTATGAATATAGAGATAATTCGTGAATAGACTGTACTGTGAATAAATAATATAACTGGTTCCACTTTAAATAATGGATTGAATTGATATCTGAAACTAAGTAAGAAATCTTATATTGATATAGAACCATTCATTCCAACCAGTTACACATCTAATGGTAATATTAGTGTTATGGTTTATTGTGATGGGTTTGTGAGTTTTGCTTCAAATGTGATAATGGAAATCGAAAATAATGTGTTTGGAAAGAAGTCTCATGAAAAGAGCAGTCAAGAAACATGGAGGAATACATGTGTTCTCAAGCAGGAAGTGATTGAAAGTGAAACAAATGCCTATAAATTTGCGAAATTTTGATGAGACATATATGCTATGATGTGCATAAACTGAAGAAATAGTAATGTACCAGTGTTGAATAAAAATGAACGTCAAAATGCACATCATGTGTACTTGCATTGATGTTCAACTGGGTCAGTTACTGTAGAAATATTAGGATTTTGGGGGGGGATTAATAATACAATTTATTTTAGCACTAGCATGCCACAGAATGTAGAGGAAAGATCAATGGATTTTTAGTTATAGCACTAATAATCTAACATTTAGTGACTATTTTGGATAGTCTAAAATTACATAAGGCTATGTAACATAATTTTTTTTATTTAACATTCATCAAAGCTTGGAATTTTCATAATATTTCTTCTTTTTTATTTTTTATTTTTTCAGTTGTTGATTGACCTTCATTTTGTTTATTTGTATGTGGTGCTGAGAATAGAACCATGTGCCTTACACATGCTAGAAAAGCATGTTACCACTGAGCCACAAACCCAGCCCCTCCACTTTTATCTTAACATCATACACTCATGTCCCTCTTCTTTACTCACTTTCTTCCCCATTTTCCCCCTTCTCTCCCTTCCTTTTTCGTTTCCCCTCCATATCTATTTTTCTCTCATGTCATTACAAACAGTAGTATGCTATGAAATTTAAGTTTAAGACTGTTTTTTATAGTCATTCTTTTTCTTGAGAAAATCTAAAAATTATAATCACCTGATAGATATATTACAATACATTTATTACACATATGTATCTATATTCATGCATATGCATTACATATATTATATATATATATACATATATATTTAAAAGTACTTTGATTTTCCTGTTAGAAATAATATAGACCAAGTCTTTCTTAATTCTCAATTCTTCCATAATTAACATCTTACAGTGAAAATCAAATAAACATATTTAAGTAAAAAGGAATCATTCTTATTTATCAATACTGATAATTTAAGGTTTTATATCACATTAAGCTGTAATATGGCATATTAAATCTTATGAATTAGAGAAATTTTATTTGAACAACCTATTATTTAAGGACCATATGCACTGACATTTTAAATGGCGTTCTTGTGATTTCTATTTCTATCAATTGTGTATTAATTGCCAAATACTTATTTTAGTACTTTTCATGTTCATAATTGATATAAAGTCAATTGTTTAATTCTTCTTGTAAGTAGTTACTTATTACAGTAGGGACATTATTAATAATACAACATCTTTATAAGAAAAATGGTACAAATTTATTTTCATGCAAAATTAAGAATAATTGCATGCTCTAAATGTTTGATTGTTGATACATATAATAAAGAGCTTTTGATGAGTCTCTTCCCCAGTAAAACATAAAATGCAAAGATAATGTCCAAATAAAGATAAGAAAAATACACATTATCAGCTAGAAACTATTAAATAAAAGATGAAAAGAACAATCCAACACATTGTACGAACTTGTCAGATGAGGTAGTATTCTGGAAGAATAGCCTAAGACTAGACCTTGTCCATGTCAAAATATTCACGAAAAAAATGAAGTATGAAAAGTGTAGAAAATGCTATGAATTTTTCATGAAGATAGGTGAATTATCCTTTCATCTAAATTTATGTGCATTTTCTGGTAAAATAAATTTGTGATATTTACAACTACACAAAACAAAGTTTCTGCATAGCAAAATGAATACATCTGAACCCATTTTTAGCTGATTTCTTCCCACTAAATTTTAAACCTTTATTTATTTATTTATTTATTTTTATTGGTTGTTCAAAACATTACAAAGCTCAAGATATATCATCTTTCATACATTTGACTCAATTGGGTTATGAACTCCCATTTTTTCCCCAAATACGAATTGTAGAATCACATCGGTTACACATTCACACTTTTACATAATGGCATATTAGTGACTGTTGTATTCTGCTACCTTTCCTATCCCCTACTATCCACCCTCTCCTCCCCTCCCATCTTCCCTCTCTACCTCATCTGCTATTGTTCAATTCTCTCCATTGTTTCCCCCCCACTTCCCCTCACAACATTTTATATGCGATTTTGTGTAACATTGAGGGTCTCCTACAATTTTCATAAGCTTTCCCTTCTCTCTCCCTTTCTCTCCCCCCATTCGTCTTTGTTTAATGTTAATATTTTCCTCATGCTCTTCCTCCCTGTTCTGCTCTTATTTGCTCTCTTTATATCAGAGAAGACATTTGGCATTTATTTTTTAAGGACTGGTTAGCTTCGCTTAACATAATATGCTCTAATGCCATCCATTTCCCTGCAAATTCTATGATTTTGTCATTTTTGTGCTGTGTAATACTCCATTGTGTATAGATGCCACATTTTTTTATCCATTAATCTATTGAAGGGCATCTAAGTTGGTTCCACAGTCTAGCTATTGTGAATTGTGCCGCTATGATCATTGATGTGGCAGTATCCCTATAGTACGCTCTTTTAAGATCCTCAGGGAACAGTCCAAGAAGGGTGATAGCTGGGTCAAATGGTGGATCCATTTCCAGCTTTCCCAGGAATATCCATACTTCTTTCAAAATTGGCCTCACCAATTTGCAGTCCCACCAGCAGTGTACAAGTGTACACTTTTCCCCACATCCTCGCCAACACTTATTGTTGTTTGACTTCATAATGGCTGCTCATCTTACTGGAGTAAGATGGTATCTTAAGGTGGTTTTGATTTGCATTTCTCAGACTGCTAGAGATGGTGAGCATTTTTTCATGTACTTGTTGATTGATTGTATGTCCTCCTCTGTGAAGTGTCTGATTAGGTCCTCGGCCCATTTGTTGATTAGGTTATTTGTTATCTTATTGTTTAATATTTTGAGTTCTTTGTATATTCTGCATATTAGGGCTCTATCTGAAGTGTGAGGGGTAAAAATTTGTTCCCAGGATGTAGGCTCTCTATTTACCTCTCTTATTGTTTCTCTTCTTGAGAAAAAAACTTTTTAGTTTAAGTAAGTCCCATTTGTTTTTTTTCTTGTTATTAACTCTTGGGCTATTGATGTCTTATTAAAGAATTTGGAGCCTGACCCCACAGTATATAGATCGTAGCCAACTTTTTCTTCTATGAGACGCAGTGTCTCTGATTTGATATCTAGCTCCTTGATCTATTTTGATTTAACTTTTGTGCATGGTGAGAAAACGGGATTCAGTTTCATTTTGTTGCATATGGATTTCTAATTTTCCCTGCACCATTTGTTGAAGATGCTATCCTTCATCCATTGCATGTTTATAGCCACTTTATCAAATATAAGAAAGTTGTAATTTTGTGGATTGGTTTCTCTGTCCTCCATTCTATACCATTTGTCCACCTGCCTGTTTTCGTACCAGTACCACACTGTTTTTGTTACTATTGCTTTGTAGTAAAGTTTGAACTCTGGTATCGCTATACCTCCCGATTCACACTTCCTGCTTAGAATTTCTTTTGCTATTCTGTGTCTTTTGTTTTTCTATATGAATTTCATGATTGCTTTATCATTTCTACAAGAAATGCCATTGGGATTTTGATTGGCATTGCGTTAAACCTGTATAGAACTTTGGGTAATTTCGCCATTTTGATGAATTTAGTTCTGCCTATCCATGAACAGGGTACATTTTTCCATCTTCTAAGATCTTTTTCTATCTCTCTCTTTAGGGTTCTGTGGTTTTCACCTCTTTTGTTAGGTTGATTTCCAAGTATCTTATTTTCTTTGAGGATATTGTGAATGGAGTGGTTTTCCTCATTTCAATTTCAGAAGTTTTGTTGCTGATATACAGGAATGCCTTTGATTAATGCGTGTTGGTTTTATATCCTTCATTTTTTAACTCTAGCAGTTTCTTTGTAGACCCTTTTGGGTCTGTTAAATATATTACCATGTCATCCACAAATAGCGATAATTCAAGTTCTTCTTTTCCTATTTTTATGCCTTTAATTTCTTTTGTCTGTCTAATTTCTCTGGCTAGTATTTCAAGAACTAAATTGAATAGAAGTGGTGCTAGAGGGCATCCCTGTCTTGTTCCAGATTTCAGAGGGAATGCCTTCAGTTTTCTCCATTTAGGATGATCCTAGCCTGAGGTTTAGCATATATAGCTTTTACAATGTTGAGGTAAGTTCCTGTTATTTCTAGTTTTTCTAGTGTTTTGAACATAAAGGGATGCTGAACTGTGTCGAATGTTTTTACTACATCTATCGAGATGATCATATGGTTCTTGTCCTTAAGTCTATTGATGTGGTGAATAGCATTTATTGATTTCCGTATATTGAACCAGCCTTGCATTCCAGGGAAGAATCCTACTTGATCATGGTGCACAACTATTTTGATATGCTTTTGGATTCAATTCACACGGATTTCATTGAGAATTTTTGCATCCAAGTTCATTAGAGATATTGGTTGTAGTTTTCTTTTTTGAAGTGTCTTTGTCTGGTTTTG
The DNA here is from genome assembly GCF_048772815.1 of Callospermophilus lateralis. Classification (NCBI taxonomy): domain Eukaryota; kingdom Metazoa; phylum Chordata; class Mammalia; order Rodentia; family Sciuridae; genus Callospermophilus; species Callospermophilus lateralis. The sequence continues at coordinate 35,312 of NW_027512838.1, forward strand.
GGATCAGGGTGATTTTGGACTCCGAGAATGAATTTGGAAGAGCTCCTTATTTTTCTATTTCTTGATATAGCTTGAAAAGTATTGGTACTAATTCTTCTTTGAAGGTTTTTTTGAACTCTGCTCTATACCCATCAGGTCCAGGGCTTTTTTTGGTTGGTAGTATTTTGATGGCTTCTTCTATTTCTTCCTTTGTTTTTGGTCTGTTTAAATTGTGTGTGTCTTCCTGACTGAATCTGGGCAGATCGTATTACTTAAGAAATTTGTCGATATTTTAACTATCTTCTATTTTATTGGAATATAGGGTTTCAAAATACTTTCTAATTATCTTCTGTATTTGTGTACTGTCTGTTGTGATATTGTCTTTTTCATTCCATATGTTAGTAATTTCAGTTGTCTCTCTTCTTCTCATCCTTAGCATGGCTAAGGGCCTGTAAATCTTATTTATTTTTTCAAAGAACCAACTTTTAGTTTTATCAATTTTTTCAATGATTTTTTTGTTTCAATTTGGTTGATTTCTGCTCTAATTTTAATTATTTCTTGTCTTCTACTATATTTGCTGTTGTTTTGCTCTTCCTTTTCTAGGTTTTTGATGTGTACTGTGAGTTTATTTATTTGTTGTTTTATTCTTTTTTTGAGGAAAGAACTCCAAGAAATGAATTTCGCTCTTAAAACTGCCTTCTTTGTCTCCCATAGATTCCAGTACGATATGTCTGTTTTGTCATTTGATTCTAAAAATATTTTTATCTCCTCCTTTATGTCTTCTGTAACCCATTGATCATTCAGTAGAATATTGTTCATTTTCCATGTGATGTAGGATTTTTCCTTCCTTCTTTTATCATTGATTTCCAGTTTCATTCCATTATGATCAGATATGGTGCATGGTATTTTCTCCACGCCTTTATATTTACTAAGAGTTGCCCAATGGCATAATATATGGTCTAACTTGGAGTAGGATCCATGTGCTGCTGAGAATAAAGTGTATCCACTTGATGATGGTTGATGTATTCTATATATGTCGGTTACGTCAAGGTTATTGATTGTGCTGTTGAATTCTATAGTTTCTTTATTCAGTTTTTTATAGAGGATCTGTCTAATGGCGAGAGCGGTGTGTTGAAGTCACCCATAATTATTGTGTTGTAGTCTATTTGACTCTTGAACTTGAGGCGAGTTTGTTTTATGAGCATTGCAGCTCAATTGTTTGGTGCATACCAATTGATAATTGTTATGTCTTGTTGGTGGATGGTTCCTTTTAACAATATATAGTGTCCTACTTTATCCCTTTTGATTAATGTAGGTTTGAAGTTGATTTTATATGATATGAGTATGGCCACTCCTGCTTGCTTCCGAGGGCCATATGAGTGGTATGATTTTTCCCAACCTTTCACTTTCAGCCTGTGTATGTCTTTACCTTTCATATGAGTCTCTCGAAGGCAGCATATTGTTGGATTTATTTTTTTGATCCAGGTTACTAGCCTATGTCTCTTGATTGGTGAGTTTAGATTTTTAACATTTAAGGTTACAATTGAAATATGATTTGTACTTCCAGTCATGTTTTTTATTTATTTATTTTAATTTGGGTAGTTTTTACTTTTTGGTTTTTTTCTTACCCCTTTACTGAGATACCTCCCGCTGTTAGTTTTGGGCACTATTTTTCAATTCCTCTTCTTGTAGTATTTTGCTCAAAATGCTTTGCAGTGCTGGTGTTCTGTCTGCGAATTCTTTTAGCTTTTATTTATCAGGAAGGACTTAATTTCATTGTCAAATCTGAAGCTTAATTTTGTTGGATACAGTATTCTTGGTTGGAATCCATTATTTTTCAGTGTTTGAAATACATTGTTCAAAGATCTTCTCGCTTTCAATGTCTGTGATGAAAAATCAATTGTTAACCTTATTGGTTTACCCCTGAATGTTATCTGCCTACTTTCTTTCGTAGCTTTTAATATTCTCTCCTTGTTCTGTATGTTGGCTATCTTCATAATTATATGTCTTGGAGTTTGTCTATTATGGTTTTGAATGTTTGAGGTCCTGTAGGCTTCCAGGATATGGCAATCCATTCCATCTTTCATCTCTGGGAAGTTTTCTAGAATTATTTCATTTAATATGTTGTTCATTCATTCGGTTTGAATTTCTATGCCTTCTTCTATCCCGATGACTCCCAATTTTGTTTTTTTTATGACATCCCATATCTCTTGAATAGTTGCTCATGGGATTTAAGCATGTTTTCTGTGTTGACTATATTCTTTTCAAGTTGACCAACTTTGTCTTCATTATCTGATGTTCTGACTTCTACTTGATCTAGTCTATTTGTAATATTCTTGTTTGAGTTTTTAATTTGGTTTATAGTTTCCTGCATTTCTAGAATTACTGTATGATTTTTTAAAAGATCTCTATCTCCTGGTAAAGCTTGTTCTTTGCCATTTGAATTTGTTTGTTTAATTCATTTTCAAAATATACTTTTATCCTTAGACTTGCTGCCTCATGTCTTCTCTCTTATTCCTTTCCATCTGAGTTAGGTATGACTTAAGTTTTTTCCCTATCCCTGTTTCTGATGCTTCTAGGTTTTCCTGTAGTATTAAGTTGTCCTTCATTGTTTGTACACCTTGTTTTCCCTTGTTTTTTCATGATGTTCACGTCATTTTCCAGCTCTATTTGATTGCTGTGTTTCTGCTCTCTTCTATAGATTTGTTATGGGTTTATATATCTCTGTTTTCTCTCCTTTGTGTTGGTAGACTATGCCTGCTTAAGTGGATTCCGCTGTTAAGGAATTCTGACGGCCGAGCTCCAGTGATGTCACCTCTCTGCTGTGGTGGGCCCAAGGCTCCTTGCCGGAGTGTCCGAATTGGGTGGGTGGACTGGATTGTCTCTGGTTGGTTTCAGCTCCCGGTCGCTGGCAGGCCGGCAGTCTCCAGCCACCCAGTAGCGCGGGCAGCTTGTGGTCTGTCTTCAGCTGGTGGGTGATCTCTAGCCACACAGTTGCGCGTTCGGTCGCCGGCAGGCGCGCGTTCTCCAGCCGTCAAGACATAGCGTCAGCAGGTGGGCTGGCGCCAGCAGGAAGGTGGTCTCCAGTTGCCCAGTCACACTGGCAGTGGGCTGGCGTTCTCCAGCCAGCCAGTCAGGAGGGCCTGGCCTCTAGTCCCCTGGTTTATCCTGCTAGTCCTGATTTCTCCTGCTAGACCAGATTTCTCCTGAGTGATGCTTCTCGGCAGCTCAAACTGTTCTCTGGGTCTGCCGTTTGTTGGGTGGGGAGGGTGTCTATTGGGAACCCTGGAACTCTATTGTTTTAATTTTTTTCGCTTGCCCATCGCCCCGCACTGGCTAGACAAGTTTCATTTTTGCCGCTGATGGGAAGGGGAGATGAAGGTCAGGTGCCTCTAGTTTTCCCCCAGTCTTTATGCAGACTTGCTCTGATTATTCCTCCCCCAAAAGCCTAGGAGATATTTTATGTGAATTCCCCTCTGTATGTGAGATGAGCTGAGAAACACACACCTGTTTTATTCTTGCAATCTGTCAGGGAGTGGTGGTGGTTACTTCAGCTCTCCAAGATGGTGGCTGTTGGTTTCCTTTGTGGAGTTTCTGCTTTGGGGCATAGAAATGTACTGCTAACTTCCCCGTCTGAAATCCCGAATTCAGCTGGGGGCTCAGTGGATGCTCAGCCAGCAGGATTCCACAGAATCCGCAGCAACGTTTCTCCCTGCTTGCTGGTCGCTTCTCGGTGGTGCCTCACCATTTGTAGACACAGGGCAGGTCACGCGGATCAATCAGAATGAATCTCCAGTTGCACAAGTGGCTTGTGTTTGAGACTCAATTACCGGACCTCGGTGGTGGAAATCATTCTTCTAGGTTTCGGTAAACACCCATTTTCCTGTAAGATCCTAACAAGATAGTTTTTCATTGCTCTAACTCGTTATTCACTTGCGCAGTGGCAGGGTACACTGGGTGTGATACACTGTCTTCACAGCCATCTTGCAATGCCGAAATATTAGGATTTGGATGCACCATTTACTGAAAACTGTTTCAGTACTAGGAAAAAATATGTATTTCAGGTGGATGAATATTTCTGAGAATAATTTTTTAAAAATTGGATTATAAATCCACATACATGAATATGAATGAATTTAGGGAGTGCAAAATAAGACACAAATATTTCATATTTTGAAAAATCTGGAGAGTATATATATATATATATATATATATATATATATATACACACACACACACACACACACACACAGACATTAAAAACTAGCAATATATATGACAATCAAAATTCATCATGAAATACATATCATCCACGGACCCAAAAATATTCATATACTGAACATGGATTTATGTATAATGTTGTTCAACTAGGAGGCTTACCCATAGGTTGAATTTTCAGTTCCAACAGCATTTAGGAGGAGTGATCTCTTCTCACAATTTGTATTTGCCAAGTCAGTCACCTCACAAAAATGTACGTGTGATACCAGGTACAATTCTATATGTGCATATAAAATTACATGTGCTGAATAGGCTACAGAGAAAAGGAGACAGGAATTCACATATTTGTTAACTTTCAAAACACACGGAGAACTATTTCAACAAAAAAAATGACTAGATTTATAACTCCTACCCTATATAATGCAAAAGGCAATTCCAACTATACACCATGCCTCCTCTGAACTGCTTGTATTTCTATTCTGTTTTGGTTATTATTCTCTATCATATTACGATTAGTAGTCAGAGTCTAGTATGGTAGGGGTTAGAGTCAGGGATTCAGTATTTCAAATGGAAATTTGGAAAATGTATCCAATGTGTATGCAAATATGTGCCACACAAAATCTTCCCACTCCTCCAGAACAATGGCTTGACATTATCTTCGCCCCAAGTAAGACATAATTAGAGGAGAAGAATTAGAAAATCAGTGAATACTTCTCTGGAATGTAATATGCTAAGAAGTTCACTACCTTGAAAGTGGTACAGGAGTTTCCAAAAGTAAGGGACAGGGTGAACACTCCATAAACATGGAGCTCTGCTGGCCTAAAGACTTCTTGAGAAATTTCCTCTGAGGTTGGGCACTTGAAACATATGTTGTTATGAGGAGCTTTAGCTTCCTTTGTACTGAGATCATCAAATCTGGGTCTGCACCTATGTGACCTGTAAAACATAGTTTCTTATTTTCCAATTAACATGAGACACCAGTCCTGAATTTGATCTTTGTAGGTAAACTGTGGCCACTGGGTTCTAAGTGTCTCCCTGTGTGGACTGTGAAGCCATTTGTTCATCCTCCAATTTTCATGGTGTTTCTTGCTGCTGTATTTGCTTATGAAGTAAAAAAAAGATCACCTGGGACACAGTGCTTGAGGGAGTTCTGTCACGTGTGGTGGGTCAGGGTCTGCAAGAGAATATACCAACAATGCTTCTATTCCACATAGCTTTTCCCCTTGACCACAGCACATAATTCTCAACATTGCCCTGAAACCTCTCTATATAACAAGATACCATTACATATAAGGGTCTGCTGGCTGCACCATGTCAGTCACAAGGCATTTGGAAGCCAATGGAAGATCAACATGGCCCCACCACAGATGTTTTATCACACACCTCCCCTCCTCTGATCTAGGCCCACTACTCAGCAGGCTCCAATTTACTGGCATCTCTGTTATACACCATTTTGATGAAACCTAGTCAATCAAGGCACTGTCTGGTATACTCATGATCAGCAACCGGTTTTCCAAATTTTCTCCAGTGCCACCTGGTCATGGAAATTTCAATAATTTTATTGTATTTATCTAGCCATTTTTCACGGATGAAGATGGAGGCACTGTGGATTTCAATTTGTACAGGAACCATTAAATGATGAGAAACCTCATTTCGATGAATGCTCTGTAGAACTGTTAAAGACAAGGCTTCCCAGGGAGTGGCCAAAAAGTCACATGAAATCAGACCCATTGAGGTCTACAATGTGAGGTCCATGTGTGTTTTGACTGTCACCTATGCCTACCAAGTCTTTCAGAAAAAAAAAAATCATGTGCTATCCTGGCTGAGATTCCCAGTGCTCTGTGGAAAGCCACCCTGGGCCTAGATCTCAGTTTCCAAGGGAGACTCTCATGCGTGCCCTCCTAGAATCCCAACACAATTCATGGCACAAGTTCTCTGAGATCAGATCCAGAATGCACTCTCTAAGTGTAATCACACCAGAGTTCAAGCCCATGTGGACCCAGGCATCTCCTTTAACAGCCACATAATGACCACAATTAAACCAAAACACTCCCACATGGCCCTCATCTTTTTCCATATAGATACTCATCATAACCTCTGGCTGGAGGTTTCCATGAGGGGCACATTCCAAGACAGTGTCCAAAATAAGCTCCCTTGCCCCTCATTTGCCTAAAGTCAGGGTGGCCTGGACATACTTCCTGTGAACCCGGAGTGATCAAATAGGCATGCCGTTAATACTGCACCGCTTCTTCAATTTGAGGCCTACTGAGTTAGAGGTATAGATTCTTTATGTAAATTAGAGTCATGAGAAAACCCAAGCACCTTTGCAGGGCTTTGAAGAACTCAATTGACACAAAGGATCCCTATTCTCACTTGATAGAGGTCAGGAACCTCACAGAGGAAAGCGAGACTTTATCCACAATGACTGGTGTATTTGCCATTTTGGTTTTGGATGCACACATGGGATCTTTCTTTAGATCCATCTGATGCTGAGAATCTAAGCCACAACCTCACACAGGGCCAAGATGCTAATTCAGACACATCCCTTTCCAAAGCAATTAAGCAAAGAGCCACAGGTGATGCCCAATCATTTCCATTTGAAAACTGTTTACTTCAGGCTTCACAAAGGGGTGGCCAGAGCAAGAACTTCCTGACATTCAGTTCATCAGAACAATATATAAGCAAAATGCCCAAAGCAGGGTTTTTCCACTGAGATTTTCCTGGTCACACTGATATCTGAGTTTTTTGAGATGCTCGCCATTCCCTTCAGCTATCCAGTACATGGCCATGTCACAGAGCTTGGAGGTGGTATATATGTTGGACACAAAACCATGATCCTATTCTGGAGAGTGAACAGAGTTCATGAATAAACCTGGAAATTAGGAATGTATTAGGTTATGCCCATCTTTAAGTAAAGCCGCAAACCATTCATAAATTGGGCAGGATGAAATGGGAAGCTTTCTACTAGACAGGACACATCCATTGATGCACTCTCTTTTCTAATGTCTACAACCACGGACACCATGGGATACACAGACATAGAAACACTCTCCTTTTCAAACGACTTACGAGAAACAGTTCACTCCAAACCAAACAAACCACCTTTTTTTCCTATTCTCACAACATGAGACAAAATCACAAACTCACAACCACACCCACAAAGGCACCTTTTTACCCTAAGTAGGTCTGTGACTCTATGGAGTGTCCTCTGACTGGTGGGCCACACAATGTTCCCCCGAAATGTCCTGTCCTGTCTCAGATATGGTCTCCTTGGCCATCTCTATGAAGTTGTCAGGAGCCAGCGGTGGGCCACTATCTGCTTTTTCAGGAAAGGCCCCTCTTCAGAGCTCTCTTGGCTTTTGGCCATTCTAACATCAGTAGGTACAAAGAAAGACTGACTCTGTCCTTGGTAATTCCAAACAAGTGAACCCACTGGGACTGGTACTGGGACTGGCTCTGTGTGCCTGGCTTCCAGGATCCTAAGTTCAGAGAGTTCCATCACCAAGGGAGTAAGGTGAGGTCACTTCCTTCAGGAACTGAATGAGGTCACTGCCTTGGCAAACACTTTATCCTAACAGTTGCTTCCAAGTGTCTCATTAGATGGAGGCTTCCCCTACTTCCTGTGAAACATTCACAAGTTAGAATGGTATATCAACCATAGGAACCCGGTAATAGCTCTCCACACAGGCCTGGTTTGGTCCATCTCCTCTACATTGAGAAGAGAGGTTCTGATTCAGACACATCCCGTCATCCTGACCAGGTATTTTGCCATGGAAGATTACTTTTGCTTTCTCAGGTCCTCCATAGCTGACTACATATTCTCCAGGGATCATTTCTGCATTGAACTTGTGGTTCTCAACAGGTGAAAGATCCCCTACATTCCTGTATTGTAAGACCAACTCTGTCCCTGCTCTTCTTTAAATTTACATTGAGGGAACAGTGTATTGTTAGGGTTAATAAAATGTTTGATTTGGGTTAGAAATCATTCTGCTGGATGAATAATGGTATTGGGAACCTGCGATATTTTTAAAAATATAGAGGTGAAATATATAAATGAAAAAAGAAAGTCTAGGTAATTTTGAAGCCCAGAGGGGCAATGGGCCCTTCATTGGGATACTTAGCTTTGATTTACGTTGTACACAGATATCTCAGATAAATCGATATACAATGGCATAGGACCTTGTTCCTTTTATGATTAAAATTCGAAGAGAACATCCAGTCAAAAAGGGATAGTAAGTAGGATTAGATAGATATTCGGTAGGTTAACAAAGAAGAGTGAGTATAGGATTTGGAACAAAAGTGCTTTAGCAATAGGGTTTGGGTTAAAGTGTGAAAGTAAATATCAGCACACTTGAAGGGTCAGTCACAATGATGAACAGTGGAAAATATGTAGGAAAGCAGATATCAATAGAGATATTACAAAATCAACAAATGGGCCAAGGACCTGAACAGACACTTCTCAGAAGAAGACATACAATCAATTAATAAGTACATGAAAAAATTCTCACCTTCTCTAGCAGTCAGAGAAATGCAAATCAAAACCACCCTAAGATACCATCTCACTCCAGTAAGATTGGCAGCCATTAGGATGTCAAACAATAATATGTGCTAGCGAGGATGTGGGGAAAAGGGTACATTTGTACATTGCTGGTGGGACTGCAAAATGGTGCGGCCATTATGGAAAGCAGTATGGAGATTCCTGGGAAAGCTGGGAATGGAACCACCATTTGACCCAGCTATCGCCCTCCTCGGACTATTCCCTGAGGACCATAAAAGAGCATGCTATAGGGATACCGCCACATCAATGATCATAGCAGCACAATTCACAATAGGCAGACTGTGGAACCAACCTAGATGCCCTTCAATAGATGAATGGATAAAAAATAATGTGGCATCTATACACAATGGAGTATTATGCAGCACTAAAAAATGACAAATTCATGGAATTTGCAGGGAAATGGATGGCATTAGAGCAGATTATGCTAAGTGAAGCTAGCCAATCCTTAAAATACAAATGCCAAATGTCTTCTTTGATTTAAGGAGAGCAATTAAGAACTGAACAGAGGGAAAGAGCATGAGGAAAATATTAACATTAAACTGAGACAAGTGATGGGAGGGAAAGGGAGAGAGAAGGGAAATTGCATGGAAACGGAAAGAACCCTCATCGTTATACGAAATCACATATACGAGGTTGTGAGGGGAAAGGGGGGGAAGGGAGAGAACGGAACAACAACAGATGAGGTAGAGAGGGAAGATGAAAGGGGAGGGGAGGGGGGATAGTAGGGGATAGAAAAGTCAGCAGAATACAACAGTCACTAATATGGCATTATGTAAACATTGTGAATGTGTAACTGATGTGATTCTGCAATCTGTATTTGGGGTAAAAATGGAAATGCATAACTCACTTGAATCAAGTGTATGAAAGATGAAAAAAAAATTTAAAAAGTACTAAATTGGATCATCGTAACAATAAAAAAAGAGATATTACAAAATCAGGCAAAGTATAAAGTGAGTGATATGATTAGATATTTGCAACAGGGTTGATTTTGAATATATAATCTTAGGAAGAAACAAATATGTAGTCACCAATAGGATTGATATTTGAGAGCATTAGGCAACCTGAACATGGAAGTAATCCATGTTCACTTTCCATTTAGGCTTTAGTACAATAATAAGTGTGAACTTTGCATTTTGTGTCCAGAATATTACTGTGATAAAATGTATATGTAGATTAGGTGACATGAGTATTTCTTTCACCATTTCTGCGAGTAATATTTTGAAGACATATAAATAAGTATTGGTTGTACAAAAAGCTGTACCCTGTGTCTATGAATATACAGATAATGCATGAATAGACCATACTGTGAATAAATAGTATAGCTGGTTCCACTTTAAATAATGGATTGAATTGATATTCACAAAGGAGTGGTCTGAGGCAAAAACCTTCCTGAAATTCAGGGCAACAGAACAATAGGTAAACAAAACGCACAAAGCAGGGTTTCTCCACTGAGACTTTCCTGTTCACACTGAAATCTGAGTTTTCTGAGATGCTCGCCTTTCCCTTCAGCTATCCAGTACATAGCCATATCACATAGCTTGGAGGTAGTACATATCTTGGACACAAAACAATGAGGCAATTCTGGAGAGTGTCCAGAATTCAGGATGTAAACAGAAACTTTGAAAGATAGCAGGTGTTTCCCTTCAATAAGGAAAGCTGCAGTCCATTAATAAATCAGGCAGGATGAATGTTGCGAAGCTTTCTCCTAGACAGGACACATCCATTGATGCATTTGCTTTTCTAATGTCTACAACCACGGACAGAGTGGGATACACAGACATAGAAGCACTCGCCTTGTCAAAGGACTTACTAGAAACAGTCCACGCCAATTCAAACAAACAGCCTTTCTTACATCTTCTCAGAACTTGAGAAAAAACCATACACACACCTACACCCACAAAGGCACCTCCTTTGTGGAGTGTCCTCTGAATGGTGGGCCATACTATATTGCCCCAAAAGGGCCTGTTGTATCTCAAATCTGGTCTCCTTGGCCAACTCTGTGCAGTTGTCAGGAGCCAGCGGTGAACCAATACCTGCTTTCTCAGAAAGGTCTTTCTTCAGAGCTTTCCTGGCATTTGGCCATTCTCACATCTGTTGGTACTAAGAAAGACTGACTCTGTGCTTGGTAAATTGAAACAAGTGAGACCACAGGGACTGGGACTGCGACTGGCTCTGGGTGCCTCTCTTCCTGGATCCCAAGTTCAGAGAGTTCCATCACGAAGGAAGTGAAGTGAGGTCACTTCCTTCAGGAACAGAATGAGGTCACTGCCTTGGCAACCTCTTTGTCCTAACAGTAACTTCTAAGGGTCCCATGAGATGGAGTCTGTCCCTTCTTTCTGTCACACTTTCACAAGTTAGAATGGTATATCAACCATAGGCACCTGGGAAGAGCTCTCCACACAGGCCTGATTTGGTCCATCTTCTCTACATTTAGAAGATAGAGGTTGATTCAGACACATCCATTCATCTTGACCAGGTTGTTTACCATAAAAGATGACTTTTCCTCTCTCAGGTCCTTCATAGCTGCCTATATCTTCTCCAGGGATCATTTCTGCATGGACCTTTGATGTTCTCAGAAGGTGGAAGATCCCCTACATTCCTGTATTGTAAGACCAACTCTGTCCCTCCTCTTTTGTAAAGTTAGATTGAGGGAACAGTGTATGTTTAGGGTTAATAACATGTTTGATTTGGGTTAGGAATCTCTCTGCCCCATGAATAATGGTATTGGGAACCTGTGATATTTACAAGAATATATAGGTGAAATGTAAGTATGAAAACAGAAATCTAGGTAAGATTCGAAGTCAGAAGGGCATTGGGTCCTTGAGTGGGATTCTTAGGTTTGAATTATGTTCTGCATATATGTCTCCGACAAATTGAAATACAATGGTTTAGGACCTTATACCTTGGATGATTAATTGTCGAAGAGAACATCGAGTCAAAAAGCAATAGTCAGTAGGATTAGGAAGATAGTCAGTAGGTTTAGAAATAAGAGTGAGTATAGGATTTAGACCAAAATTTCTTTAGCAATAGGGTCTCGGGTAGACATTGAATGTAAATATCAGCATATGTGAAGTGTCAGACACAATGATGAACTGCGGAATATATGTAGGAAAGCAGATATCAATAGAGATATAAGGAAATCAGGCAAAGTATAAACTGAGTGATAGGATTAGACATTTTCAACAGGCTTGAAGTTGAATATATAATCTTAGAAAGAAACAAATATGTAGTCACCAATAGGATTTACATTTGAGAGCATTAGGCAACCTGGATATGGTTGTTTTTAGTAATCCATGCTCACTTTCCATTTAGGCTTTGATACAATCATGAGTATGACCTTTGTTTTTTGTGTCCAGAATATTACTGTGATAAAAAAAGAAATATATATATATATATATATATATTGATAGATAGATAGATAAGGTGACATGTTTATTTCTTCTACCATTTTTGGGAGCAATGTTTTGAAGAGGTATAAATTAGTATTGGGGGAACAAAGAGGTGTACACTGTGTCTATGAATATAGAGATAATGCATTAATAGACCATACTGTGAATAAATAGCATACCTGGTTCCAACTTTAATAATGGATTGAATTGAAATGTGAAAATGTACAGGAAATCTTATATTGATATTCACACATTCATTCCAACCACTTATACATCTAATGGTAATATTAATGTTATGGTTTATCTTGAAGAGTGTGTGGGTTTAGCTTCAAAATTGATTATGGAAATCGAAAATAATGTGTTTGGAAAGAAGTCTCATGAAAAGACCAGTCAAGTAACATGGAGGAATACATGTGTTCTGAAGCAGGAAGTGATTAAAAGTGAAACAAATTCCTATAAATTTCTGAACTTGTGAATGAAATATATAACCTATGATGTGCAAAAACTGAAGAAATAGTAATGTACCAGTGTTGAATTAAAATGAATGTCAAAATAGACATCATGTCCCATAGGAATATACTTGCATTGATGTTAAACTGGGTCAGTTACTGTAGAAATATTAGGATTTGTAAGCACCATTGATTGAAGTTACTTTTCAGCACTGGGAAACAAATATGTATTTCAGGTAGATGATTATTTCTGAGAATAATCTTGTGAAAAGTTGATTATAAATCCACATACATGAACATGAATGAATTTACGGAATGTATATAAGACAAATATATTTCATATTTTATAAAATCTGTAGAGTGTATGTATATATATATATATATATATATATATATATAGACAAAAAAACACAAAAATTCATTAAAAAGTATCAATATATATATGCCAATCGTAATTCATCATGTAATATATATCACCCTCAGATGCAAAAATATTTATTTTACTAAACATGGGTTTTTGTATAATATTGTTCTAATAGGAAGCTCACCCATAGTTTGGATTTTCAGTTCCAACAGCGTTTAGGAGGACTGATCTCTTCTTACAATTTGTTTCTGCCAAGTCAGCCAACTCATAAAAATATACGTGATACCAAGTAGGAATCTATATGTGCATATAAAAAGTACATGTGCTGAGTAGGCTACAGAGAAAGGGAGACAGGAATTCACATATTTGTTAACTTTAAAAACGCATGGAGAGAGCTGGGGATGTGGCTCAAGTCGTAGCGCGCTCGCCTTGCATGCGTGCGGCATGGGTTCGATTCTCAGCACCACGTGCAAACAAAGATGTTGTGTCCGCCGATAACTAAAAAAATAAATATTATAGAATTCTCTCTCTCCTCTCTAACTCTCTCTTTAAAAAAAAACACATGGAGGACTATTTCAATTAAAAATTGAGTAGATTTATAAAACCGACCCTTTATCATGCAAGAGGGAAGTCCAACTATACACCATGCCTCCTCTGAACTGCTTGTATTTTCATTTTTTTTGTTTATTTTTCTCCATCATATTAGGATTAGTAGTCAGAGTCTAGTAGGGTATGAGTTAGTGTCAGGGATTCAGTATTTCGAATGGAAAATTGGAAAATGGATCAATGTGTATGCAAATGTGTACTACAAAAAAATTTTCCCACTCTCATTCAGAACAATGCCTTGACATTACCTTCACCCCAAGTAAGACACAATTAGAGGAGAAGAGTTAGAAAATCTTTGAATACATATTTGAAATTGAAAATGCTTAGGGTTCACAACCTTGGAGATTGTAGAGGAGTTTCCAAAAGTAAGGGACAGTGTAAAAACTCTACAAACATGGAGATTTGCCTGCCTAAAGACGTCTGGAGAAACTGTCTCTAGGTTGGGCACTTGAAATATATGTTTTTGTGAGGATCTTTAGCTTCCTTTCCAGTGAGACCATCAAAGCTGCGTCTTCATCTCTGTGATCTGGAGGACATGGTTTATAATTTTCCAATAAACATGAAGCAGCAGTGCTGAATTCTCTCTTGTATGTAAACTGTGGCCACTGGGGGCTAAGTGTCTCCCCATATGGACTGCGAAGCCATTTTATCATCCTCCACTTTTCCTAATGTTTCTTCCTGCTGCACTCGGAGTTTGGTATTTGCTTCACGAAATACAAGGAGTTCAACTGGGACAGAGTGTTGCCGCGAGTTCTGTCACGTGTGGTGGATCAGGGTCTGCAGGAGAATGCACCAACAGGGCTTGTATACCACATAGGATGCCCCCTTGACCATAGCAACCTGATTCTGAACATTGCACTGAAACCTCTCCATATAACAAGTTGCCTTTACATATAAGGGTCTGCTGGCTGCACCATGTCAGTCACAAGCCATTTGGAAGCCAATGGCAGATCCACATGGCCCCACCTCAGATGTTTTATCACACATTTGCTCACCACTGCTCTAGGCCCACTACTCAGCAGGATCCAAATTATTGAGATCTCTGTTATACACCATTTTCATCAAAACCAGTCAATCAAGGCACTGTCTGGTACACTCGTGATCAGCAACAGGACATCCAAATGTTCTTCATTGCCACCTGGTCATTGGAATTTCAAAAATTTCATGGTATTTATCTAGCCAATTTTCAATTATGAAGTTGGAAGCACTATGGCTTTCAAATCATTCAGGAATCATTCAATGGTGAGGAAGCTCATTTCAATGAAAAATTTGAAGAACTCTCACAGGCAAGGCTTCCCAAAGAGTGGCCTAAAAGTCACATGAATCCAGGCCCATCGAGGTCTACAATTGAGGTCCATGTGTGTTTTGACTAGCAAATATGGCTTCCAAGTCTTTCAGAAAAAAATAATTTGATATCCTGGCTGAGATTCCCAGTGCTCTGTGGAAAGCCACCCTAGGACTAGATCTCAGTTTCCAACGGAGACTCTCATGCATGGCCTCCTAAATTCTTAACACAATTCATGGCAATACTTCTTTGATGATTGATCCAGAACTGAGTGTTTAAGGGGAATGACACCAGAGTTCAAGCCCAGGTGGATCCAGTCATCTCTTCCAACTGCCACACGAATGACTACAATTAAAACCAAAACACTTCCACATGGTCCTCATCTTCTTCCAGAGAGACACTCATCATTACCTCTGGCTGGAGTTTTTCATGTGGGACGCATCCCAAGAGAGTGTCCGAAATAATCTTCCTTGCCCCTCATTTGCCTAAAGTCAGGGTGGCATGGTCACCCTTCCTGTGAACCTGGAGTGATCCAATAGGCCTGCTTCTCCAATTTGAGGCCTACTGACTCTCAGGGATAGATTCTTTAAGTGATTTGGAGTCACAAGAAAACACAAGCACCTCTGCAGTTCTTCAAAGAACTCATTTGACCTAAAGGATCCCTATTCTCACTTGATAGAGGTCAGAATCCTAACAGAGGAAGGCAAGAGACTCATCAACAATGACAGATTTTGGCCATTTTTGTTTTGATTGCACACATGCAATCTATCTTTAGATCCATCATGTGCTGAGAATCTAAGCCACAACCTCATACAGGGCCAAGAGGCTGATTTAGACACATCCTTTTACAAGCAATTAAGCAAAGATCCACAGGTGATGCCCATTCATTTCCATTTGAAAACTGTTTTCTTCAGGCTTCACAAAGGGGTGGCCTGAGGCAAAGACCTTCCTGACATTCAGGACAACAGAACCATAGGTAAGCAAATGAACCAAAGCAGGGTTTCTCCACTGAGAATTTCCGGGTCACACTGATATCTGAGTTTTCTAAGATGTTCCCATTCTCTACAGCTATCAAGTATATGGACATGTTTCAGAGCTTGGAGGTGGTACATATCTTGGAAACAAAACCATGAGACTATTCTGGAGAGTGGCCAGAATTCAGGAAGAAAACAGGAACTTAGGAATTTAGTAGGTGTTGCCCATCCATAAGGCAAACCAAAGTCCATTCTTCAATTAGGCAGGATGAATGCTGGGAAGTTTTCTACTAGACAGGACACATCCTTTGATGCCTTCTCTTTTCTAATGTCTACAACCACGGACACAGTGGGATACTCAAGACTTAGAAACACTAGCCTTGTCAAACGACTTACTAGAAACAGTCCACTCCAACCCAAAAAAACTGCCTTTTCTATCTATTCTCAGAACATGAGAGAAAAGCACAAACTCACTGAACACCCACAAAGGCACCTCCTTAACCCAAGTAGGTCTGTGACTATCTGGAGTGTCCTCTAACTTGTGGGCCATACTATGTTCCCCTGAAATGGCCTGTCCTTTCTCAGATCTGGTCTCCTTGGCCAACACTGTGAAGTTGTCAGGAGCCAGTGGTGAACCAATACCTGCTTTCTCAGGAAAGGCCCCTCTTCAGAGCTCTTCTGCCATTTGACAATCCTCATATCAGTCGGTACCAAGGAAGACTGACTCTGTCCTTGGTAAATACAAACAAGTGAGACCACTGGGACTGGGACTGGAACTGGCTCTGGGTGCCTGGCTTCCTGCATCACAATTTCAGATTTTTTGATCACCAAGGAAGAGAGGTGAGGTCACTTTCTTTAGGAACTGAATGAGGTCACTACCTTGGCCACCACTTTGTCCTAACAGTTGCTTCGAAAGGTCCCATGAAATTGAGGCTGCCCCTACTTCCTTTGACACTTTCACAAGTTAGAATGGTATATCAACCATAGGCACCTGTAAACAGCTCTCCACACAGGCATGGTTTCATCAGTTCTCTACATTACGAAAGGAGAGGCTGATTCAGACACATCCCTTCATACTGACCCTGTTGTTTGCCATGGAATATGACTTTTCCCCTCTTAGGTCCTTCATAGCTGCCTGCAACTTCTTCAGGGTATAATTTCTGCATGGTCCTTTGATGTTCTCAGCAGGTGGAAGATCCCCTACATTACTGTATTGTAAGATAAACTCTGTCTCGGCTCTTCTGTAAAGTTAGTTTGAGGGAACAATGTATGGTTAGGCTTAATAACATGTTTCATTTGAGTTAGGAATCATTCTGCTTAATGAATAATGGTATTGGGAACTTGCGATATTTACAAGAATATATTGGTGAAATATAAGTTTGAAAACAGAAATCTAGATAAGATTTGAATCCAGGAAGGGCATTGGGCTGTTGATTGGGATACTTAGCTTTGAATTATGTTCTGCACAGATGTCTCAGATAAATCAATATACAATGGCATAGGACCTTGTACCTTGGATGATTGCTTGTCGAAGAGATCATCCAGTCAAAAAGGGATAGTCTTTAGGATTAGGAAGATAGTCGGTATGTTAGAAAAAAGAGTGAGTATAGGATTTGGACCAAAAGTTCTTTAGCAATAGGGTTTCGGATAAAGAGTGAATGTAAATGTCAGCACATGTGAAGAGTCAGTCACAATGATGAACTGAGGAAAATATGTAGGAAAGCAGATATCAATAGAGACATTAGGAAATCAGGAAAATATAAAGTGAGTGATAGGATTAGTCATTTTCAACAGGGTTGAGGTTGAATATATTATCTTAAGAAGAAACAAATATGTAGTCACCAATAGGATTGATTTGAGAGCGTTAGGCAACCTGGATATGGATGTGTTTAGTAATCCATGCTCACTTTCCATTTAGGCTTTGGTGAAAGGTTAATAAAATAGGTACTTGTTACTTACTGTTTTTCTGTATGCTTAACAAAACACTGTTGAAGTCTTGAGGACTGTTTGCTAATCTTGTTTCCAGAATGTGCTGTCCCCAACTGCCAAACTGCAAATGTATACCCTCACCCGTTTGCACGCAAACCACCCACTTGCCCTGACCCATCAATAAACTTCCCTCCCTGCCCTCTCCAAGGAAAGCATATAAGCTCTGCTTAAGCTGTTCTCATTGCTCTCTGCTCTATTCAAGTGAGCTCTGAGCCCCAGAATGCTGGACCCATAATAAACCATTTACTGTTGCTTGAGACATTCCTCTGGTGGTCTCTTCCTCTGATGCTTGCCCGACCTTTACATCTGGAGGCATGAGCAAGATCCGGCAGCGGCGGATGAAAGATCCCCAAGGGGCTCTTTTCAGGGTAAGTAAGGGAACTCTTTTTGGTTTTAGGTTTCAGGTTAGGGCTTGGCAAAATGGCTATTGGTGATGAGCGTGAGCTCTCTCTGACAGAGGCTGACATACGTGTCACAGAGCCACAGGCCACGTCCCTGGGGGATGCCCCAGAGGACTCAGGAAATCGAGGAACAATAGTCTCCTTGACTCAGTGATATTTTGCTTCGGATTCAGTATTGCCAGCCCATCAGGTTTTGCCGGCTACTCAGTCCTGGCCTCAGTATTGGACGTCCATTGCCTGTCTTTATTGTCTTGTCTTGTCAGTGTAGTGTGTGATTTCTTTCACTGTTTGTGTATCTCTCATTTTGGGACAGAGCACTTCAACACCTCTCTTCCTGACCCTTGATCACTGGACCAAAGTCTGTGCAAGGCCCAGAATCTTTCTTTTTCAGTAAATTGCTGGACCTGGCAGACCCTCTGTGCCTCAGAATGACCCACCTTTGGAGTTGGATAGCCCCTAGAAACATCTACTTCCCACTAATTTGAAACGTCAGAGATTTTGTCTTTCAACCGGGGCCACATAGACATCCAGATCAACAGCCATATATCTTAACATTGCAGGACCTCTGCAAATCTCCTCCTACATGGGTGAAGCCTTTCTTTGTCTCTGCGCCCACTCCTACTCCTTCCACCATGATTCTATCTCACAAACCCTCTGCTCTTCCTCCTCCAACCTCTGTTCTCCCTGAGTCTCAAGACTCTACTGGACTCTCCTACCCTTCTTATCCGCTGCCGTCGTCCACCAACCCCCAACAACCTCTAAGTGATTCCTTTGCTGCTGACTCAGCCTCTCCGCCATTGGAGAAAGCTAGGCCGGCCCAGCGCCCACCAGATGACTCCCCCTTGTCACACACACAGCCCCTCCTTCCCTGGAGAAAGCTGGCCCGGCTAAAAGAACTCAAAGAACTCACTGGCGTTTTCACACCTGCCTACTTGGGATGACTGCCAACAAATCCTAGGGATTCTCTTCATGACAGAGGAACGAGAGAGAAACTTTCTGGAAGCTAGAAAAAAATATCCTCGGACCAGATGGGTGACCAACACAACTTCCCAACATAATCAAAGCCGGCTAACCCTTGAACTGACCCAACTGGGACCCCGACATCTTTGAAGGTAGGGAGCATC
Source organism: Callospermophilus lateralis (assembly GCF_048772815.1). NCBI lineage: Eukaryota > Metazoa > Chordata > Mammalia > Rodentia > Sciuridae > Callospermophilus > Callospermophilus lateralis. The sequence continues at coordinate 54,648 of NW_027512838.1, forward strand.
TGTCCACTTATTGCCGGGCCCTAATAGTGGGTTTCCAACCGGCCGCTAGCCAACCAAATAATTTGGCCAAGGTAAGAGAGATTATTCAAGGGCCTGATGAATATCCCTCTATGTTTCTAGAGAGAATTATGGAGGCGTATAGGAGATATACTCCTTTCGATCTTCAGGCAGAGGATCAAAAGACATATGTCATGATGGCCTTCATTGGGCAAGCTGATCTGGATATTAAAAGAAAGTTACAATACTTAGATGGATTACAAGATATGACTTTGAGAGATTTACTCAGGGTAGCTGAGAAAGTATCCTATAAGAGAGAAACAGAGAGAACGAAAGGGAGCAAAGGGAGGATGACAGATGAAAAAGACAGATGAAGGTATTAACTAAGGTCCTGGTCACAACAATAAATAGGCCAGAAATTAAGAAACAGGGAGACAAGAAATGATACCTGGGTCCCCACCAGAGGCCACCCTTGGCCTCAGATCAATGTGCCTACTGTAAAGAAAAAGGACACTGAGCCAAAAAGTGCCCTAGAAAGAGACAGCCACGCCAGACAGCCTTTCTGACTCTGGAGGTTGACTGAGAATGTCGGGGCTCAGATCCCTTCCCCGAGCTCAGGGTAACTTTTGAAGTGAAGGGGACCCCATAAACTTTGAAGTGGATACAGCAGCAGTATACTCAGCCCTTAAGGCCCCACTGGGCCCTCTATCAAATAAAAGGTCTCTAGTTCAAAGGGCTAACAGCAGTAAATATCAGACTTAGACAACTAAGAGGACCATGGACATGGGGAAAGGAAAAATCCAACATTCCTTCCTAGTAATCCCAGAATGCCTGGCCCCATTGATGTGCAGAGATCTGCTCAGTAAGCTCCGGGCCAAAACAACTTTTAACCCCGAAGGCCCCAAAATGAAATTTCTAAATCCTTCATTAAAAACTCCTATAGTCATGGCTTTATAAATGTCAGTCAAAGATGAACATCCAATTTTCACACACCCCAAGAATGATCAAACAGGCAAGCTACCCCAGAAATGGATAACAGATTACCCAGATGCATGGGCAAAAATTGTTGGGTTAGGACTAGCCATGAAACAACCTCCAAGAACAGTGGAGTTAAAAACCTCAGCCTCCCCAATCAATGTCAAACAACATCCTCTGAGCAAAAATGCTAAAGATGGGTTAAGGCCCCATATTCAGAAATATCTGGCTTTAGGGTCCTAAGGCCCTGTCAATCGGCCTGGAACACTCCCCTGCTACCAGTAAAAAATCCAGGAACTGGGGACTATCCCCGTTCAAGACCTAAGAGAGATCAACAACAGAGTGCAGGACATTCACCCCACGGTAAATAATTTGTACAATCTGCTTATCACTCTGAACCCTGAGTAGAAATGGTATGGACATAAAGATGCTATCTTTTGCATGCCTCTGCATAAAGACAGTCAGTTTCTGTTTGCTTTTGAGTGGGTAGACCCAGAAACCGGAACATATGGTAAACTAACATGGACTAGAATCCCACAGGGGTTCAAAAACTCCCCCACTCTCTTTGATGAAGCCCTCCACAGAGATGTCAACAACTTCAGAACTATGCACCCCGAAGTCACCCAGCTTCAATACGTGGATGACCTGCTACTGCAGCCAACACCAAGGAAAACTGTGAGTCTGGGAACCAAGCACTATTATGTAAGCTTGCTCAACTCGGGTATAGAGCTTCTTCCAATAAACCCCAAATTTGCAAGCAAGAAGTAGTCTTCCTGGGCTATTCCCTTAGAGGTGGTAAACGTTGGCTCACTGAGCCCAGAAAACAAACGGTTGTGCAGATACCCCCCCCCCCAGCAGCAGACAACACAAAGAGTTTCTTGGGACTACTGGGTTTTGCAGGTTATGGATTCCTGTGTTTGTGTCCTTAACTTCTCCTTTATACCCGCTGTTAAAGGGAGATGCCCAATTCCAATGGACCCCTGAGCACCAGCAAGCTTTTGATAACATCTTACAACACTGGCACTGAACTCCTCAACTTCACTGAGCCAAGCCTGCAATTTCAGAAAGCCCTACACTACGTTAAAAATGTACATCAATTCACACACCTTGGTCCAAAGAAACTGCAGGCATTCCTGAAGGATCAAGAACAGAGTTTTCCACTAACCGACTCACAGCGAAAGGACATAACTGAACGGGTAACAAAACCCTGTCCGTTCTGTCAATAGAACAATTACCCTTCCAAGCTTCCTGTAGGAGAGCGCCTATGAGCAACCAGACCAGGAAATTCTGGGAAGTGGACTTTACTGAAATTTAGCCAGCAAGGTATGGACTTCAATATCTCCTAGTGTTTGTAGATATATTTTCAGGATGGATTGAAGCCTTCCCCACAAAAAAAAGGCACAAATGGTGGTAGAAAATCCTGAAAGATATTTTTCTATGATACGGCCTACCTAAGGTAATAGGGTCTGATAATGGACCGGCGTTCATGGCCCAGGTAAGTAAGGGGTTAGCCAGGATCCTGGGGATAAATTGGAAGTTACATTGTGCTTATAGACCGCAGAGCTCAGGACAGGTTAAAAAAATTAATAGAACCATTAAAGAGACCTTAACGAAATTAAGCTTAGAGAGGGCATCAAAGATTGGACTATGCTCCTGCCTTATGCACTGTTTCATGCAAGAAATACTCCCTCTGTTTCTTTGTGTAACCTCACCTCCTATAAAATTCTCTATGGGGCCCCTCCTCCAGTAAGGACCTAACCACAACTCTAAGACCTACCGATCCCTTCCACACCCCCTTGCTTGACAAACTTAAAGCTATTGAAAGAACTCAGGGATACCTGTCAAAACAGCTGGCCACTGCCTACCAACCTGGTGAAGAGGAGACTCCACATCGATATCAAAAAAGAGACTTCATCTACATAAGATGACATCAGGTGTCATCCCTGGAACCCCGCTGGACAGGACCATACCAGGTGCTAATTATAAAACCTACAGTGGTAAAGGTAGACGGAATCACTTCCTGGATCCTAATTCTCATCTCAAGCCTGTGCCCTGTCCAGACACTGGCTTGAAAGTGGAAAAGACTGGTAACCCTTTCAAATTGCATATTTGCCATGTGGATAAGGCTATAGACTCTCCCCTTGGCCACCACTAGTCCTAACCATCATCAGCCCATTCAGCAGCGATGGCTGATCACAAATCCAATTAGACAAGAAGTATGGTCTGTCTCACATACAGCCCCCTTAGGGACCTGGTGGCCAACTCTCCACCCAGATATTTGTCAGCTGGGTATACGTCTTTCCAATTGGGATATCTCTGATGAAGAGGATCCCACTAAAATTCCATTAAATTTCTCCCGTACCATAGATAATGGAAACAAACATTATGGATGTAGGAACACGCAAGCCTGATGCAGGTTGGCTAGCCTAGATTACTATGTTTGCCCGGTGGACTATCAAAGCCACAAACAACCACGGCTGTGTGGGGGAAAAGCCGTCTTCTTCCGTAAGTCATGGGGATGTGAGCATACAGGGGCTGCCTGGTGGAACCCAAACTCCTCATCAAATTCAGTTCACAGCATTGGCCATATTACCAATTAGACAACCAAAACCGATGGCCCCCAGAGGGGTCTCTAGATCCTCAAATTCTGTGTGACTATTTCAACTTCGGCAAGTGATCAAAAGGATTGAAGAAAATTCCCCTATGTGTAGGCCTTTTCCCTCCTTTGCTCACATCACGAAATATGTTTCTCCAATAGATCCTTCTGCTCCAGATTCTCTGCTGTCACTCTCACATCAACAACCTGATTTCTCCCCTCCAATTACTAGATCAAAACCCCAAACCTCCTCTGGTTCTCAGACCATTGCCCCCATGCTGAGGCAGCAGGTACTGAGGTACCCTTCCACCCACTCACTCCTCTCTTCTCCTGTCAGTGCCCACACCGGGTCCCACCAGGTCCTCTTACCAGCTAACCCAAAGCTCAAACCAGCTGAGGAGTGCCCTCAGACGCCTATCCAAGATGTAATGAAAATGGCCTTTAAAGTTGCTTTGTCATCACTAAAAACAGGTTACTAAGAATTTAAAGTCCCTCACAGGCTTTTTAGATACTCATTCCCGTCTTCCCATCTGCTCTACCTGTTCTACTGCTCAAGTTTTGTTGCCAGGAAAATCCCAAACCCTTTTCCCATTATTCTTTTATATCTCTTTTTCCTCATTCTCAGAACCACAGAACTGCTCTCACCCCCCGCCTTCCCCGTCTTCCCCTCTGTACCAGGCCCACAGAAAAATCTTAAATGGCCTTCTCCAGAAGTCTTCATCGTGGCTGACTTTAGGACTTTCAGCAACAAAGTCTTTATAAAAGAGTTCAGTGTAGATAAACTTCCTCTTTTCGTGTTGCTCTGTTATACTTGGCCACTGGCTGGAAAAATCAGCCCTTCTAAGCTAGACACCCCCTTACTAGTTTTTCACAAAATATGTGAACAAGGCCTCTGGCCTTGAGCTGAGGCTTCCAGAGATGGCTACATTTCCAAGATAAAGAAGTTACCAACTGGGCTCCATGGTAACAGCTGGCAGGGAGAAAATAAAAGAGAAGAAAAAAGCTCTCCCCCTTCCAGGTGTCCTTAATAAGTTATCTTTCCCAGAGAAGAGGAAAATAAAAACAGAACCAAAAACTGCTTTTTGTGAACTTCTGCAGACTGTGAATTTCTGAGTCTTTTCCCTTACATGTTGGGTACAAAATTCTGAAACTACCTAAACTTGGGATTCAGGGGATTAATTGATTACAACAGAAGCAATGCCCTCTATATCCGGTTGCAACCAAATAGGACTGTTTCCCTATCTTTGGTGCTATCTTAGGTGCCTTGCCTTGTCCATACCTACAACAGTATAATTCTATATACTTAAACATTGTTTATTCATAAAATTATCAACAGATGTGATTAATTATGTAATGGTGCAGATGTTTCCCCGAGTGCTCTATCATGAGGCAGGATCATTTAAATTTCAAATAGGGGGGCATACAACCCGGTTCCGCTGGCAACCTGTATCCTTCACTTTAGCCATCCTATGAGGAATAGTAGTTGCTGCAGAGAAGGGCACAGGAACCACTGCCCTAATCCATGGGACACAACAAATGACCCAATTAGAAGCAGCAATACACCAAAACTTAAAGATATTAAAAAACCACCATCACAGCTTTACAAGAATCTTTAACCTCTCTCTCTGAAGTTGTTTTACAGAACAGGCGAGGGTTCCACCTCCTCTTCATGAGAGAAGGGGCCTTTGTCCTGCATTGAGGGAAGAATGTTGTTATTATGCCTACCATACTGGAGTTGTAAAAGAATCTATGATTAAATTAAGAAGACGCATTGAAGAGCATCAACAAGAGAGAGAGGCCCAAAAAGGGTGGTTTGAGTCTTGGTTCACAGGGTCCCCCTGGGTAACTATGCTTTTATCAGCCCTGGCCGGTCCATTAATAATCCTCACATTATTGCTAACTGTAGGACCCTGTTTGCTCAACCGTGTAGTTTCCTTTCTCCAAGCTCAAATTGGACAAGTTAAACTTATGGTAATCAGAAATCAATATACCACACTAGCAAACATAAAATGTGACATCCTCAATGATCACTATTATGATTTAATGTAACCAAAAGAAAGTGGGGAATGAAAGGTAAATAAAATAGGTAATTGTCACTTCCAGTTTTACGGTATGCTTAACAAAACACTGTTGATATCTTGAGAACTGTTCGCTAATCTTGTTCCCTGAATGTTCTGTACCAACTGCAAAACTGCAGAATGTACTCCCTCACCCATTTGCACGCAAACTGCCCACTCGCGCTGACCCATCAATAATCTTCCCTCCCTGCCCTCTCCAAGGAAAGTATATAAGCTCTGCTTAAGCTGTTCTCAGGGCTCTCTGCTCTATTCAAGGGAGCTCTGAGCCCCAGCATGTTGGACCCCCATAAACTTTTGGCTGTTGCATTAGACAGTCCCTGGTAGTCTCTTCCTCCGATGCTCGCCTGACATTTACATTGGTAAAATAATAAGTGTGACCATTGCTTCTGTGTCGAAATGTACAAATTATTATTGGGGGTACAAATAGGTGTACCCTGTGATATGAATATAGAGATAATGCATGAATAGACAATACTGTGAATAAATAATATAATGGATTCCAAATTTAATAATGGATTCAATTGATATCTGAAAATATAAAGGAAATCTTATATTGATATACATACATTCATTCCAACCAGTAAAACATCTAAACGTTATATTAGGATTATGATTTATCATGAAGAGTGTGTGAGTTTTCCTTCAAAATTGATTATGGAAGTTGAAAATAATGTGTTTGGAAAGAAGTCTCATGAAAAGACCAGACAAGAAACCTGGAGGAATCCATGTGTTCTGAAGCAGGAAGTTATTGAAAGTGAAACAAATGCCTATAAGTTTGCTAACTTGTGGATGAAATATATATCTTATGATGTGCATAAATTGAAGAAATAGTAATGTAGCAGTGTTGAATAAAAATGAATGTCAAAATACACATCATGTCCCATAGTAATCTACTTGCATTGATGTTAAACTGGGTCAGTTACTGTACAAATTTAGTATTTGTATGCAACGTTAACTAAAGTTAGTTTTCAGTACTGGTAACAAATATGTATTTCAGGTGGATGAATATTTCTGAGAATAATCTTGTGAATACGTGATTATAAATCCATACACATGAACATGAATGAATTTAGGGAGTGTATATAAGACACATATATTTCATATTTTGAAAAATCTGGAGAGTATATATATACAAAAAACACACATGCAGAGACATTAAATTACCAATATATATGCCAATCAAAATTTATCATGAAATATATATCATCCACAGATGCAAAAATATTTCTTTTACTGAACATGGATTTATGTTTAATGTTGTTCAACTAGGAAGCTCACCCATAGGTTGAATTTTAAGATCCAACAGGGTTTAGGAGGAGTGATCTCTTCTCATAATTTGTATCTGCCAAGTCAGCCACCTCACAAGAATGTACATGTGATACCAGGTAGGATTCTATATGTGCATTTAAAAATACATGTTCTGAATAGGCTACAGGGAAAGGGAGACAGGAATTTATATATTTATTAACTTTAAAAACACAAGGAGAACTATTTCAATTAAAAATTAACTAGATTTATAACACCTACCCTTCATAATGCAAATGGCAAGTCCAAATATACACCATGCCTCCTTTGAACTGCTTGTATTTCTATTCTGTTTGGGTTAGTTTTCTCCATCATATTAGGATTAGCAGTCAGAGTCTAGTAGTTTATGAGTTAGTGTCAGGGATTAAGTATTTCGAATGGAAAATTGGAAAATGAATCCAATGTGTATGCATATATGTGCTACACAAAAATCTTCCCACTCTCATCCACAACAATGCCTTGACATTAACTTCGCCCCAAGTAAGACACAATTAGAGGAGAAGAGTTAGAAAATCTGTGAATGCATATGTAGAATGGAATATACTCAGGATTTCACAAACTTGGAAGTGGTAGAGCAGTTTCCAAAAGTAAGGCACATGGTAAACACTCCACAAACATGGAGTTCTGCTGGCCTAAAGACTTCTTGATAAACTGCCTCTGAGGTTGGGCACTTGAAATATATGTTGTTGTCAGTAGCTTTAGCTTACTTTCTAGTGAGACCATCAAAGCTGGGTCTGCATCTATGTGACCTGGAGGACATTGTTTCTAATTTTCCAATGAACATGAGGCAGCAGTGCGAATACTCTCTTTGTAGTTAAACTATGGCCACTGGGAGCTAAGTGACTCACCGTGTGAACTGTGAAGCCATTTGGTCCTCCTCCACTTTTCGTGGTGGTTCTTGCTGCTGCACTGGGACTTTGGTATTTTCTTCATGAAATACAAGGAGATCAACTGGGACACAGTGCTGGAGGGAGTTCTGTCACGTGTGAAGGTCATGGTCTGCATGTGAATGCACCAACCAGGATTCTATCCCACATGGGTTGCCCCTTTGTCCATAGCAACCTGATTCTGAACATTGCCTTGAATCCCTATACAAAAAGATGCCTTTACATGGAAGGTTCTGCTGGCTGTACCATGTCATTCACAAGCCATTTGGAAGCCAGTGGCAGATCCACATGGCCCCACCACACATTTTATCACACACCTTCACACCACTGCTCTAGGCCCACTAATTTGCAGGCTCCAACTTACTGGCATCTCTGTTCTACACAATTTTCAAGAAACCTAGTCAGTCAAGGCACTGTCTGATACACTCATGATTAGCAATAGGACATCCAAAGATTCTCCAGTGCCACCTGGTCATGGGAATTCCAAAAATTTCATGGTGTTTATCTAGCCATTTTTTTGAGGATGAAGTTGGAGGAACTGTGGTTTTCAAAAACCATTAAATGTTGAGGAAGCTCATTTCAATGAAACTCTGGAGAACTCTCATAGGCAAGGCTTCCCAAAGAGTTGTCAAAAGGTCACATGAAGCCAGTCCAATTGAAGTCTACAATGTGAGGTACATGTGTGTTTTGACTCTCAGCTATGGCTGCCAAGACTTTAAGAAGAAAATCATGGATTATCTTGGCTGAGATTCCCAGTGCTCTGTGGCCTTGATCTAAGTTTATAAGGGCTACTCTCATGCGTGGGCTCCTAAAATCCCAACAAAGCTCATGGCAATACTTCTCTGAGGTCAGTATCAGAATTCAGTCTCTATAGGGATTCACACTAGAGTTCAAGCCCAGGGGGACCCAGTGATTTCTTCCAATCGCCACACAAATGACCAAAATTTAAACGAAAACACTCCCATATGGCCCTCATCTTTTCCACATAGACACTCATCATAACCTCTAGCTGGAGGTTTCTATGAGGGGCGCTGGACAAGACAGTGTCCAAAATAAGCTCCCTTGCCCGTCATTTGCCTAAAGTCAGGGTGGCCTGGAAACCCTTCCTCTGAACCAGGAGTGATCAAATAGGCCTACCATTATTACTGTTCCACTTCTCCAATTTGAGGCCTACTGACTGTGGGGTTTAGATTCTTCATGTGGATTGGGGTCATGAGAAAACCCAAGCACCAATGGGCTAGACTCTGAAGGGCTTTGAAAAACTCATTTGACCCAAAGGATTCCTATTCTCACCTTATGGAGGTCAGGAAACTTACAGAGGAAGGCGAGAGACTTCATCCATAATGAGTACTCTTTTGGCCATTTTGGTTTTGGATGCACACATGGCATCTTTCTTTAGATCCATCAGGTGCTGAGAATCTAAGCCACAGCCTCACACAGGGCCAACAGGCTGATTCAGACACATCCCTTTCGAAATCAATTACTCAAAAAGGGACAGGTGATGCCCATTCATTTACATTAGAGAACTGTTTTATTCAGGCTTCACAACGGGGTGGCCTTAGGCAAAGACCTTCCTGACATTCAGTGCTATAGAACAATAGGTAAGCAAAAGTCCCAAAGCAGGGTTTCTCCACTGAGACTTTCCTGGTAACATTGATATCTGAGTTTTCTGAGATTCTCGCCATTCCCTTCAGCTATCCAGTACATGGCCAAGTCACAGAGCTTGGAGGTGGTACCTATCTTGGTCACAAAATCATGAGCCTATTCTGGAGAGTGGCCAGAATTCAGGAAGAAAACAGGAACTTAGGAAGATTTCAGGTCTTGCCCACAAATAAGGCAACCCTCTGTCTTTTTATAAATTGGCCAGCGTGAATGTTGGGAAGCTTTCTCCTAGACAGGACACATCCATTGATGCATTTTCTTTTGTAATGTCTACACCCACGGACACAGTGGGATACACAGACATAGAAACACTTGCCTTGTCAAATGACTTAATAGAAACAGTCCACTCCAAACCAAACAAACCAACTTTCCTACCTATTCTCAAAACATGAGACAAAACCACAAACCCACACTCATTCCCACAAATGCACCTCCTTCCCCCAAGAAGGTCTGTTACTAACCGGAGTGTCCTCTGCCTGGTGAGCCATTCTTTGTTCACCCGAAATGGCCTGTCTGTTCTCAAATCTGGACTCCTTGGCCCACTCTGTGAAGTTGTCAGGAGCCAGCTTTGAGCCGCCACTACCTGCATTCTCACTGAAGACACCTCTTCAGATTTTTTCTGGCATTTGGCCATCTTCACATCTGTAGGTACCAAGAAAGACTGACTCTTTCCATGATAAATCCAAAAAAGTGAGATCTCTGTGACTGTTACTGGGCCTGACCCTGGGTGCCTGGTTTCCGGGATCCCAAGTTCAGAGAGTTCCATCACAAAGAAGTGAGGTAGGTCACTTCCTTCATGAACTGAATGAGCTCACAGCCTTGGAAAACACTTTGTCCTAACAGTTTCTTCCTAAGGTCCCATGAGATGGAGGCTGCCCCTACTTCCTGTGACACTTTCACAAGTTAGAATGGTATATCAACAATAGGTACTGGGAGAGAGATCTCCACACAGGGTTGGTTTGGTCCATTTTGTCTACATTAAAATGTGAGAGGCTTATTCAGACACATCTCTTCATCCTGACCAGGTTGTTTGCCATGGAAAATGACTTTTGCTCTCTCAGGTCCTTCATCGCATTCTATATCTTCTTCAGGGATAATTTCTGCATGGATCTTTGAGATTCTCAGCAGGTGGAAGATCCCCTATATTCCTGGATTGTAAGACCAACTCTATCCCTGCACTGCTGTAAAGTTAGATTGAGGGAACAGTGTATGGTTAATGTTAATATCATGTTCTATTTGCGTTAGGAATCATTCTGCTGGATGAATAACGGTATTGGGAACCTGAGATATTTACAAGAATATATAGGTGAAATATAAGTATGGAAACAGAAATCTAGGGAAGACTTGAAGCCAAGTAGGACTTTGGGCCCTTGAGTAGCATACTTTGCTTTGAATTATATTCTGCACAGATGTCTCAGATAAATTGATATACAAAGAAATAGGATCGTATACACTAGATGATTGAATAACATACAGAATATCCAATAAAAAAGGGATAGTCTGTAGGATTAGCAAGATAGTCAGTAGGTTTAGAAAGAAGAATGAGTATAGGATTTGTACCAAAAGTTCTTTACAAATAAGGTTTCGGGCAGAGAGTGAATGTAAATGTCAGCACATGTAAAGAGTCAGTCACAATGACGAATTGGGGAAAATATGTAGGAAAGCAGATATAAATAGAGACATTAGGAAGTCAGTAAAAGTATGAAGTGTGTAATTTGTTTAGACATTTTCAACGGTTTGAGTCTGAATATATAACCTTAGGCAGAAACTAATATGTTGTCACAAATTGGATTGACTTTTGAGAGCATTAGGTAACCAGGACATGGATGTTTTTATTAATCCATGCTCACTTTTTATTTAGGCTTTGGTAAAATCATAAGTGTGACCTTTGCATTTTGTGTCCAGAATATTATTGTGATAAAATGTATATGTAGATCAGGTGACTTGAGTATTTCTTCCACCATTTCTGTAGCAATATTTTGTAGATGTATAAATTACTATTGAGGGTACAAATAGGTGTACCCTGTGTCTATGAATATGCAGATAATGCATGAATAAACCATACTGTGTGTAAATAATATAACTTGCTCTACTTTAAATAATGGATTGAATTGATATCTGAAAATATAAAAGAAATCTCATATTGATATACAATCATTCACTGCAACCAGTTATACATCTAATGGTAATATTATGGTTGTGGTTTATCCTGAAAGGTGTGTGAGTTTTGTTTCAAAAGTGATTATGGAAATCAACAATAATGTGTTTGGAAAGAAGTCTCATGAAAAGAATAGTCAAGAAACCTGTAAGAATACATGTGTTCTCAAGAAGGAAGTGATTGAACATTATATATCATACTATATATAATGTGCATAAACTGCAGAAATAGTAATGTACCAATGTTGAATAAAAATGAACATCAAAATACACATCATGTCCCATAGGAATCTAATTGCATTGATGTTAATCTGGGTCAGTTACTGTAGAAATATTAGGATTTTTATCCACCATTCACTGAAGTTACTTTTCAGTACTAGGAAAAAAGTATGTATTTAAGTTGGATGAATATTTCTGAGAATAATCTTGTGAAAATTTGATTATAAATCCACATAAATCACAAAACATTATAAACACAAAAGTCACATGGACATTAAAATCTAGCAATATATATGCCAATTTAAATCCATCTTGAAATATATATCATCCACTGATCCAAAACTATTTATTTAATGAACTTGTATTTATGTATAATGTTGTTCAGCTAGGAAGCTCCCCCATAGATTGAATTTTCTGTTCCAAATCAGTGTTTAGGAGGAGTGATCTCCTAAATGTGTATGCAAATATGTGCTACACAAAAATCTTCCCACTCTCATCCAGAACAATGCCTTGATATTACCTTCACCCCAAGTAAGACACAGTTGGAGGACATGAGTTAGAAAATCTGTGAATACATATCTGGAATGTAAAATGGTCAGGAGTTCACAACCTTGCAGGTTGTAGAGGAGTTTCCAAAAGTAAAGGACAGGCTTGATAGACCCAACCTGATCTTTTATTAGAATTGGGAGCCATCTTGCCAGAAAGCCATGAAAAGATAATTTGGGCTTTACTATAAATTACTGCAAATTCTGAACCTGCTTGGAATGCCTGTCCGTGCCTTGAACTCATCCATGCCTGGCTCTCTGACCAGATAACAGTGCTCTCTGAAACATTAGTGACACCTAATAAATATTGGCCTTCCCAGGCCAGACAACGACCCTCTCTGAGTCTCTAATGGTCCTCATAATTTCTGATGTTGGGGCCAGCAAAAAAAATGTAAACTACCATCAGTGTGATGCTTTCAAAGTTCTGTTATCTGTAACCCCCTTTTTGTGTAACTTTCTGGGCTATATAGCTGGGCTGTAGGAAAGGTGGTGTTGCTGTCTTGTTCCCGCCATTTTTGGAGGGAGAGGCAGCCTGGCCAGTTTTAATAATAAGCCTGCCTTAATTTGATTTTAATTGGAGTCACTGGTCTTTTCTTGCATCCTTTTCCAACATTTTGGAGTTCCCCAGTGAGATGACCCTGCCCGACCAGATCACAAGACCAGACTGCTGAAAATTCTGAAGCTGGCCTTCCCTCCAGGGCTACGGGCTGGGGAGCCACTCTAGGGGGTGCACAACTTGAGATGTTCCAAGGCCTTGGAGTGAGCCGTCGGTCTGGGGAGCACTGCAGTGAACCACCGCACTGAAACTATTAGCAAGTACCTGGTGGAGGAGGCCTCCATAGGTAAGTGGCACCTTGATAACATCTTATATCTGGTTAAGGGAGATCTCTTCTAATGACAGAGAGGTGGCCTGGGGAGGCTCACATTCACTCCTGTCCAGGATAGTAATGAGAATCGTTCTGTCCTCTGTTTCGTTCTGTAGGGAATTCCTCTGGAAGGTTAGAGAGGTGCCGAGGGACACGCATGCGCTCCTACCCCAGAGCTTTAGCAAGACGTTGAATTGCTCATCTGTTTTTCTGTTTTGGCACAGGGATTCTGTTTTTTTTTTTTTTTTTTTTTTTTTTTTTGTGTGTGTGTGTGTTTTGTTCTGTGTTCTATATGTTTTTTGTTTGTTTTTGTGCGTTTTGTTTTGTGATTTCTGTGATAAAATCTTAAGGATATTGAACGTGAAAATGGGTAACAAAGCAAGTAAGCCTGACACCCCTTTGGACTGTGTTTTAAGGAACTGTGATGAACTTTACCACCATTTGTTAAGCAGAATGAGAGAAGGCCCTAGCTGGCTGCCTGGAGCACACCCAGTGCAGATGGTAATGCCTGCTGGGGAATGAAGAACTGAGTATCTCCCAGTATCTGCCGAAGCCCTGTTGCTTCAGGGAATTCCCTCCTTCGTTCCCTGCACTGCAAGGATAATGCCACCTCTGTCTTCTTAAAAAAAGAGAAAAACAAAAAGGGGACACTAAATGCAGTAAAGTCGCCATGGAGACACTTTATTTTATATTTCAGGTAGCTCCTCTGTGAAAACATTTGGTCCCCTTGTGGGGACATGTGTGGTGCCACTGGAGAAGGAGATTTTTCTCTTATTTGCTCTGTTTTAAAGGGTTCTGTCTGTCAGCCATTGTCTGGAGTTCATTTCTGTCTGTCTTGTGCCTTTTTTCTAGCCCTTTAAGACATGTGCAATAATGTGTTAATATTATAAATTGTTTCTTGGAAATGATCTTAGCTGAATGTGTGTCTAAATGATGATGTTTCATTGTACCAATCTGGTATCTGAATGGGTTTTTGAAGCATTCCACAATCTTGCAGTTAAAAGTCGGGTTTAGGTATTTGTTTAGTTCATGGTTTCAGATAATTCATGCCAGAGAACTTAAATACTTAGGATGGAAAATAAAGAACTCTACTTCCAAGTTGGCAAGTAACTTCCCAATCATTCAGTCTTTTTTTCACCAATTTTAAATTAGGTAGCCTGGGAAAATGTCACTGTGTGTACCAGTGCATTAATTTGGACAAGGATACTAAATCATAGTATGATATCTGTTGACAAAACAACTTGTAAAGATATAAAATTTTGTGAATTGTATCTTAAACTTGTATCATAATTTTCAACATCCTAACATGAAAATTATGGTTAAAATACCTTAGGCCTAAGGTTTCTGCTCAGAATAGCCTTTTTTCCTTCTTCTTCCAGACCTCAGCCAGGACTTATTTTGAAATGCAAATGAAAGAAGCCTGTAAGTTTAGTAGGAGACTTATTTGAGGCCTAAGGGAAAAAAAAGGTAAATTGTATGGTATTTACCAATTACTGGCCAGTCATTTTTCTAGGACTCATAATTTTTTCCTTAGGTTCTTTATTTATTTTTTGAGCTCATGATTTTGCTCCTACAGACCTAGGTTAATGTTTTTCTGATCAGTAATATCTTTGACCAACTGTGGAATTTTTAAATCATTGCAATGGAGATTTCACCTGTGAAAAGCTACAAGGCCTTCACTTTTATTATGTGTGCACAATTTGTTATGTGTTGTATGTCTATATATATATATATATATATATATATATATATATATATATATCCATATATCATATATATGATACACAAATTAACTTATATAAGGAGCACTCATATTAAAAAGAACTCATAAAAACAATTTTAAAAAGTGGATCCAAAGATCTTTAATTCACGTGATTTAAATGTTTCAATTTAAATTGGGTAAACAGATAAATATAAATGTCTTTAAATTTAAGCTTTCAAGTTTTTCTAGGTGTTCAAAAATCTAATAAACTATTAATGTCTACAAAAGGTCTAATATGCCTTTGTTCCAGGACTTTTCTTTCAATCAAAAAAATGGTTTACAGTGTTCAAAAAATTTGTCTAATATTTTGATAAATAAGTAAAGTAAATTTGATATGGGATTACTCATTCATGAGTACTTTTGTTTGATATCTGATTGATATACTAAGGTCTGTATAAGTTTGTACTAAAGTCTGTATAAGATTGTAAAAATCAGTCATGTGCAAAAGAGACAAAAATTTCTTAAACATAAGTTTACCCATAACATTAAGTTTATTAAGATTTAAATTTTCTAGAGCAAGCAACCATAAAAATTAAACAAATGTTTAAATAAGAACTGTTATTTTAGAGCACTGTACTGCCATTTCTTTAAAAGCTAAACTTGGTTAATGTAGAAACTTCAATGCAATTGTGATGCTATTAATATGCTCATATTTTCCAGTTATACAACTCTATAAGGTAGAAACTTTAAAAGAGCATTATATCAAGCAGGTGTTCTGAAGTTGTATGGTAAATAAAATATATATTGGGGATTTATTTACCTGTTATCAATAATATATGTAAAGTTTTATGTTACTTTTTACATTGTGGAACAATTTAAATGTATTTTTAAGTTAATGAGACCCTAATCTATGTAAAGGTTAAAATCTTTCAGCCGTACTTTAATTCATGTTTTAAATGTGATATCATATGGTGTGAGCTAATGTTCATGTGACCTCAAACAATTTATGTAAACTTTGTAAAATGATATTTAAAAAAAAGATCAGCTTGAGAATTAAAGCATTTAAGATTTATAAGGAGCCCTGCTTACCTGAGATAAGACTCTTTGTCCCATCTTACTACATGTGAGAATGACTACGAAAGCAGTAGGTCAGATTTTATTTAATTTAAAGTTATGTTCAAATTTTTTTTTTCTGTCAAGATTACTAGGATCTCAAAAAGGTGATATAAAATATAACTCACCAAAAAATTCAGGGTAGCTATTACATGAACTAAGTATTTTTACTCTTGTTAAAAAATTTTATTTTTTAATTTCTTTTTAAGTGATCTAAAGATTCCCTGTTGGTGTTTTACAGAAGTGTTGCTTTAAGAACACAACATGGGTTAATTTAAGAAAATAAGTCATCAACTACAAGACAGACAGAATAATAAGATCCCAATTAATAAAATATAAATAATTATAAACTTATAGACACTAAAGTGCAGTACTCTTAATATATGGCTGTTAAAATTTATTTGCTGGTTGTTTCAGATTAGGATTGAAAATTAAAGTTAAATGAAAAGGGCCAAAAAAAAAAAAACAATATTTGACTCTTGCCCTTTGAGTCAGTCTGAATCCAGGGAACAGGGGACTTCTCTATGAGCTTTGCAACTCTGGGCCACATAACCTCCCGATCAGGGAGATTAATGAGACCACTGGAGAACAGAAAGCCAATCAGTTCATTTGCTACAAAGAGGAGAGTCATCAGGAAAGGGAGACATCCCTGATGCTTCTGAGGGAAGCCACATGGTCAAGCAAGACCTGAACCCACCTAGCTCAAATTGCACTAGCAGAACTGAGAAGCTGCTCTCAAGTTTCCCAAGGAATGACTCCCATAAAAGCTCAGCTGCCTGCTAACAATAGATAGAAACAAAAGTCATTTGACTGCTTCATCTTAAACACTTAGCAAAGACAGTTAAAACCAAAATACAGCCATTCCTGGGCATTTTAAATAATAATAATAATAATAATAATAATAATAATAATAATAATAATAATAATATTTTAAGGTATACACTTTATGTTAGCCTCCCAAAATAAGTAAAACTGTTGGCTACAAAGACTATCAAGAGGTGCTGCCAGAGGCAGAAGTTTTTAGTTTAAGGCCTACAGATATTCCTAACCTACAGGTAGGCTTGGTGTTTGCTAGTACGATTATCCAGCCCTGAGTAAGAGAATTAAATGTTTCTCTATTAGACACAGAGGTCATACTACTGAAAGGATTTTGCAAAATCAGATGACATTAAATTATTAAACTGTATATTATTGGGAGGGACAACTGTAACACTTAAAGTTAAATGTTAAGTTGACAGTCCTGATAATTGGGGATATTAAAGACTGGTGAGGGTACTTCATACAGTGACATGATCCAGCTACTGCAACATTTATTCAATACTCATGTTTTTTGTTTCTCTCATAGAAGAACCCATCCCCAGATGACTTTACAACCTGTTCTTCCTCAACAACACTTCAAAAAGAACTGACTTCTAAAAGGCAACTCATATTCCTCAACTGACTTCAAAAAGGCAACTCATGTCTCTCACGCCATGCACACTCATGTCACCCTCTCTCAGCTGAGAAGAAGGCAAAATGAGAGACGACTCTCCACTTACACCAATGGAGCCCAAAATAAATAGACTATCAATATAAGTAATTAATTAAGTCAGGTAATATCAGGGAGACTCGTTTTCGGTGAGTTCTAAAAATTTGGAGACTGTTAACTGAGGGATTAAAATTTCCTCAGTGCTTTTCCACTAACCTATCAAGGATTACAAAGGGACACATAAGAAAAGGGGGGAATGATAGACCCAACCTTATCTTTTATTAAAATTGGGAGCCATCTTGCAACAAAACCATGAAAAAATCATTTTGGCTTTACTGTAAATTACTGCAAATTCTGAACCTGCTTGGAATGACTGCCCGTGCCTTAAACTCACCCGTGCATGGCTCTCTGACCAGATAGCAGCCCTCTCTGAAACTTTGTCACACCTCATAAATATTGGCCTTCTGTGGCCAGACAATGACCCTCTCTGAGGCTCTAATGGTCCTCATAAATTTTGATGTTGGGGCTAGCAAAAAAAAAAAAAATGTAAACTCCCATTAGTGTGATGCTTGTCAGAGTTCTGTTATCTGTTACCCCATTTTTGTGTAACTTTCTGGGCTGCAAACCTGGGCTGTAGTAAAGGTGGGGTTGCTCTCTTGCTCCCGCAATCTTTGGAGGGAGAGGCAGCCCAGCCAGTGGAAATAATAAGCTTACTTTAATTTGATTTTAACTGGAGTCAGTGTTCTTTTCTTACATCCTGGTCTAAGAGGTAAACACTCCACAAACATAGAGCTCTGCCGGCCTAAAGACTTCTTGAGAAACTGCCTCTGAGGTTGGGTACTTTAAATATATTTTGTTGTCAGAAGGTTTAGCTTCTTTTTTATTGAGACCATCAAAGCTGGGTCTGCATCTATGTGAATGGAGAGCATGGTTTCTTATTTTCCAATGAACATGAGGCAGCAGTGCTGAATTCTCTCTTGGTAGGTAAACTGTGGCCACTGGGGGCTAAGTGTCTCCCTGTGTGGACTGTGAAGCCATTTGATCATCCTCCATTTTTGTGGTGTTTCTTGGTGCTGCACTGGGAGATTGGTATTTGCTTCACGAAATACAAGGAGTTCAACTGGGACACAGTGCTGGAGGGAGTTCTTTCACGTGTGGTGGGTCAGGAACTGCAGGAGAATGCACCAACCAGGCTTCTATTTCACACAGCTTTTTCCTTGACCATACCAACCTGATTCTGAACATTGCCTTGAAACCTCTCCATATAATAAGATGCCTTTACATGTAAGGTTCTGCTGGATGCACCATGGCAGCCAAAATGCATTTGGAAGTCAATTGGAAATCCACATGGCCCCACCTCAGATATTTTATCACACACCTGCACACCACTGCTCTGGGCCCACTACTCAGCATTCTCAACTTACTGGCATCTCTGTTCTTCACCATTATCATGAAATCCAGTCAATCAAGGCACTGTCTGGTACACTCATGATCAGCAACAGGAGATCCAAAGGTTCTCCAGTGCCACCTGGTCATGGGAGTTTCAAAAATTTCAGGGTATTTATCTAGCCACTTTTCAAGGATGAAGTTGGAGAAACTGTGGGTTTCAATTCATTCAGGAACCATTTAATGTTGAGGAACCTCATTTCAATGAATGCTCTGGAGAACTCTCAAAGGCAAGGCTTCCCAAAGAGTAGCCAAATAGTCACATGAAGCCCAGCCCATTGAGGTCTACAATGTGAGGTCCATGTGTGTTTTGACTCTCAACTATGCCTGTCAAGTCTTTCATAATAAAATCATGTGATATCCTGGCTGAGATTCCAAGTGATCAGTCGAAAGCCACCCTTGGCCTAGATTTCAGTTTCCAATGGCGACTCTCATGCGTGGCCTTCTAAAATCGCAACACAATTCGTGACAATACTTCTCTGAGGTCAGTTCCAGAACTCAGTCTCTAAGGTGAATCATACCAAAGTTCTAGCCCTGGTGGATCCAGTCATTTCTTCCAACCACTACACAAATGAACACAATTAAAACCAAAACACTCCCACATGGTCCTCACCTTCTTCCATATAGACACTCATTATAACCTCTGGCTGGAGGTATCCATGAGGGGCGCAGCACAAGACAGTATCCAAAACAAGCTTCCTTATCCCTTATTTGCTTAAAGTCAGCTGGGCCTGGACACCATTCCTGTGAACCAGGAGTGATAAAATAAGCCTGGCCTTAATACTGCTCTGCTTCTCCAATTTGAGGCCTACTGACTGTCAGGTATAGATTCTTAATGTGATTTAAAGTAATGAAAAAACCCAAGTTCATATGGGCTAGCCTCTGCAGGGCTTTGAAGAACTCATTTGACCCAAAGGATCCCTAGTCTCATTTGATGGAGATCAGAAACCTATCAGAGTAAGGCAAGATACTTCATACACAATTACTGATATTTTTGCCATTTTGGTTTTGGAAGCACACATGGGATCTTTCTTTAGTTCCATCAGGTGATGAGAATCTAAGCCACTGCCTCACACAGGGCCAAGTGGCTGATTCAGACACATCCCTTTCCAAAGCAATTAAGCAAAGATACACAGGTGATGCCCATTCATTTCCATTTGAAATGAGTTTTCTTCAGGCTTCACAAATTGGTGGCCTGAGGCAGAGAACTTCCTGACTCTCAGAGCAACAGAAAAATAGGTAAGCAAAAGGCCCAAAGCAGGGTTTCTCTACTGAGACTTTCTTTGTCACACGGTTATCTGAGTTTTCTGAGATGCTTGCTATTCCCTTCAGCTATCCAGTATATGGCAATGTCACAGAGCTTGGAGGTGGTACATATCTTGGACAGAAAACCATGAGCCTACTCTGGAGAGTGGCCAGAATTCAGGAAGAAAACAGGAACTTCGGAAGATAGTAGGTGTTGCCCTTCCCTAAAGCAACCTGCAGTCCACTCATAAATTGGGCAGGATGAATGTTGGCAAGCTTTCTACTAGACAGGACACATCCATTGATGCATTATCTTTTATAATGTCTACAACCACGGACACAGTGGGATACACAGGCATACAAACAATCACCTTGTCAAATGACTTACTATAAACAGTCCACTCTAAAGCAAACAAACCGCCTTTCTTACCTATTCTCAGAACATGAGACATAACCACAAAATCACAATCACACCCACAACGACACCTCCTTTATTCAAGTAGGTCTGTGACTAATTGGAATGTACTCTGAATGATGGGCCATACTATGTTTCCTTGAAATGGCCTGTCCTTCTCAGATCTGGTCACCTTGGCCAACACTGTGAAGTTTTCAGGAGCCAGTGGTGAGCCACTACCTGCTTTCTCATGAAATTCCCCTTTTTAGAGCTCTCTTGGCATTTGGCAATCCTCACATCAGTAGGTACCAAGGAAGACTTACTCTGTCCTTGGTTATTCCAAACAACTGAGCCCACTGGGCAAGAAACTGGGACTGACTCTGGGTGCCTGGCTTCCTGGATCCCAAGTTCAGAGAGATCCGTCATCAAGGAAGAGAGGTAGGTCACCTCATTCAGGAACTGAATGAGGTTACTGCCGTGGCAACCACTTTGTCCTAACAATTGCTTTCAAGGGTCCCATGAGATGGTGGCTGCCCCTACCTCCTGTGACACTTTCACAAGTTAGAATGGTATATCAACCATTGGCACCTGGGAACAGCTCTCCACACAGGCCTGGTTTGGTCCATCTTCTCGACATTAAGAAGAGAGAAGCTGTTTCAGACACAACCCTTCATCCTGACCAGGTTGTTTGCCATGGAGGATGAATTTTGCTCTCTTAGGTCCTCCATAGCTGCTTACAACTTCTCCAGGAATCATTTCTGCATGGACCTTTGAGTTTCTCAGCATGTGGAAGATCCCCTATATTCCTGTATTGTAAGAACAACTCTATCCCTGCTCTTCTGTAAAGTTAAATTGACTGAACAGTGTATGGTTAGGTTAACTAACAGGTTCGATTTGGATTAGGAATCTTTTTGCGGGATGAATAATGGTATTGGGAAACTGCGATATTTACAAGAATATATAGGTGAATTATAAGTATGAAAACAGAAATCTAGCTAAGATTTGAAGCCCAAAAGGGCATTGGGCCCTTGACTGGGATACGTAGCTTTGAATTATGTTCTGCACTGATGTGTCAGGTAAATCGATATACAATGGCTTAGGTCCTTGTACCATGGATGATTAAATGTAGAAGAGAACTTCCAGTCAAAAGGGATAGTTGGTAGGATTCGGAAGATTCTCGGTAGGTTTAGAAAGAAGAGTGAGTATAGGATTTGGACCAAATGTTGTTTAGCAATAGGGTTTCTGGTAGACAGTGAATGTTAATGTCAGCACAAGTGAAGAGATAGTCACAATGATGAACTGGGGAAAATAGTTAGGAAAGCTGATATCAATAGAGACATTACGAAATCAGGCAAAGTATAAAGTGAGTGATAGGATTAGATATTTTCAACAGGGTTGAGTTTGAATATATAATCTTAGAAAGAAACAAATGTGTAGTGACCAATAGGATTGACATTTGACAGCATTAGGCAACCTGGACATGGATGTTTAGTAATCCATGCTCACTTTTCATTTAGTCTTTGCTACAATCTTAAGTGTGACCTTTGCTTTTTTTGTCCAGAATATTACTGTGATAAAACGTATATGTAGATCAGGTGACATGACTATTTTTCCACCATTTCTGGCAGCAACATATTCAAGACGTATAAATTAGTAATGGGGGTAAAAAGAGGTGTACCCTTTGTCTGTGCATATAGAGATAATGCATGAATAGACCATACTTTGAATAAATAATATATCTGGTTCCGACTTTAAATAATGGATTGAAATTATATGTGAAAAAATACAAGAAATCTTATATTGACATACAAACATTCATTCCAACCAGTTATATATCTAATGGCCACATTAAGGTTATGGTTTATCATGAAGGGTGTGTGAGTTTTGCTTCAAAAGTGATTATGGAAATCTAAAATAATGTGTTTGGAAAGAAGTCTCATGAAAAGACCAGTCAAGAAACCTGGAGGAATACATGTTTTATGAAGCAGGAAGTGATTGTGAAACAAATGCGCACAAATTTGTGAACTTGTGGATGAAATATATATATCCTATGATTTGTAAAAATTGAAGAAATAGTAATGTACCAGTGTTGAATGAAAATAAACGTCAGAATACACATCATGTCCCATACGAATCTACTTGATTGATGTTAATCTGGGTTAGTTACTGTACAAATATTAGGATTTGTAAGCACCATTTACTGAAGTTAGTTTTCAGAACTATGAAACAAATGTGTATTTCAGGAGGATGAATATTTCTGAGAATAATTTTGTGAAAAGTTTATTATAAATCCACATTTTTGAACATGAATGAATTTAGGGAGTGTATTTAAGATACATACATTTCATATTTTAAAAATCAGGACAGTATATATATATATATATATATATATATATATATATATTCATAATTATATATATGTGTACATACATATATATGTGTGTGTATATATATATACACACACACACAAAACACACACACAGACATTAAAATGTAGGAATATATACGCCAATCGAAGTTCATCATAAAATATATAGCATCCACAGATGCAAAAATATTTATTTTACTGAACAAGGATTTATGTATAATGTTGTTCTACTAGGACGCTCACCCATAGTTTGAATTTTCAGTTCCAACAGCGTTTAGAGTAGTGATCTCTTCTCACAACTTGTATCTGCCAAGTCAGTCACCTCACAAAAATGAACGTGTGATACCAGGTAGGATTCTATCAAGCATATAAAAATACATGTGCTGAATAGGCTACAGAGAAAGGCAGACAGGCATTTACATATTTGTTAACTTTAACAACACATGGAGAACTATTTCAATTAAAAATTGACTAGATTTATAACACCTACCATTTATCATGAAAAAGGCAAGTCCAACTATACCCCACGCCTCCTCTGAACTGCTTGTATTTCTATTCTGTTTGGGTTGTTTTTCTCCATCATTTGGATTAGTAGACAGAGTATAGTAGGGTATGGGTTATTGTCAGGATTCAGTATTTTCAATGGTATATAGGAAAATGAATCCAATGTGTATAAAAATATATGCTACACAATTATCTTCCCACTCTCATCCAGAACAATGCCTTTACATTACCTTCACCTCAAGTAAGACACAATTAGGGTAGAAGAGTTTGAAAATCCGTGAATGCATATCTGGGGTGGAAACAGTACTAAGAAACAAATACGTATTTCAGGTGGATGAATATTTCTGAGAATAATCTTGTGAAAAGTTGATTATGAATCCACAACATAAATATGAATGAATTTAGGAAGTGTGTAATAAGACACATATTTCATATTTTGAATACTCCTGAGAGTGTATCTATATATATATTTATATACACACACAGAGACAGACATTAAAAATTGCAATATATATGCCAAATGAAATTCACCATGAAATGTATATCATCCACAGATCCAAATATATTCATTTTACTGAACATGGATTTATGTATAATGTTGTTCAACTAGGAAGCTCACTCACATTTGAATTACCAGTTCAAGCAGCGTTTAGGAGGAGTGATCTCTTCTTCCAATTTGTATCTGCCAAGTCAGCCACCTCACAAGAATGTACGTGTGGTACCAGGTAGGATTCTATATGTGCATATAAAAATACGTGTGCTGAATAGGCTACAGAGAAAGGGGGACAGGAATTCACTTATTTGTTAACTTTAAAAACGCATCGAGAACTATTTCAACAAATAATTGACTAGATTTATAACTGCTACACTATACCATGCAAAAGGCAACTCCAACTATAAAACATACCTCATCTAAACTGCTTGTATTTCTATTATGTTTGTGTTATTTTTCTCCATCATATTAGGATTAGTAGTCAGAGTCTAATAGGGTATATGTTAGTTTCAGGGATTCAGCATTTCTAATGGAAAATAGGAAATTGAATCCAATGTGTATGCAAATATGTGCTACACAAAAATCTTTCCACTTTCATCCAGAACAATGCCTTGACATTACATTCTCCTCAAGTAAGACACAATTAGAGGATAAGAGTTAGAAAATCTGTGAATATATATCTGGAATGGAAAATACTCTGGAGTTTACAACTTTGGAGGTGGTAGAGAAGATTCTAAAAGTAAGGGACAGGGTAAACATTCCACAAACATGTAGCTCTGCTGGCCTAAATACTTTTTGAGAAACTGCCTCTAAGAGTGGGCACTTGAAGTATTTGATGTTCTGAGGAGATTTAGTTCCTTTGTAGAGAAACCATGAAAGCTGGGTCTGCATCTGTGTTACTTGGAGGACATGGTTTCTTATTATCCAATGAACATGAGGCAGCAGTGCTGAATTCTCTCTTTGTAGGTAAACTATGGACACTGGGGTCTAAGTGTCTTTCAGTGTGGACTGTGAAGCCAATTGGTCATCCTCCACTTTTCGTGGTGTTTCTCGCTGCTGCACTGGGAGTTTGGTATTTGCTTCAAAAAATACAAGGAGTTAAAATGGGACAGAGTGGTGGAGGGAGTTCTTTAAGGTGTGGTGAGTCAGGGTCTTCAGGAGAATGCACCAACCAAGGTTCTATCCCATGTAGATTTCCCCCTTGAGAATAGCAACATGATTCTGAACATTGCAGTGAATCCTCTCCATATAACAAGATGCCTTTACATATATGGGTCTGCTGGCTGCACCATGTCAGTCACAAGCCATTTGGAAGCCAATGGCTGATCCACATGGCCGCAACACAGATGTTTTATCACACAATTGCATACCACTGCTCTAGGCCCACTACTCACCAGGCTCCAACTTACTGGCATATCTGTTCTACACCATTTTCATGAAACAAAGTCAATCAAGGCAGTGTCTGGTATACTCAGGATCAGAAACAGGACATCCAAAGTATTTCCAGTGCCAGCTGATCATGAAAATATCAAAGATTTCATGGTAATTTTCTAGCCATTTTTCACGGATGAAGTTTGAGGCTCTGAGGGATTCAATTAATTCAGGAACCATTAAATGGTGAAGAAGCTAATTTCAATGAAAGCTCTGGAGCACTCTCACAGGCAAGGTTTCCCTAAGGGTGGCCAAAATGTCACATGAAGCCAGGCCCATTGAGATCTACAATATGAGGTCCATGTGTGTTTTAAACTCAAATATGGCTGCCAAGTCTTTAAGAAAAATTGTATGTTATATCCGGGCTGAAATTCCCAATGTTCTGTGGAAATCCAACCTGGGCCTAGATCTCAGGTTCCAAGGGCGACTCTCATGTGTGGCCTCCTAAAATCCCAACACAATTCATGGCAATACTTCTCTGAGGTCAGTTAAAGAACTCAGTCTCTAAGGGGAATCACACCAGAGTTCAAGCCCAGTGGAACAGTCATCTCTTCCAACCGCCACACAAATGACCACAATTAAAACCAAAACACTCCCACATGGTCCTCATCTTTTTCCATATAGACACTCCTTATAACGTCTGGCTGGAGTTTTCAATGAGGCCCACAGCCCAAGTCAGTGTCCAAATTAAGGTCCTGTTCCCCTCATTTGTCTAACATCAAGGTGGCCTGGACACACTTCCTGTAAACCAGGAATGATCAAATAGGCCTGCCATTAATACTGCTTGGCTTTTTCAATTTGAGGCCTTCTGACTCTGTGGTTTAGATTCTTTATGTGAATTTGAGTCATGAGAAAATCCAAGCCCCTCTGCAGAGATTTGAAGAACTCATTTGGGCGAAAGGATTCCTATTCTCACTTGATGGAAGTCAGGATCCTAACAGAGGAAGGTAAAAGAATTCATTCACAATGAGTGAATATTTGCCATTTTGGTTTTGGATGCACACATTTGATCTTTCTTTTGATCCATCAGGTGCTGAGAATCTAAGCCACAGCCTCACACAGGGCCAAGAGGATGATTCAGACACATCTTTTTCCAAAGCAATTAAGCAAAGAGACACAGGTGATGCCCTTCATTTCCATTTGAAAAATGTTTTCCTCAGGCTTCCCAAAGGGGTGCCCAGAGGCAAAGACATCCTGAGATTCAAGGCAACAGAACAATAGGTTAGCAAAAGGCCCAAAGCAGGGTTTCTCCACTGAGACTTTCCTGGTCACACTGATATCTGAGTTTTCTGAGATGCTGGCCATTCCCTTTAGATATCCAGTACATGGCCATGTGACAGAGATTGGAGGTGGTACATATCTTGGACACAAACCCAAGAGCCTATTCTGAAGAGTTGTCAGAATTCAGAAAGAAAACAGGGACTTAATAAGGTAGTAGGTGTTGCCTATCGATATGGAAACCACACTCCATTCATTAATTGGGCAGGATGAATGCTGGGAAGCTTTCTACTAGAGGGGACACATGCATTGATGCATTCTCTTTTCTAATGTATACAACCACGGACACAGTGGGATACACAGACATAGAAACACTCACCTTGTAAAACGACTTACTAGAAACAGTTCACTGCAAACCAAAGAAACCTCCTTTCCTACCTATTCTCAGAACAGAGACAAAACCACACACCCACACTCAAAAAGACACCTCCTTCCCCCAAGTAGGGCTGTGATTATCCGGAGTGTCCTCTGACAGGTTTGCCATACTATGTTCCCCGGTAATGGTCTGTCCTGTCTCAGATCTGGTCTCCTTGTACAACTCTGTAAAGCAGTCAGGAGCCAGCGGTGAGCCACTACCTGCTTAGTCAGGAAAGGCCCGTGTTCATATCTTTCCTGGCATTTGGCCATCCTCACATCAGTCAGTACCAAGAAGACTGACTCTGTCCTTGGTGATTCCAAACAAATGAGACCACTTGGACTGGGACTGGGACTGGCTCTGGTGCTTGGTTTCCTTGGTCCCAAGTTCAGAAAGTTCCATCAACAAGGAAGTGAGGTAGGTCACTTCCTTTAAGAACTGAATGAGGTCACTGCCTTGGCAACCACTTTGTCCTAACAGTTGCTTCCAAGGGTCCCATGAGATGGAGGCTGCCCCTACTTCCTTTGGCACTTTCACAACTTAGAATGGTATATCAACCTTAGGCACCCGAGAACAGCTCTCCACACAAGCCTGGTTTGGTCCATCTTCTCTACAGTAAGAAGATAGAGGCTGATTCAGACAAAACCCTTCATCCTGACCAGGTTGTTTGCCATGGAAAATGACTTTTTGTCTCTCAGGTCCTTCATTGCTGCCTACATCTTCTCCAGGGATCATTTCTGCATGGACCTTTGAGGTTCTTAACAGGTAGAGCATCCCCTACATTCCTGTATTGTAAGAACAATCTGTCTCTGCTCTTCTGTAAAGTTAGATTGAGTGAACAGTGTATGGTTAAGGTTAATTTCATGTTCGATTTGGGTTAGGAATCATTCTGCTGGATTAATAATGGTATTGGGAACCTGTGATATTTATAAGAATATCGAGGTTAAACATATGTATGAAAACAGAAATTAAAGTAAGATTTGAATCCCAGAAGGGCATTGGGCAATTGATTGGGATATTTAGCTTTGAATTACTATCTGCACACATGTCTCAAATAAATCGATATACAATGGCAGAGGAACTTGAACCTTGGATGATTGAATGCTGAAGAGAACATCCAGTCAAAAGGGATTGTCGGTAGGATTAAGAAGATAGTCGCAGTTATTAATATGGTATTATGTAAAAATGTGGATGTGTAACCGATGTGATTCTGCAACTTGTATTTGGGGTAAAAATGGGAGCTGATAACCCATTTGAATCAAATGTATGGAAGATGATATGCCATGAGCTTTGTAATGTTTTGAACAACCAATAAAAAAAAATTAAAAAAAAAAAAGAAGATAGTCGTTATGTTTAGCAAGTAGAGTTAGTATAGGATATGTAACAAAAGTTCTTTAGCAATTTTTTTCGGGCAGTGAGTGAATATAAATGTCAGCACATATGAAGAAATCAGACACAATGATGAACTGGGGAAAATTTGTAGAAAAGCAGATATCAATAGAGACATTAGGAAATCAGGCAAAGTATAAAGTGAGTGATAGAATAAGACATTTTCAACAAGGTTGAGATTGAATATCTAATCTTAGGAAGAAACAAATATGTAGGTCACCAATAGGATTGACATTTGAGAGCATTAGGCAACATGGACATGGATATTGTTAGTAATCCATGTTCACTTTACATTTAGGCTTTGGTACAATCCTAAGTGGGACCTTTGCATTTTGTTTCCAGAATATTACTGTGATAAAATGTATATGTAGATCAAATGACATGATTTTTTCTTCCACCATTTCTAGGAGCAGTATTTTGAAAACGTATAAATTAGCATTGGGGGTAAAAAGAGGTGTACCCTGTTTTTATGAATATACAGATAATGCATGAATAGACCTTAATTTCAATAAATAATACAACTTGTTCCACTTTAAATAATGGATTGAATTGATATCTGAAAATATATAAGAAATCTTATATTGATATGCAATCATTCATGACAACCAGTTATACACCTAATGTTAATATTAGGGTACGATTTATCATGAAGTTTGTGTGAGTTTTGCTTCAAATGTGATTATGGAAATCGAAAATAATGTGTTTGGAAAGAAGTCTCATGAAAATGCCAGTCAAGGAACACCGAGGAATTCATGAGTTCTGAAGCAGGAAGTGATTGAAATTGAAAAAAATGACGATAAATTTCCTTACTTGTGGATGAAATATTATAATATGATGTGAATAAACTGAAGAAATAGTAATGTACCAGTGCTGAATAAAAATGAACATCAAAATACACATCATGTCCCACAGGAATCTTCTCGCATTGATGTTAAACTGTGTCAGTTACTGTAGAAATATTAGGATTTCTTTGCACCATTCACCAAAGTTAGTTTTCTTTTTTTTAATTTTTATTTATGCTTGTTCAAAACATTACATAGTTCTTGATATATCATATTCCACACTGTGATTCAAGTGGGTTATGAACTCCCATTTTTACCCCATAAACAGATTGCAGAATCACATCAGTTACACATCCATTGATTTACATATTGCCATACTAGTGTCTGTCGTATTCTGCTGCCTTTCCTAACCTCTACTATCCCCCTCCCCTTACCTCCCCTCTCCTCTTCTCTCTCTACCTCTTTACTGTAATTCATTTCTCCCCCTTGTATAATTTTTTCCTTTCCCTCACCTCCTCTTGTATGTAATTTTGTATAACCCTGAGGGTCTCCTTTTATTTCCATGCAATTTCCCTTCTCTCTCCCTTTCCCTTCCTCCTCTCATCCCTGTTTAATGTTAATTTTCTTCTCATTCTATTCGTCCCTACTCTGTTCTTAGTTAATCTCTTTATATCAAAAAGACATTTGGCATTTGGTTTTAGGGATTGGCTAGCTTCACTTAGCATAATCTGCTCTAATGCCATCCATTTCTCTGTAAAAATTTTGTCATTTTTTAATGCAGAGTAATACTCCATTGTGTATAAATGCCTCATTTTTTATCCATTCATCTATGGAAGTGCATCTAGGTTGGTTCCACAGTCTTGCTATTGTAAATTGTGCTGCTATGAACATCAATGTAGCAGTGTCCCTGTAGCATTTTTTTTAGGTCTTGAGGGAATAGACTGAGAAGGGGAATACCTGGGTCAAATGGTGGTTCCATTCCCACCTCTACAAGAAATCTCCATACTGCTTTCCAATTTGGCTGCACCAATTTGCAGTCCCACCAGCAATGTACAAGTGTACCCTTTTCTCCACATCCTCGCCAGCACTTGTTGTTGTTTGAGTTCATAATAAATATCTGGAATGGAAAATGCTCAGGAGTTCACAACCTTGAATGTGGTAGAGGAGTTTCCAAAAGTAAGGGACAGGGTAAATACCACAAACATGGAGCTGTGTCGGCCTTAAGACTTCTTGAGAAAATGCCTCTGAGGTTGGGGACTTGAAATATATGTTGTTGTCAGGAGCTTTAGCTTCCTTTGTAGTGAGACCATCAAAGCTGAGTCTGCATCTATGTGACCTGGACGACATGTTTTTTTTTATTTTTCTATGAACACGAGGCAGCAGTACTGAATTCTCTCTTTGTAGGCAAACTGGGGCTACTGGGGGCTAAGTGTCTCCCCATGTGGACTGTGAAGCCATTTGATCATCCTTCACATTTAATCATGTTATTTGATGCTGCACTGAAAGTTTGGTATTTACTTTATGAAATAAAGGAGTTTAACTGTGATACAGTCCTGCAGGGAGTTCTGTCATGTGTGGTGGTCAGGATCGGCAGGAGAATGTACCAAGAAGGCTTCTATCACACATAGTTGCCCCCTTGACCATAGCAACATGATTCTGAACATTGCCCTGAAACCTCTCCATACAACAAGATGCCTTTACATCCAAAGGTCTGCTAGCTGCACCATGTCAGTCACAAACCATTTATAAGCCAATGGCAGATCCACGTGGCCCCACCACAGATGTTTTTTCACACACCTACACTCTACTGCTCTTGGCCCACTACTCAGCAGGCTCCAACTTACTGGCATATCTTTTCTACACCATTATCATGAAACTCAGTCAAACCAGGCACTGTCTTGTATACTCATGATAAGCAACAGGACATCAAATGGTTTTCCAGTGCCAGCTGGTCATGGAAATTTCAAAAATTTCATGGTATTTTCTAGCCATTTTTCAAGGATGAAGTTGGAGTTACTGTGGTTTTCAATTCATTCAGGAACCATTAAATATTGAGGAATCTCATTTCAATGGAAGCTCTAGAGAACTCTCACAGGCAAGTCTTCTGAAAGAGTGGCCCAAGGTCACATAAAGCCAGCCACATTGAGGTCTACAATATGAGGTCCATGTGTGTTTTGACTCTCAACTATTGCTGCCAAGTCTTTCAGAATATAATCAAGTGATATCCTCGCTGAGATTCCCAGTGCTCTGTGGAAAGCCACCCTGGGCCTAGATCTCAGTTTCCAAGGGTGACTCTCATGCGTGGCCTCCGAAAATTCCAACACAATTCATGGCAATACTTCTCTAAGGTCAGTTTCAGAACTCAGTCTCCAAGGGGAATCCCACAAGAGTTGAAACCCAGGTGGATGCAGTCATCTTTTCCCACCGCCACACAAATGACAACAATGAAAACCAAAACACTCTCACATGGCCCTCATGTTCTTCCATATAGACACTAATCATAACCTCTGGCTAGAAGTTTCCATGAGGGGCGCAGACCAAGACACTGTCCAAAATAAGCTCCCTTTCCCCTCATTTGCCGAAAGTCAGGGTGGCCTACACACCCTTCCTGTGAACCAGAACTGATCAAATAGGCATGGCGTTAATACTGTCATGCTTTTCCAATTTGAGACCTACTGACTGTCAGGTATAGATTCTTTATGTGATTTGGAGTCATCAGAAAACCCAAGCACTTCTGCAGGGGTTCAAAGAACTCTTTTGAACTAAAGGATCCTGATTCTTACTTGATGAAGGTCAGGAATCTAATAGAGGAAGGCAAGAGACTCATTTGCCATTTCTGTTTTGAATGCACACATGGAATCTATCTTTTGATGCATCAGGTGCTGAGAATCTAAGCCACAACCTCACACAGAACCAAGAGGCTGATTCAGACACATCCTTTTACAAAGCAATTAATCAAAGAGCCACAGGTGATGCCCATTCATTTTCATTTGAAAACTGTTTTCTTCAGGCTTCACAAAGGGGTGGCCAGAGGCCAAGACCTTCCTGACATTTAGGGCAACAGAAGAACAGGTAAGCAAAAGACACAAAGCAGGGTTTCTCCACTGAGACTTTCCTGGTCACACTGATATCTGAGTTTTCTGAGATGCTTGACATTCACTTCAGCTATCAAGTACATGGCCATGTCACAGAGCTTGGAGGTGTTATATATCTTGGACACAAAACCATGAGCCTATTCTGGAGAGTGGCCAGAATTCAGGAAGAAAACAGGATCTTAGGAAGATAGAAGGTTTTGCCCATCCAGAAGGCAAGCCGCAGTCCATTAATCAATTGGGCAGGATGAATGCTGGGAAGCTTTCTACTAGACAGGACACATCCATTAATTCATTCTCTTTTCTAATGTCTACAACCACAGACACAGTGGGATACACAGACATAGAAACACTTACATGTCAAACGACTTACTAGAAACAGTCCAATCCAAACCAAACAAACCACATTTCCTACCTATTCTCAGAACATGTGACAAAACCACAAAACCACAACCACTCCCACAAAGGCACCTCCTTCCCCCAAGTAGGTCTGTGACTATCCAGAGTGTCCTCTGACTGGTGGGCCATAAAATGTTCTCCCGAAATGTCCTGTCCTGACTCAGATCTGGTCTCTTTGGCCAACTTTGTGAAGTTGTCAGGAGCCAGCGGTGAGCCACTACCTGCTTTCTCAGAAAAGGTCCCTCTTCAGAGCTCTTCTGGCCTTTGGCCATCCTCACATAGGTAGGTACCAAGAAAGACTGACCCTGTCCTTGGTAAAACTGAACAAGTGAGCCCACTGGGACTGGGACTGAGACTGGCTCTGGGTACCTGTCTTCATGGATCCCAAATTCAGAGAATTCCTTCACCAAGGAAGTGACGTAGGTCACTTCCTTCAGGAACTGAATTAGGTTACTGCCTTGTCAACCAATTTGTCCTAACAGTTGCTTCCAAAGTCCAATGAGTTGGAGGCTGCCCCTTCTTCCAGTGAAACTTTCACAAGTTTGCATGGTATATCAACCATAGGCACCCAAAAAAAGCTCTCCAGATAGGCCTGGTTTGGTCCATCTTCTATACATTAAGAAAAGAAATGTTGATTCAGACACATCCCTTCATGCTAACCAGGTTGTTTGTCATGGAAGATGACTTTTGCTCTCTGACGTCATTCATAGCTGCCTACATTTAATCCAGGGATCATTTCTTTAATGACCTTGGAGGTTCTCAGCAAGTGGAAGATCCCCTAATTTCTGTATTGAAAGACCAACTCTGTCCCTGCTCTTCAGTAAAGATAGATTGAGAGAACAGTGTATGGTCAGGGTTAATAACATGTTCCATTTGGGTTAGGAATCATTCTGCGGGATGAATTATGGTATTGGGAACGTGCGATATTTATAAGAATATAAGTGAAATATAAGTATGAAAACAGACATCTAGGTAATATTTGAAGCCCAGAATTGCATTGGACCCTTGGCTGGGATTCTTAGCTTTGAATTATATTCTGCACAGATGTCTCAGATAAATCAATATACAATGGCATAATTCCTTGTACCTTGGTTGATTGAATGTTGAAGAGAACATCCAGTCAAAAAGAAATAATTTGTAGGATTAGTAAGATTGTTGGTAGGTTTTGAAAGAAGAGTGAGTATAAGATTTGGATGAAAAGATCTTTAGCAATAGGGTTTCGGATAGAGAGTGAATGTAATTGTCAGCACATGTGGAGAGTCTGTCAAAAGGATGAACTGGGGAAAAAAGTAGGAATGCAGATATCAATTGACATTAGGATATCAGGCAAAGTATAAAGTGAGTGATAGAATTATACATTTTCAACAGGGTTGAGTTTGAATATATAATCTTAGGAAGAAACAAACATGTAGTCACCAATAGGATGAACTTTTGAGAGCATTAGGCAATATGGACATGGATGTTTTCCGTAATCCATGCTCACTTTTCATTTAGGCTTTGGTACAAACATAAGTTTGACCTCTTCTTTCTGTGTGCAGAATATTACTGTGGTAAAATGTATATGTAGATCAGGTGACATGAGTATTTCTTCCACCATTTCTGAGAGCAATATTTTGAAGACGTATCAATTATTTTTGGAGGTAAAAATGGTGTACACTGTGTCTATAATTATAGAGATAATGCATGAATAGACCATACTGTAAAGAAATATTATAACTGGTTCTAACTTTAAATAATGGATTGAATTGATATCTGAAAATATACAGAAAATCTTACATTGATATACAATCCTTCATTCCAACCAGTAATATATATAATGGTTATATCAGCATTATGGTTTTTCATGAAGAATGTGTGAGTTTTGCTTCAAAAGTGATTATGGAAATCGGAAATAATGTGTTTGGAAAGAAGTCTCATGAAAAGACCAGTCAAGAAACCTGAAGGAATACATGTGTTTTGAAGCAGAAAGTGATTGAAAGTGAAACAAATGCCTATAAATTTGTGAACTTGTGGATCAAATATATATACTATGATGTGCGTAAACTGAAGAAATAGTAATGTACCACTGTTACATAAAAATGAACGTCAAAATACACATCATGTCCTCTCCCACAGGAATCTACTTGCATTGATGTTAAACTGGGTCAGTTATTGTAGAAATATTAGGATAATGCCGCAGTCTTGCTGGGCACAATCAGCAGCCACTTGTCAAAAGAAACTAACTTTATTTTTAGAACCACACATGCCAAACAAAACAGCCTCTCAGGAAAAAACCTTCAGAGCCCCAACTGCCACCACTGGCTTCCCAAAACCTCTCCCTCCCACAGGAGCCTCTCTCCGCCTCCCACAATACTCCTGCTCTTGAGGGCGATTGGCTGGGTCATGTGGGCGGAGTCAAAAAAAGTCCCCCAATGAGCAGTTTTGTGGTCTGAAAGGGCAGGGAAACAGCCCATTGAGCATCACCGCAGAGGAGCCAATCAGCTAGGTGTTGCTGGGGCCGCTGTGAGCCAATCATCAGCCGGCAGCTGGAAGTTTGCTGGCAGCAGGAATTTTGCTGGGGCCCCTTCGGCTGTGGCTCTCAACATCTTCGCCTCTCTGTTTAAACAACACGCATGTGGCTTAGGGACCGTGCCTGCCTTAGGTTGTCCAATAGTACATATGGTCTTTACCCGTTAAGTTGGTACCATTGCAATTGGATCTTACCCGTCACTGACTACCCGTTCAGTATAGAGCCACACATGTGGAGAGGTCTTTGTACCAGCGGGGGTGGGTGAGGTTCTTTGCCTCACCTCTGTTGGCCCCCCAAATTTTAGCTGGACGATCATGACACGCAGAAGGGAGGAAGATACACCAAGCCAATTGATGGCTCCTTTTGGAAAAATTGTACCACCGATGACATCATCAGCAAATATACCCCAACACTACCACAAGTCGCTGCACCAACAGATAGTTCACAATGCATTTAGGTGAGTTCACAATGTGTCCAGGCAAGTTCTGCAAGCAGTACAGGGATGGCTATTGCAGAAGCTGTAGATTGGTATTATCTTTGATTTCACCTGCACTGGGATGAAGATAGGAACTCTGGCAATAATGTCTAAAGAAAAAAATTATGTAATATTCCAGAAGGCACTAAAACCAAAAAAAAAATTATGTAACATTCCAGAAGGCACATCAAAAACCAAAGTGGCCCAAAAAGCAGTCATTGAGGATGAAGTCTCTCACTTTCCTCTGTAAGGTTCCTGACCTCCATAAAATGAGAATAGGGATTTATTGGGTCAAATGAGTTCTTCAAAACCCTGCAGAGTGTAGCCAATGGGTTATTGGGTTTTTTCATTACTCCAATTCACATCAAGAATCTATACTCCACAGACAGTAGGCCTCAAATTGGAGAAGCAGAGCAGTATTAAAGTCAGGGTTATTTGATCACTCATGGTTCACAGAATGGGTGTCCAGGCCACCCTGACTTTAGGCAAATGAGAGGAAAGGGAGATTATTTTGGACACTGTCTTGGGCTGTGCCCCTCAAGGAAACGTCAAGCCAGAGGTTATGATGAGTGTCTATATGGAAGAAGATGAGGGCCATTTGGGAGTGTTTTGGTTTTCATTGTGGTCATTTATGTGGCAGTAGGAAAAGATGACTGGGTCCACCAGGGCTTGAACTCTGGTGTGATTCCTCTTAGAGACTGAGTTCTGAAACTGACCTCAGAGAAGTATTGCCATGATTTGTGTTGGGATTTTAGGCGGCCACCCATGAAAGTCGCCCTTTGAAACTGAGATCTAGGCCCGGGGTGGCTTTCCACAGAGCACTGGGAATCTCAGACAGAATATCATATGATGTTATTTTGAAATACTTGCCAGACATAGTTGAGAGTCAAAACACACATGGACCTCACATTGTAGACCTCAATTGGCCTGGCTTCATGTGACTATTTGGCCACTCTTTGGAAAGCCTTGCCTGTGAGAGTTCTCCAGAACTTTCATTGAAATGAGCTTCCTCAACATTAAATGATTCCTGAAAGAATTGAAACCCACAATGCCTCCAACTTCATCCTTGTAAAATGGCTAGATAAATACCATGAAATTTTTGAAATTCGCATGATGAGGTGGCACTGGAGAACCTTTGATGTCCTGTTGCTGATCATTAGTGTACCAGAAAGTGCCTTGATTGATTGGGTATAATGAAAGTGGTGTAGAACAGAGATGCCGGTTAGATGGAGACTGCGGAGTAGTTGGCCCAGAGTTGTGGTGTGCAGGTGTGTGATAAAATATTTATGGTGGTGCCATGTGGATCTGCCATTGACTTCCAAATGGCTTTTAGCTAACATGGTGCACCCAGCAGACCCTTATATGCAAAGGCATCTTGTTATATGGAGAGGTTTCAGGGAAATGTTCAGAATCAGGTTGCTATGGTCAAGGGGGCAAGCTATGTGGGATAGAAGCCGGGTTAGTGAGTTCTCCTGGAGACTCTGACCCAGCACATGTCACAGAACTCCCTCCAACACTGTGTCCCAGTTGAACTCCTTGTATTTCTTGAAGCAAATACCAAACTCCCAGTTCAGCACCAAGAAACACCATGAAAATTGGAGGATGACTAAATGGCTTCACAGTCCACATGGTTAGACACTTTGGCCGACTGGACTCTGTTTACCTACAAAGAGAGAATTCAGCACTGCTGCCTCAGGTTCATTGGAAAATAAGAAACCATGTTCTCCAAGTCACATAGATTCAGACCCAGCTTTGATGGTTTCACTACAAATGAAGACAAAGCTCCTGACAACAATATATATTTCAAGTGCCACACCTCAGAGGCAGATTCTCCAGAAGTCTTTTTTCCAGCAGAGCTCCATGGTTGTGGAGTGTTTACCCAATCCCTTACTTCTGGAAACTCCTCTACCTGCTCCCAGGTTGAGAACTCCTGAGAATTTTCCATTCCAGATATGTATTCACAGATTTTCTAACTCTTCTTCTCTAATTGTGTCTCACTTGGGGCAAAGGTAATGTCAAGGCATTGTTCTAGGTGAGAGTGGGAAGATTATTGTGTAGCACATATTTGCATACACATTGGATACATTATCCTATTTTCCATTTGCAATACTGAATTTCTGACACTAACCCATACCCTACTAGACTATGACTACTATCCTAAAATGATGGAGAAAAAGAAACCTAACAGAATAGAAATACAGGCCTTTTGTAGGAGGCATGGTGTATACTTGGATTTTCCTTTTCCTTTATCAAGGATATGTGTTATAAATCTAGTCAACTTTTCATTGTAATATTTCTCCATGAGTTTTCAAAGTTAACACATATGTAAATTCCTGTCTCCTTTTCTCTGTAGCCTCTTTAGAACATGTATATTTTTATGCATATATAGACTCCTACCTGGTAACACACGTAAATTCTTGTGATCTCACTAACTTTGGAATATACAAATTATGAGAATAGATCACTTCCCCTAAATACTGATGGAACTGAAAATTCAAACTATGGGTGAGCTTCCTAGTGAACAACATCATACATAAATCCATGTTCATTAAAATGAATATTTTTAGATATGTGGATGATATATATTTCATGGTAAATTTCGATTGGCATATATATTGCTACATTTTATTGTTGTGTGTGTGTGTGTGTGTGTATATATATATATATATATATATATATATATATATATATATATATATATACCAGATTTTCCAGATTTTCCAAAATATGAAATATATGTGTCTTATTATACACTCCCTAAATTCATTCAAGTTCATGTATGCGATTTAAAATCAACATTTTACATGATTATCATTAGTCTGGCTGGGCACAATTCAGGAGCCAATTGTCAAAAGAAACAAACTTTATTTTTAGAACCACACAAGCCAAACAAAACAGCTTCTCAGGAAAAACCCTCAGAGCCCAACTGCCACCACAGTCTTCCCACAAGCCTCTCCCTCAACCACAAGCCTCCTCCTTTTGAGGCCAATTGGCTGGGTCACATGGGCGGAGCCAAAAAAGTCCACCAATGAGCAGCTCCGTTGTCTGAAAGGGCAGGGAAACATCCCATTGAGCATCACCACAGAGGAGCCAATCAGCTAGATGTTGCTGGGGCCGCTGTGGAGCCAATCATCAGCCGGCAGCTGGAAGTTTGCTGGCAGCTGGAGGTTTCCTGGGGCCCCTTTGGCTGTGGCTCTCAACATCTCGCCCTCTCTGTTTAAACAACGAGCATGTGGCTTAGGGACCATGCCTGCCTTAGGTTGTGCAGTAGTACATATGGTATTTACTGGAGACCCTTGGCTGTGGCTATCAACAGGATTTGTATGTACCATTCACTGAAGTTAGTTTTCAGTACTAGGAAACAAATATGTATTTCAGGTGGATAAATATTTCTGAGAAAAATCTTGTGAAAAGTTGATTATAAATCCACATACTTGAACATAAATGAATTTAGGGAGTGTAAATAAGATACATATATTTCATATTTTGAAAAATCTGGAGAAAGAGTGTGTGTGTGTGTGTGTGTGTATACACACACAGACACATACAGATATTAAAATGTAGCAACATATATGCAAATCTAAATTCACTATGAAATATACATCAATCACAGATCCAAAAATATTCAATTTTCTTAACAGGGATTTATGTATAATGTTTTTCTACTAGGAAGCTCACCCATTATTTGAATTATCAGTTCCAACAGCGTTTAGGAGGAGTGATGTCTTCTCACAAATTGTATCTCCCAAGTCAGTCACCTCACAAGAATGTAGGTGTGACACCAGGTAGGATTTGATATGTGCATATAAAAATACATGTGCTGAATAGGCTACAGACAAAGGGAGACAGGAATTCACATATTTGTTAACTTTAAAAACACATGGAGATCTATTTCAATTAAAAATAGACTGGATTTATAACACCTGACATTTATCATGCAAAAGGCAAGATCAATTATACACCATGCCTCCTCTGAACTGCTTGTATTTCAATTCTGTTTGTGTTACTTTTCTGCATGATATTAGAATTAGTAGTCAGAGTCTAGTAGGGTATGGGTTCGTGTCAGGGATTCAGTATTTCGAATGGAAAATTGGAAAATGAATCCAATGTGTATGCAAATACGTGCTATACACAAAAAATTCCCACTTTCATTCAGAACAATGGCTTGAAATAACCACGCTCCATGTAAGAAACAATTAGAGGAGAAGAGTTAGAAAATCTGTGAATACATACGTAGAATGGAAAATGCTCAGTAGTTCACAACCTTTGAGGTGGAAGAGATGTTTCCAAACCTTAGGGACAGGGTAAAACTCCACAAACATGGATCTCTGCTGGCCTAAACACTTCTGGAGATACTGACAATGAGGTTGGGTACTTGAAATATATGTTGTTTTCAGAAGCTTTAGCTTCTTTTGTAGTGAGACCATCAAACTTGGGTCTGCATTTTTGTGACCTGGAGGACATGAATTCTTATTGTCCAATGAACATGAGGCAGCAGTGCTGAATTCACTCTTTGTAACTAAACTGTGGCCAATGGGGGATAAGTGTCTCCCCGTCTGGACTTTGAAATCATTTGGTCATCCTCCACTTTTCGTGGTGTTTCTTGCTGCTGCAGTGGGTGTTTTGTATTTGGTTCATGACATACAAGGAGTTAAACTGGGACACAATGCTGGAGGGAGTCCTGTAACGTATGGTGTGTCAGGGTCTGCAGGAGAATGCACCAACCAGGCTTCTATCCCCCATTGCTTGCCCCCTTTACCATAGGAACTTGATTCTGAACATTGCCCTGAAAACTCTCCATGTAACATGATGCCTTTACATACAAAGTTCTGCTAGCTGCACCATGTCAGTCACAAGCCATTTGGAAGCCAATGTAAGATCCACATGACCCCACCACAGATGTATTGTCACACACCTGCACACAACTGCTCTCGGCCTGCCATAAATACTGCTCTGCTTCTCCAATTTGAGGCCTACTTACTGTCAGGTATAGATTCTTTATGTGATTTGGCATCATGAGACAACCCAAGCAGTTCTGCAGGACTTTGAAGAACTCATTTGATCCAAAGGATCCCTATTCTCACTTGATGGAGGTCAGGAACCAAACAGAAGAAGGCAAGAGACTTCATCCACAATGACAGATTTTTTGCCATTTTGGTTTTGGATGCACACATGGGATCTTCTTTAGATCTCTCAGGAGCTGAGAATCTTAGCCACAGCCTCAAACAGGGCCTAGTGTCTGACTAAGACACATCCCTTTCCAGAGCAATTAAGCAAAGAGCCACAGGTGATGCCCATTCATTTCCATTTGAAAACTGTTTCTTCACGCTTCACAAAGGGGTGGCCTGAGGCAAAGACCTTCCTGACATTCAAGGCAACAGAAACATAGATAAGCAAATGGAGCCAAGCAGGGTTTCTCCACTGAGACTTTACTGGTCACACTGATATCTGAGTTTTCTGAGATGTTCCCATTCCCTTCAGCTATCAAGGACATGGCCATGTCACAGAGTTTGGAGGTGGTACATATCTTGGACAATAAACCATGATACTATTCTGGAGAGTAGCCAGAATTCAGGAAGAAAACAGCAACTTAGGAAGTTAGTAGGTGTTTCCCATCCATAAGGCAAGCAACAGTCCATTAATCAATTGTGCAGGATGAATGCTGTGAAGCTTTCTACTAGACAGGACACCTCCATTGATGCATTCTCGTTTCTAATGTCTAAAACCACGGACACAGTGGCTACACAGACATAGAAACACTCGCCTTGTCTATAGACTTACTAGAAACAGTCGACTCCAAACCAAACCAACCACCTTTCCTACCTATTCTCAGAACATGAAACAAAACCTCAAACTCACACCCACAACCAAAAAGGCACCTCCTTCCCAAAAATAGGTCTTTAACTATCTGGAGTGTCCTCTGACTGGTGGGCCATACTATGTTCCACTCGAAATGGCCTGTCTGGTCTCAGATCTTGTCTCCTTGGCCAACTCTGTTATTCTGCGAGGAGCCTGCTGTTAGCCACAACCTGCTGTCTCAAGAAAGGCCCCTCTTCAGAGCTCTACTGGCATTTGGCCATCCTCACATCAGTAGGTACCAAGAAGGCCTGACTCTGTACTTGGTAAATCCAAACAAGTGAGCCCACTGGGACTGGGACTGGGACTGGCTCTTGGTGCCTGGCTTCTTGCATCCCAATTTCAGAGAGTTCCATCACCAAGGAAATGAGGTATGTCACTTTCTTTGCAACTGAATGAGGTCACTGCCTTGGCAACAACTTTGTCCTAAGACTTGCTTCCAATGGTTCCATGAGTTGGAGGGTGCCCCTATTTCCTGTGACAATTTGACTAGTTAGAATGGTATATCAAAATAGACACCATGGAACAGCTCTACATGCAGGCCTGGTTAGGTTCATCTTCTCTACATTAAGAAGAGAGAGTCTGATGCATACACATCCCTTCATCCTGTCCAGGTTGTTTGCCATGGAAGATGGCTTTTGCTCATGCAGGTCCTTCATAGCTGCCTACATCTTCTCCAGGGATCATTTCTGCATCGAACTTTGAGGTTCTCAGCAGTTGGAAGATAACCTACATCCCTAATTGAAAGAATAGCCCTGTCCCTGCTCTTTTGTAATGTTAGATTGAGGCAACAGTGTATGGTTAGGGTTAATAACACGTTCGATTTGGGTTAGGAATCATTCTGCGGGATGAATAAGGTTATTGGGAACCTGCAATATATAGAAATATAGTGGTTAAATATAAGTATGAAAACAGAAATCTAGGTAAGATTTGAAGCTCAGAAGTGCATTTGGCAATAGATTGGGACACATAGCTTTGAATTATGTTCTGCATACATGTTTCAGAAAAATCGATATACAATGGCATAGGACCTTGTACCTCAGATGATTGAATGTAGTAGAGTACATCCACTCAAAAAGGGATAGTCGATAGGATCAGGAAGATAGTCAGTATGTTTCGGAGGAAGATAGAGTATAGGATTTGGAACAAAGTTCATTAGCAATAGGGTTTCTGTTAGAGAGTGAATGTCAATGTCAGCACATGTGAAGGGTCAGTCACAATGTTGAACTGGAAAAAATATGTAGGAAAGTAGATATCAATAGAGACATTAGGAAATCAGGCAAAGTATAAAGTGAGTGAAAGAACTAGACATTTCCAATAGTTTGAGGTTGAATATATAATCTTAGGAAGAAACAAAAATGTGGTCACCAATAGGATTGACATTTGAGAGCATTAGGCAACCTGGATAAGGATGTTTTTAGTAATCCATGTTCAGTTTCCATTTAGGCTTTGGTACAATCATACATGTGACTTTTGCATTTTGTGTCCAGAATATTACTATGATAACATGCATATGTAGATCAGGTGACATGAGTATTTCTTCCACCATTTCTGGG
Source organism: Callospermophilus lateralis (assembly GCF_048772815.1). Taxonomy (NCBI): domain Eukaryota; kingdom Metazoa; phylum Chordata; class Mammalia; order Rodentia; family Sciuridae; genus Callospermophilus; species Callospermophilus lateralis. The sequence goes on from NW_027512838.1 coordinate 97,790, forward strand.
AGCAATATTTAGAAGACTAATAAATTAGTATTGGGGGTACTAAGAGGTGTACCCTGTGTCTATGAATATAGAGATAATGCATGAATAGACAATATAGTGAATAAATAATATAACTGGTTCCACTTTAAATAATGGAATAAACTGATATAAGAGAATATATAAAAAATACTATATTGTTATAAAATCATTCATTCCAACCAGTTATACATCTAGTGGTGATATTATAGTTATGGTTTATCATGAAGTGAGTGTCAGTTTTGCTTCAAAAGTGATAAAAAAAATCAAAAATAATATATTTCGAAAGAAGTCTCATTATAAGACCAGTCAAGAAACCTGGAAGAATCCATGTGTTCTGAAGCAGGAAGTGATTGAAAGTGAAACAAATGCCTATAAGTTTGCTAACTTGTGGATGAAATATATATCCTATGATGTGCATAAATTGAAGAAATAGTAATGTACCAGTGTTGAATTAAAATGAATTTCAAAATACACATCATGTCACATAGGAATGTACTTGCATTGATGTTAAACTGGGTCAGTTACTGTAGAATTATTAGTATTTGTATGCAACATTAACTGAAGTTAGTTTTCAGTACTGGAAACAATATGTATTTCAGGTGGATGAATATTTCTGAGAATGATCTTGTGAAAAGTTGATTATAAATCCATATACATGAACATGAATGAATTTAGGGAGTGTATATAAGACACATATATTTCATATTTTGAAAAATCTGGAGAGTGTATGTATATTTATATATATATATATATATATATATATATATATATATATATATATGCAAAAAAACACACACAGACAATAAATTAGCAATCAAATTTATCATGAAATATATATCCTCCAAAGATGCAAAATTATTTCTTTTAGAACATGTATTTATGTATAATGTTGTTCTTCTAGGAAACACACCCCTAGGTTAAATTTTCAGTTCCAACAGAGTTTAACAGGAGTGATCACTTCTCACAAATTGTATTTGCCAAATTAGCCACCTCACAAAATGTAGGTGTGATACCAGGTAGTGTTCTATATGTGCATTTAAAAATACATGTGCTGAATAGGCTACAGAGAAAGGGAGATAGGTATTCACATATTTGTTAACATTAAAAACACATGGAGAACTATTTCAATTAAAAATTGACTAGATTTATAACACCTACAATTAATCATGCAAAAAACAAGTCCAACTATACACTATGATTCCTCTGAACTGCTTGTATTCCTATTCTGTTTGTGTTATTTTTCTCCATCATATTAGGAGTAGTAGTCAGAGTCTATTAGGGTATGCGTTAGTGTCAAGGATTCAGTATTTCGAATGGAAATATGGAAAATGACTCTAATTGGTATGCAAATATGTGCTACACAAAAATGTTCACACTCTCATCCAGAAGATTGCCTTGACATTACCTTAGTTCCAAGTAAGATACAATTAGAGGAGAAAAGTTAGAAAATCTGTAAATACATATCAGGAATAAAAAATGCTCAGGAGTTCACAAACTTGTAGGTGGTAGAGGAGTTTCCAAAAGTAAGGGACAGGGTAAACACTCCACAAACATTGAGCTCTGCTTGTGTAAAGACTTCTTGAGAAACTCTCTGAGGTTGGGCTCTTAAAATACATGTTGTTGTCAGGAGCTTTAGCTTCCTTTGTTGTGTGACCATCAAATCTGGGTGTGCAAATATGTGACCTGAAGGACATTGTTTCTAATTTTCCAATGAAAATGAGGCAGCAGTGCTGAATACTCTTTTTGTAGTTAAAATATGGCCACTGGGGTGTAAGTGTCTCCCCGGGTTGACTGTGAAGCCATTTGGTCATGCTCCAATTTTCGTGGTGTTACTCCTTGGTGCACTGGGAGTTTGGTATTTGCTTCATGAAATACAAGGTGTTCAACTGGGACACAGTGCTGGAGGGAGTTCTGTCACGTGTGGAGGGACACAGTCTGCATGAGAATGCACCAACCAGGATTCTGTCCCACATAGGTTGCCCCTTTGTCCATAGCAACCTGATTCTGAACATTGCCCAGAAACCTATCCATATAACAAGATGCCTTTACATATAAGGGTCTGCTGGCTGTACCCTGTCAGTCACAAGGCAATTGGAAGCCAATGGCAGATCCACATGCCCCAACACACATGTTTTATCACACACCTTCACACCTATGCTCTAGTCCCACTAATGAACAGGCTCCAACATACTGGCATCACTGTTCTACACAATTTTCATGAAACCCAGTCAGTCAAGGCACTGTGAGATACACTCATGATCAGCAACAGGACATCCAAAAGTTTTCCAGTGCCACCTGGTTATGGGAATTTCAAAAGTCTCATGGTATTTATCAAGCCATTTTTTGAGGATAAAGTTGGAGGCTCTGTGGGTTTCAATTCATTCAGGAACCATTAAATGTTGAAGAAGCTCATTTCAATGAAAGATCTTGAGAACACTCACAGGCAAGTCTTCCCAAAGAGTGGCCAAAAGGTCACATGAAGTCAGGCCCATTGAGGTCTACAATGTGAGGTCAATGTGTGTTTTGACTCTCAACTGTGGCTTTAAAGAATTTCAGAATAAAATCATGTGATATCCAGGCTGAGATTCCCAGTGCTCTGGGCAAAGCCACCCTGCACCTAGATCTCCCTGCACCACAATTAATACCTGAGATCTAGGTTGCATGGCCTAGTAAAATCCATACACAATTCATGACAATACTTCTCTGATGTCACTTCCAGAATTCAGTCTCTAAGGAGAATCATACCAGAGTTCAAGCCCAGGTGGACCCAGTCATCTGTTCCAAGCGCCAAACAAATTACCACAATTCAAAACAAAATGCTCCCACATGCCCCTTATCTTCTTCAATTTGAGGCCAAATGACTGTGGGGTTTAGATTCTTTATGTAAATTGGATTCATGTGAAAACCCAAGCACCTATGGGCTAAACTCTGCAGGGCTTTAAAGAACTCATTTAACCCAAAGGATCCCTATTTTCACTTGATGGATGTCAGGGCCATTAGAGAGGAAGGTGAGAGTCTTCATCCACAATAACTGCTCTTTTGGCCATTTTGGTTTTGGATGCACCCATGGGATCTTTCTTTAGATCCATCAGGTGCTGAGAATCTAAGCCACAGCCTCACACAGGGCCAAGAGGCTGATTCAGACACATCTCTTTCCAAAGCAATTAAGCAAAGAGCAAAACACACACAGACATTATAAAGTGGCAATATATATGCCAATTGAAATTCATGATGAAATATATATCGTCCACAGATCCAAAAATATTAATTTTACTGAACATGGATTTATGAATAATGTTGTTCAACTAGAAAGGTTACCCTTAGGCTGAATTTTATGATCCAATAGCGTTTAGGAGGAGTGATCTCTTGTCATAATTTGTATCTGCCATGTCAGCCACCTCACAAGAATGTATATGTGATACCAGGTAGGATTCAATATGTTTATATAAAAATACATGTGATGAATAGGCTACAGAAAAAAGGATACAGGAATTCACATATTTATTAACTTTAAAAACACAAGGAGAACTATTTCAATTAAAAATTAACTAGATTTATAACACCTACCCTACATAATGCAAAAGGCAAGTCCAACTATACACCATGCCTCTTCTGAACTGCTTGTATTTCTATTGTGTTTGTATGCACTGTGGGTTTCAAGAACCATTAAATGTTGAAGAAGCTCATTTCAATGAAACTCTGGAGAACTCTCATAGGCAAGGCTTCCCAAAGAGTGACCAAAAGGTTAGATATAGCCAGGCCCATTGAGGTCTACAATGTGAGGTCCATGTGTGTTTTGACTCTCAACTATGGCTACCAAGTCTTTAAGAATAAAATCATGGGATATCTTTGCTGAAATTCCCAGTGCTCTGTGGAAAGCCACCCTCGGCCTTGGTCTTAGTTTCCAAGGGCGACTCTCATGCTTGACCTCTTAAAATATCACCACAATTCATGGCAATACTTCTTTGAGTTCAGTTCCAGAAGTCAGTCTCTAAGGGGAATCACACAAGAATTCAAGCCCAGGTGGACCCAGTCATCTCTTCCAACCGTCACACAAATGACCACAATTAATACCAAAACACTCTCACATGGCCCTCCTCTTCTTCTATAAAGGCACTCATCATAACATCTGGCTGGAGGTTTCCATGAGGGGCACAGCCCAAGACAGTGTCCCAAATAAGCTCCCTTGCCACTCATTTGCCTAAATTCAGGGTGGCTTGGACACCCTTCTTGTGCACCAGGAGTGATCTGAAAGGGTAAAATAAATTGAAATTAAAGTGTAAAAGTTGAAGTGTAAAAGACCGGGTTTTGTAAAGTTTCTAAGCTGCAAGGCCTGAGTTAAAATGTAAAGGACCAGGTATTGTTAAGTTCCTATGCTACATGCAAAACCTGAAATTCCTGTAGCTTGTAGTACAATTCCGGACTGCCCAGTAAATATTCCCCCTGACCGCCTGGTTGTTTAATAACCTAGGACCCTGTGTGGCCTGGCACATAGGCATCGCAAGGCCTAAACCAATCTGTTTGAATGTGTTCCTCACTTTAGAACTCACCTATCACTCCCGCCTGACCTGTTCCTGCCAATGAATGAACTAATCATGTTTAGGAATTGTTGTTTGATTTTTCTGCGGTGTATGTTGATTTCTTAAAGGAGACTGTGATATATGTAAAGTCCCGCCCTCCCCAAAAAGTGTACTTAAGCACTGCTCAACCCCTGCTCGGGGCTCTGGGCTGCTCTCCCTTCTTGAGTGAGCACGTAGCCCCAACATGCTGGATTGGATCTTCAATGAACGCCTTTTTCTGTTGCATGAGCTGCGTTCTCTTGGTGGTCTCTTCCTCCGACGTTCACCGGACCCTTACATTTGGTGCGTTGGCCAGGAATCACGCAGCATAGGACAAGGACACACCAACAGACCCCTCTGGAGGTAAGTAAGGCGCTTCTTTTCATTTTTCCTTGTGATAACTCAGAGCTTTTTGTTCAGGTTCCATTTTTCCGTTTTTGGTTTGGGTTGGCAGAGTGGCTTCCAGCGGAGAATGTAAGTTCCCCCTGTCAGTGGTGGACAAACGTGTCCTAAAGCCACAGGCCATGTCCTTACAAGGGATGCCTTGGAGGACTCGGGGAGTGACGGATGTGCTCTCATTAGGTGAGGAGGGATGAATGAGCCCACATTAGGTGACTCTGCTGGCAACCCATCATATCTTGCTGACTACTTTTTTCTCTCAGGTTGAATTCACTGTCTGTCTTTGTGGTCTAACCCATCAGGTTTTGACAGTTACTAGGTTCTAATCTTTACTTCTGAACTCGTGTTAAATGTTAACTGTGTGTACATGTTTGTGTCACGTTTGTATTGTCCTTGTCTCTGATTGAGAAACTCTCATTATGGGACAAAGCCATTCCATGCCTCTTTCCTTGAAGCCATTCCTGGTCCCTGCCTCCAATCCGACCCCTTCACCCAGGATCCTATCACTCAAACCTTCTACTCCTCCCCCTCTTCCCTCCATTCTCTCTGAGTCACAAGATTGTAGATCTTGGGGTTGTGAACAAACGGGAGCTGCATGATGGTCTTTGTGTGTCATTTTATCTGTGTTTCTGTTAAATGTGATGGCATTGTTTGGTCCGATGCAGAGTCCCGAGTTCCAACCTGCATTACATATGTGGAAGTTACTTTAGCTAAATTTTAAACTAATGCTTCTCCTGTGAGGGACCAAAAGTCAATAGAACCGCCAGTTTTTCTGTTCTCACCTTTTCACCTCTCTTAGCTGTGCTTTAAAGAACTTTGATAAACTTTACTCCCCTTTGTTAAGCAACATTACGGAAGCAGTGATTTCTTTTCTTCCCGTAGTTGGATTGAGCATGCCCACTGCAGAGGGAAATGTCTGGGGTCTAAGAACTTTGATATCTCGCTTAAACTTTTCTCAAAACCCTGTTCTCATTATTAAATTGGCATTAATTGGCTTTGGGATGGGAACCAAGCCTTCAGTCATAAATTTTGACACCCCAGAGGGGACTTTAAATAAACCCCACTCTGCCCTCTTGGGGAAGCCTAGCACTCAAAACAACTGAAGCAGAGAATGAAATTTTTGGGAGCTGACTACTGCAAAGTTGGGAGACATAGAATATGCCTGGTGCCTGGGGTCAAACCAAACCAGAGGAACTAATCCTGTAAGTAAATGGTGAGGCTAAGGGACTCCCAGCAGCTGCCAGATCCATTTTGCTGTGGGGAACTCCCTTATTCCTTATGTGCACTTTAAGGATTTCTCCACCTCTGTTTACTTAACAAAAGGGACAATGAATGCATTAATATGTTGATATTATAGATTGTTTCTTGGGGATGATCTAGGGTGAATGTGTATCTAGAAATGATTTTTTTTATTTTAACCATCTGGTATCTAAATGGGTTTCTAAAGCATTGCACTATCTTACAGTTAAAAGTTGGGTTTAAACAATTGTTTAGTTTGATTTCAGGTAGTTCATGCTAGGAAACTTAAATACTTAGGGTAAAAAAAAAATAAAGAGTTTTAATTTTGAACTAAACAGCCTGAAAAAATTTCACTAGATATATCAGTGCATTAACTTGGGAAGAGATAATAAATTATGATATGGTATCTATTCCCATCAGTGTGTAAGATTTTAAAAAATGGTACTAAATTAAAACGTTGGTCTGGCTTATTGAAATGACATTAATTAGCAACAGTCTTGGAAATTTTTAAAGCTTAATTTCGGATACACATGGTAGCATGTGGTTCTTTTTAAAAATTTTTCAGCCAATTTAATTTAACTTAATACTATTAGAAACTTCATAACAAAGAAAGGGGCTTAATGATCCTATAGAAACTTCTTCTGATGGTGGCATTAATATTATCAAAAAATGATCCTATTTTCAGTTTTGTGTGAGCAAGTTTTTCTAGTGTAGAAAAATCTAAAGAAATAAAATTTTGAGAATTACATCTTAAACTTGCATCAAAATTTTCAACATCCAAACCTGGAAATTATGACTTATAGATAAATGCCTTAGGCGTGAGGTTTCTTCTCAGAATTCCAGTCTTTCCAGTTTTCCAGACCTCAGCCAGGACTTACTTTGATATGCAAATAAAAGAAGCCTGCAGCACTCAGCAGGAGACAGATAAAAAGAGTAAATGTGTCTTTTTACCTGAACTCAAACTAGACCTAACCAAAAAAGTATATAATATGGTATTTACTAATTACTGGCCAGTCATCATTTTTAGGACTCTTGCTTTTCTTAGATTCTGTAATTTTTTTTTTGAGCTCATGATCTTGATTCTGCTGATGGGTTAATGTTTTCTGATCAGTTCTATTTTTGATCGACTCTGGAGTTTTCAGCATTGCAATGGAGATTTCACCTGAAAAAAGCTACAAGGCCTTTACTATTGTGTTATGTGTTACATTTGTGTTACGTGTTGTATGTTGGTATGTCTGTATGTGTGTATGTCCATATATCATGCAGGGATATGACAATTGACAGATGAGGAGCGCTCATGAAAAATTTAAAAATGTATCCAAATGTCTTTGATTCACGTGATTCATATGTTTTAATTCAAATTGGGTAAACAGATAAAAATAAAGATGTCTTTAAAATTAGGCCAATAAGTTTTCTAGGTTTTCAAAAAGGCCCTAATAAAATGTAGATGTCTATAAAATAATCTGCTTAAATTCAGAAATTGAAAAGCATTGTATTGAAATGTGAACAGAAAGAGGTTAGTAGATGGAAAAGAGAAACTAAAAGGTTCTAGATATAGATATAATAGAGGAAAAACGTGTTTCTGGATAAGAGAGTCTATATGATTAAGTAATTAAAAGGGTTTAAGTAAATAATAAAAAAAGGTGTGTGTAACTTGGTTATATGTGTAAGTTTTGAGCAAGTAATCTTAAAAAATTAAACAGCTGGTAAAACAAGTACTGTTTTTATAAAATTGTGCCATGTTATTTCTTTAAAATCTAAACTTGTTTAATACAAAAACATCAATGTAATTGTGGTGTTAATGTGTTCATATCTTCCAGGTATACAAGTCTGTAAGGTAGAAGCTTGCAAAGACCATTGTATCAAGCTGGTGTTCTAAGGTTGTATGGTAATTCTAGGCTTAAAAGAAAAACATGTTTGAGTGTTGGAGATTTATGTATATCATTTGTGTTCTATAATTGGACTTGTTATCAATAAGATATGTACAGTTCCATGTTACTTTTTACACTGAGATACAATCTAAAAGTATTTTTAACTTAATGAGAGCCAAATCTGTGAAGGTTTTATTGTAAACTCAAATGTAATGCCCATTCATTTCCATGTGAAAACTGTTTTCTTCAGGCTTCACAAAGGGGTGGCCTGAGACAAAGACTTTCCTGATATTCAGGGCAACATAACAATAGGTAATCAAAAGGCCCAAAGCAGGGTTTCTCCACTGAGACTTTACTGGCTACACTGATATCTGAGTTTTCTGAGATGCTTGCCATTCCCTTCACCTACCAGTACATGGCCATGTCACAGAGCTTGGAAGTGGTACATATATTTGACACAAAATCATGAGCCTATTGTGGAGAGTGGCCAGAATTCAGGAAGAAAACAGGAACGTAGGAAGATAGTTGGTGTTGCCCATTGATAAGGCAAGCCACACTCCATTTATAAATTGTGCCGGATGAATGCTGGGAAGTTTTCTCCTTGAGAGGATACACCCATTGAGGCATTATCTTTTCTAATGTCTACAACCACGAAAACAGTGGGATACACAGACCTAAAAACACTCGCCTTGTCAAAGGACTAACTAGAAACAGTCCACTCCAAACCAAACACACCCCCTTTCCTAACTATTCTCAGAACAAAAGAAAAAACCACAAACCCACACCCACAACCACAAAGGCACCTCCTTCCCCCAAGTGGGTCTGGAACTATCCAGAGTGTCCTCTGACTGGAGGGCCATACTATGTTCCCCAGAAATGGTCTGTCCTGTCTCAGATCTGGACTCCTTGGTCAACTCTGTGAAGTTGTCAGGAGCCAGCAGTGAGCCTCTATCTGTTTTCTCCGGAAGGGCCCCTCTTCAGAATTTTTCTGGAATTTGGCCATTCTCACATAAGTAGGTACCACAAAAGACTGACTCTGTCCTTGGAAAATCCAAACAAGTAAGAACACTGGAACTGGTGCTGGGACTGGGCCTGGGTGCCTAGATTCCTGGAACCCAAATTTGGAGAGTTCCATCAACAAGGATGTGAGGTGAGGTCACTTCCTTTAGTAACTGAGTGAGGTCACTGCCTTGGCAACCAACTTGTCCTAACATTTGCTTCCTAAGGTCTCATAACATGGAGGATGTCCCTACTTCCTGTGACACTTTCACAAGTTAGAATGGTAAAGAAACAATAGTCACCTCTGAACAGCTCTCCACACAGGCCTCTCCTCTACATTAAGAAGAGAGAATCTGATTCAGACACAACCCTTCATCCTGACCAGGCTGTTTGCCATGGAAGATGCCTTTTGCTCTCTCAGATCCTTCATAGCTGCCTACATCTTCTCCAGGGTTCATTTCTGCATGGAACTTTGAAGTTTTCAGCAGGTGGAAGATCCCCTGCATTCCTGTATTGTAAGACCAAATCTTTCCCTGCTTTTCTGAACACTTAGATTGAGGGAACAGTGTATGGTTAGGGTTAACAATATGTTCAATTAAAACCAAAATACTCCCACATGGCCCTCATATTCTTCCATGTAGACATTCATCATAACCTCTGGCTGGAGGTTTCCATAAGGGGCGCAGCCCAAGACAGTGTCCAAAATAAGTTCCCTTGCCCCTCATTTTCCTAAAGTCAGGGTTTCCTGGACACCCTTCCTGTAAACCAGGATTGATCAAATAGGCCTGCCAGTAATACTGCTCTGTTTCTTCATTTTGAAGCCTACTGACTGTGAGGTATAGATTCTTTATGTGATTTGGAGTCATGTGAGAACCCAAGCACTGCTGCAGGGCTTTCAGAACTCATTTGTCTCAAAGGATCCCTATACTTACTTAATGGAGGTCAGGAACCTAACAGAGGAAGCAAGAGACTTCATCCACAATGACTGATCTTTTTGCCATTTTGGTTTTGGATGCACACATGGGATCTTTCTTTAGATCCATCAGGTGCTGATAATCAAAGCCACAGCCTCTCTCAGAGCCGAAAGGATGATTCAGACACATCCCTTTCCAAAGCAATTAAGCAAAGAGCCACAGGTGATGCTCATTCATTTCCAATTGAAAGCACTTTTCTTCAGGCTTCACAAACTGGTGGCCTGAGAAAAAGACCTTCCTGACATTCAGGTCAACAGAACAGTAGGTAAGCAAAAGGCACAAAGCAGGGTTTCTCTACTGAGACTTTACTGGTCACACTGATATCCGAGTTTTCAGAGATGCTCCCAATTCCCTTCATCTATTCAGTACATGGCCATGTCACAGAACTCGACGGAGGTCCATATCTTGGACAAAAAAACATGAGCCTATTCTGGAGAGTGGCCAGAATTCAGGAAGAAAACAGGAACTAAGGAAAGAAGTAGGTGTTGTCTACAACCACGAAAACAGTGGGATACACAGACCTAAAAACACTCGCCTTGTCAAATGACTTACTAAAAACAGTCCACTCCAAACCAAACATACTGCCTTTCCTACCTATTCTCAGAACATGATAAAAAAACACAAATTCACACCCACACCCACAAAGGCACCTCCTTCCCCCAAGTAGGTCTGTGACTATCCAGAGTGTCCTCAGACTGATGGGCCTTACTCTGCTCCCTCGAAATGGACTGTCCTGTCTCAGATCAGGTCTCCTTTACCAACTCTGTAAAGTTTTCAGCATCAATCAGTGAGTCACTACCTGCTTTCTCAGGAAAGGCCCCTCTTCAGAGCTTTCCTGGCATTTAGCCATCCACACATCAGTATGTACCAAAAAGACTGACTCTGTCCTTGGTAAATCCAAACAAGTGAACCCACTGGGACTGGGACTGGGACTGGCTCTGAGTGCCTGGCTTCCTGGATCCCAAGTTCAGAGAGTTCCATCACCAAGGAAGTGAGGTAGGTCACTTCCTTCAGGAACTGAATGAGGTCACTACCTTGGTAACCACTTTATCCTAACATTTGCTTCCAAGGGTCCCACGAGAGAGAGGCTTCCCCTACTTCCTGTGTCACATTCACAAGATAGAATGGTATATCAACCATAGGCACATGTTAACAGCTCTCCACACAGACCTGGTTTGGTCCATCTTCTCTACTTTAAGAAAAGAGAGGCTTATTCAGACACATCGCTTCATCCTGACCAGGTATTTTACCAAGGAAGATTACTGTTGCTCTCTCAGGTCCTTCATAGCTGCCTACATCTTCTTCAGGGTTTATTTCTGCATGGAACTTGAGGTTCTCAACAGATGGAAGATCCCCTACCTACCTGTATTATAACACCAACTCTGTCCCTGGTCTTTGTAAAGTTAAATTGAGGGAACAGTGCATGGTTAGGGTTAATAACATGTTCAATTTGGGTTAGGAATCATTCTGCGAGATGAATAATGGTATTGGGGACCTCCGATATTTACAAGCATATATAGGTGTAATATAAGTATGAATACAGAAATCTAGGAAAGATTTGAAACCCAGATGAACACTGGGCCCTTGATTGGGATACTTAGCTTTGAATTATTTCCGCAAAGTTGTCTCAAATAAATCGTTATACAATGGCATAGGACCTTGTACCTTGGATGACTGAATGAGGAAGAGATCCTCCAGACAAAAAGGGATAGTTCCAAAAGTTATTTAGATATAGGGTTTTGGTTAGAGAGTGAATGCAAATGTCAGCATATGTGAAGAGTCAGTCACAGTGATGAACTGGGGAAAATGTGTAGGAAAGCAGATATCAATAGAGACATTAGGAAATCAGGGAAAGTACAAAGTGAGTAATAGGATAAGACGTTTTTAACAGGGTTGAGTTTGAATATATAATCTTGGGAAGAAACAAATATGTAGTCACCAATAGGAATGATATTTGAGATCATTAGTTAATCAGGACATGGATGTTGTTAGTAATACATGCTCACATTAAATTTAGGCTTTGGTACAATCATAAGGGTGTCCGTTGCATTTTTTGTCAGGAATATTACTGTGATGAAATGTAAATGTATATCAGGTGACTACAGTATTTCTTCAAACATTTCTGAAAGCAACATTTTAAGACTTATAAATTAGTATTGGGGACACAAGTACGTGTACCCTGTGCCAATGATTATAAAGATGATGCCTTAATAGACCATACTGTAAATAAATAATATAACTTGATCAAACTTTAAATAATGGATTGAATTGATATCTGAAAATATATAGGAAATCTTATATTGATATACATAAGTTCATTCTAACCAGTTATACATCTAATGGTAATTTTAGCATTATGGTTTATCATGAAGAGTGTGGGAGTTTTGCTTCAAAAATGATTATGGAAATCGAAAATAATGTGTTTGGAAATAATCTCATGAAAAGTACAGTCAAGAAACATTGAGGAATACATATATTCTGAAGCAGGAAGTAATTGCAAGTGAACCAAATGCGTACAGATTTGTTAACTTGTGGATGAAAAGTATTATCTTATAATGTCCATAAACTGAAGAAATAGTAATGTACCAGTGTTGAATAAAAATGAACTTCAAAATACACATCATGTCCCATAGGATTTTACTTGCATTGATGTTAAACTGGGTCAGTTACTGTACAAATATTAGGATTTGTAAGCACCTTTCACCGAAGTTAGTTTTCAGTACTGGGAAATAAATATGTATTTCATGTGGATGAATATTTCTGAGAATAATTTTGTGAAAATTTGATTATAAATCCACATATAGGAACATGAGTTAAATTAGTGAGTGTAAAATAAGACACATATATTTCATATTTTGAATAATCTGGAGAAAAAAAAAAAAAATATATATATATATATATATATAAAGATACAAACACAGACATTAAAATGTAGTAATATGTATGCCAATCAAAATTCATCATGAAATATATATCATCCTCATATCCAAAACTATTCTTTTTACTGAGCATGGATTTATGTATAATGCTGTTCATCTAGGAAATTCACCCATATGTTGAATTTTCAGTTCCATCAGTATTTAGGGGGAGTGATCTCTTCTCACAATTTGTATCTTCCTAAAACAGCAAGCTCACAAGAATGTACGTGTGATACCAGGTAGGATACTAAATATGCATAATAAATTTCATGAGATGAATAGGGTACAGAGAAAGGGAGACAGAAATGTACATAAGTGTTAACTTTAAAAACTCATGGAGAAGTATTACAATGAAAAGTTGACTAGATTTATAACACATTCACTTGATAAAGCAGAAGGCAAGTCCTAGTATACACCATGCCTCCTATGAACGGCCTGTATTTCTATTCTGTTAGGTTTCTTTTTCTACATCATATTAAGATTAGTAGTCAGAGTCTAGTAGGGTATGGGTTAGTGACAGGGATTCAGTATTTCTAATGGAAAATAGGAAAATGAATCTAATGTGTATGCAAATATTTGCTAGACAAAAATCTTCCCACTGTCCTCCAAAACAATGTCTTGATATTTTCTTCGCCACAAGTAATACACAATTAGTGGAGAAGAGTTTGAAAGTCTGTGAATATATATCTGGAAAAGAAAATGCTCAGGAGTTCACAACCTTGGAGGTGGTAGTGGAATTTCCAAAAGTAAGGTACAGGGTAAACACTCCACAAACATGGAACTCTGGTGGCCTAATGAGTTGTTGAGAAACTGCCTCTGAGTTTGGGCCCTTGAAAAATTTGTTGTTGTCAGGAGCTTTAGCTTCCTTTGTATTGAGACCATCAAACCTGGGTCGGCATCTATGTGACCTGGATGACATGGTTCCTTATATGCTATTGAACATGAGGCAGAAGTTCTGAATTTTCCCTTTGTTAGTAAACTGAGGACACTGGGGTCTAAGTGTCTAACCATGTGATCTGTGAAGCCATTTGGTCATACTCCACTTTTCGTGGTGTTTCTTACTGCTGCACTGGGAGTTTGGTATTGGCTTCACGTAATACAAGGAGAAAAACTGGGACACAGTGCTAGAGGGAGTACTCTCACGTGTAGTGGATGAGGGTCTGCAGGAGAATGCACCAACCAGGCTTCTATCCCAAAAAGCTTGCACCCATGTCCATAGCAACCTGATTCTGAACATTGCCCTGAAACCTCTCCATATAACAAGGTCCCTTTACTTGTAAGGTTCTGCTGGCTGCACCATGTCAGTCACAAATCATTCGGAAACCAATGGCAGAACCACGTATCCCCACGACAGATGTTTTATCATACACCTGCCCACCACTGCTCTGGGCCCACTAGTCAGCAGGCTCCAACTTTCTGGCATCTCTGTTCTCACCATTTTCATGAAACCCAGTCAATCAATGCAATGTCTGGTACACTTGTGATCAGCAACAGATATCCAAATGTTCTCCAGTGCCACCTGTTCATGGGAATTTAAAAAATTCATGGTATTTATATAGCCAATTTTCAAGGATGAATTTGGAGGCACTGTGGCTTTCAATTTATTCAGGAACCATGAAATGGTGAGGAAGATTATTTCAATTAAAGCTCAGGAGAACTCTCAGAGGCAAGGCTTCCCAAAGAGTGGCCAAAAGGTCACATTAAGCCAGGCCCATTGAGGTCTACAATTGAGGTCCATGTGTGTTTTGACTCTCAACAATGGCTGCCACGTCTTTCTGAATAAAGTCATGTGATATCCTGGCTGAGATTCCCAGCGCTCTTTGGAAAGCTATCCTGGGCCTAGATCTCAGTCTCCAAGGGCAACTCTCATGTGTGGCCTCCTAAAATCCCAACACAATTCATGTCAATACTTCTCTGAGTTCATTTCCAGAACTCAGTCTCTAAGGGGAATCACTCCAGAGTTCAAGCCCATGTGGACCCAGTCATCTCTTCCAACTACCACACAAATGACCACAATTAAACCAAAACACTCCCACATGGCCCTCATCTTCTTCAATATAAACTCTCATCATAACTTCTTGCTGGAGGTTTCCATGAGGGGCACAGCCTAAGACAGTGTCCAAAATAAGCTCATTTGCCAGTTATTTGCCTAAATTCAGGGTGGCCTGGAAACCCTTCCTGTGAATCAGGTGTGATCAAATAGGCCTGCCATTAATACTGCTCTACTTCTCCAATTTGAGGCCTACTCTCTGTGGGGCATAGATTCTTTATGTGAATTGGGGTCATGAGAAAACCCAAGCACCTATGGGCTACCCTCTGCAGGGCTTTGAAGAACCCATTTCAGTGAGTCTAGGAGTTGGACCAAAAGTTCTTTAGATATAGGGGTTTTGTTAGAGAGTGAATGTAAATGTCAGCATATTTCAAGAGTCAGTCACAGTGATGAACTGGGGAAAATGTGTAGGAAATCAGATATCAATAGAGACATTAGGAAATCAGGCAAAGTACAAAGTGAGTGATAGGATGAGACATTTTTAACAGGGTTCAGTTTCAATATTTAATCTTAGGAAGAAACAAATATGTACTCACCAATAGGAATGATATTTGAGATCATTAGTTAATCAGGACATGGATGTTGTTAGTAATACATGCTCACTTTCAATATAGGCTTTGGTACAATCATAAGTGTGTCCGTTGCATTTTGTGTCAGGAATATTACTGTGATGAAATGTATATATATATCAGGTGGCTAGAGTATTTCTTCCAATATTCTTAAAGCAATATTTTAAAGACTTATAAATTAGTATTTGGGATACAAATAGGTATACCATCGGTCTATGAATATAGAGATGATGCCTTAATAGACCATACTGTGAATAAATAATATAACTGGTTCAAACTTTAAATAATGGATTGAATTGATATCTGAAAATATATAGGAAATCTTATATTGATATACATAAATTCATTCTAACCAGTTATACATCTAATGGTAATATTAGCATTATGGTTTATCATGAAGAGTGTCTGAGTTTTGCTTCAAAAATGATTATGGAAATCAAAAATAATGTGTTTGGAAAGAATCTCATTAAAAGAACAGTCAAGAAACATGGAGGAATACATGTGTTCTGAAGTAGGAAGTGATTGAAAGTGAACTAAATGCCTATAAATTTGTGAAATTGTGGATGAAAGAATATATTCTATTATGTCCATAAACTGCAGAAATAGTAATGTATCAGTGTTGAATAAAAATGAACTTCAAATTACACATCATGGTCCCATAGGTGTCTACTTGCATTGATGTGAAACTGGGTCAGTCACTGTGGAAATATTACGATTTGTATGCACCATTCACTGAATTTAGTTTTCAGTACTAGGAAATAAATATGTATTTAAGGTGGATGAATATTTCTAAGAATTATTTTGTGAAAATTTGATTATAAATCCACATACACACACATGAGTAAATTTAGAAAGTGTATAATAAGACACATATATTTCATATTTTGGAAAATCTAAAGAGTAGATATCTATATCTATATAGATAGATAGATAGATAGATAGATACTCACATACACAGACATTAAAATGTAGCAATATATATGCCATTTGAAAATCATAATAAAATAGATATCATCCACGTATCCAAAAATATTCATTTTACTGAACATTTATTTATGCATAATATTGTTCATCTAGGAAATTCACCCATAGGTTGAATTTCCAGTTCCATCAGTATTTAGAGAGAGTGATCTCTTCTCACAATTTGTATCTTCCAAAATAATCAAGCTCACAAGAATGTACATGTGATACCAGGTAGAATTCTAAAGATGCATTAAAAAATACATGTGATGAATAGGCTACAGAGAAAGGGAGACAGAAATTTACATATGTGTTAATTTTAAAAACTCATGGAGAAGTATTACAATGAAAAGTTGACTATATTTATAACACATACCGTTGATAAAGCCGAAGGCAAGTCCAAGTATACACCATGCCTCCTATGAAAGGCCTGTATTTCTATTCTGTTAAGTTTCTTTTTTTCCATCATATTTGGATTAGTAGTCAGAGTCTAGTAGGGTATGGGTTAGTGTCAGGGATTCAGTATTTCAAATGGAAAATATGAAAATGAATCTAATGTGTATGCAAATATGTGCTACACAAAAATCATCCCACTCTCATCCAGAACAATGCTTTGACATTACCTTCGCCCCAAATAAGACACAATTAGTGGAGAAAAGTTAGAAAATCTGTGAATACATATGTGGAAAGAAAAATGCTCAGGAGTTCACAAACTTGTAGGAGGTAGAACGGGTTACAAAAAGGGAGAGGGTAAACACTCCACAAACATGGAGCTCTGCTGGCCCAATGACTTTTTGAGAAACTGCCTCTGAGGTCGGGCAGTTAAAATATATATTGTTGTCAGGAGTTTTAGCTTCCTTTGTAGTGAGACCATCAATTCTGGGTCTCCATCTATGTGACCTGGATGACATGGTTTTTTGTTTTCTAGTGAACATGAGGCAGCAGTGCTGAATTCTCTCTTTGTAGGTAAACTTTGGCCACTGGGGTCTAAGTATCTAACTGTGTTGTCTGTAGAGCCATTTGGTCATTATCCACTTTCGTGGTGTTTTTTACTGCTGCACTGTGAGTTTGGTATTGGCTTCACGAAATACAAGGAGTTCTACTGGGACACAGTGCTGGAGGATGTACTCTCACGTGTGGTGGGTTAGTAAAATGCACCAGTGAGGCTTCAATCCCACATAGCTTTTCAACTTGACAATAGCAACCTGATTCTGACCTTTGGCAGGAATCCTCTCCATATAACAAGATGCCCTTACATAGAAGGGTCTGCTGGCTGTACCATGTCAGTCACAAGTCTTTCTAAGCCAATGGCAGATCCACGTGGCCCCACCACAAATGTTTTTTTCACACACCTACACTCCTCTGCTCTAGGCCCACTAGTCTGCAGGCTCCAACTTTCTGGCATCTATGTTCTACACTTTTTTCATGAAACCCAGTCAAACAAGGCACTGTCTGGTACAATCATGATCAGGAACAGGACATTCAGAAGTTCTCCAGTGCAACCTGGTCATAGTAATTTCAAAAAATTCATGGTATTTATCTAGATATTTTTCAATAATGAAGTTGGAGGCACTGTGGGATTTAATTTATACAGGAACCATTAAAAGGTGAGGAATCTCATTTCAATGAAAGCTCTGGAGAACTTTCACAGGCAAGGCTTCCCAAAGAGTGGGCAAAAGGTCACATGAAGCCAGGCCCATTGAGGTCTACAATGTGAATTCCATGTGTGTTTTGACTCTCAACTATGGCTGACAATCTTTCAAAATAAAATCTTGTGATATCCTGGCTGAGATTCCCAGTGCTCTGTGGAAAGTCACCCTGGGCCTAGATCTCAGTTTCCAATGGCGAATCTCATGCGTGGCCTCCAAAAATCCCAACACAATTCATGGCAATACTTCTCTGAGTTCAGTTCCACAACTCAGTCTCTAAGGGGAATCACAACAGAGTTCAAGCCCAGGTGGACCCAGGCATCTCTTCCAATTGCCACACAAATGATGACAATTAAAACCAAAACACTCCCACAGGGCCCTCTTCTTCTTTTATATAGACACTAATCATAAACTCTAGCTGGAGGTTTCCATCAGGGGCACAGCCCAAGACAGTGTCAAAAATAATCTCCCTTGCCCCTCATTTGCCTAAAGTCAGGGTGGCCTGGACAACATTCCTGTGAAACAGAAGTGATCATATAGGACTGCTGTTAATACTGCTCCACTTCTCAAATTTGAGGCCTACTGACTGTGGGGTATAGATTCTTTGTGTGAATTGGAGTCATGAGAAAACGCAAGCACCTATTGTCCAGCCTCTGCAGGGCTTTGAAGAACTCATTTGACACAAATGATCCCTATTCTCACTTGATGGAGGTCAGAAATATTACAGAGGAAGGCGAGAGGCTTCATCCAAAATGACTGATCTTTTTTCCATTTTGGTTTTGAATGCCCACATGGGATCTTTCTCTAGACCCATCAGGTGCTGAAAATCTAAACCACAGGCTCACACAGGGCCAAGAGGCTGATTCAGACAAATCTTTTTCCAAAGCAATAAAGTAAAAAGCCACAGGTGATTCCCATTCATTTCCATTTGAAAACTCTTTTCTTCAGGCTTCACTAAGGTTTGGCCTGAGGCAAAGACCTTTCTGACATTCAGAGCAACAGAACAATAGGTAATCAAAAGCCCCCAAGCAGGGTTTCTCCTAGGAGACTTTCCTGGTTACTCTGATATGTGAGTTTTCTGAGATGCTCGCCATTCTCTTCAACTATCCAGTACATGGCCATGTCACAGAGCTTGGAGGTGGTACGTATCTTGTACAAAAATACATGATACTAATCTTGAGAGTGGCCAGAATTCAGGAAAAAATGAGAACTTAGGTAGATAGCAGGTGTTGCCCATGGATGAGGCAAGCCTCAGTCCATTCATTAATTGGGAAGGATGCATACTGGGAAGTTTTCTACTAGACAGGACACACCCAATGAGCTATTTTCTTTTCTAATATCTACAAAGAAAAACACAATGGGATACACAGACACAGAAACAGTCTCCTTGTCAAATGACTTACTAGAAACAGTCCACTCCAAACCAAACAAACCTCCTTTTTTACCTATTCTCAGATCATGTGAAAAAACCACAAACACAAACCAACACCCTCTAATGCACCTCCTTCTTCCAAGTAGGTCTGTGACTATCTGGAATGTCCTCTGACTGGTAGGACATACAATGCTCCCCAGAAATGGCCTTTCTGTCTCAGATCTGGTCTCCATGGTCGAATCTGTGAAGTTGTAAGGACGCAGTGGTGAGCCAATTCCTATCCTCTCAGGAAAGACCCCTCTTCAGAGCTTTCTTGGTATTTGGCAACCCTTACATCAGTAGGTACCAAGAAAGACTGACTCTGTTCCTGGAAAATCCAAAGAAATGAGCCCACTGCGACTGGGACTGGGACTGGCTCAGGGTGCCTTGCTTCCTGGATCACAAAATTCAGAGAGCTCCATCACCAAGGAAGTGAGGTGAGGTCACTACCTTCAGAAAATGAATGAGGTCACTGTCTTGGCCACCACTTTGTCCTAACAGTTTCTTCCTATTGTCTCCTGACATGGAGGCTGCCCTACTTCCTGTGATACTTTCTCATGTTAGAATGGTATAGAAACCATAGTTACCTGGGAACAGCTCTCCACACAGGCCTGGTTTGGTCCATCTTCCCTACATAAAGAATAGAGAGGCTGACTCAGACACATCTTTTCATCCTGACCATGTTTTTTGCCATGGAATATGACTTTTGTTCTCTCAGGTCCTTCATAGCTGCCTGCATCTTCTCCAGGGATCATTTCTGCATGGATTTTGAGGTACTCAGCAGTTGGAAGATCTCCTAACTTCCTGTATTGTAATACCAACTTTGTCCCTGCTCTTCTGTAAAGTGAGATTGAAAGAACATTGTATAGTTAGGATTAATAGCATGTTCGATTTGGGTTGGAAATCATTCTGCTGGATAAATAATGGTATTGGGAACCAGCGATATTTATAAGAATATAGAGGTAGAACATAAGTATGAAAACAGAAATCTAGGTAATATTTGAAGCCCAGAAGGATTTGGACCCTTGATTGGGATCCTTAGCTTGAGTTATGTTTTGCACCGAGGTCTCAGTTAAATTGATATACAATGGCATAAGACCCTGTACCTCAGATGATTAAATGTAGAAGAGATCATCCAGTCAAAAAGGGATTGTGTGTAGGATTAGGAAGATAGTCAGTAGGTTTAGAAGGAAGAGTGAGTCTAGGATTTGGACCAAATGTACTTTAGCAATAGGGTTTTGGTTAGAGAGTGAATATAAATGACACCATATGTGAAGAGTCAGGCACAATGATGAACTGGGGAAAATATGTAGGAAAGCAGACATCAATAGAGACATTAGGAAATCAGGCAAAGTATAACGTGATAGGATTAGACATTTTCAACAGGGTTGAGGTTGAATACATAATCTTAAGAAGAAACCAATTTGTAGTCACCAATAAGATTGACATTTGAGAGCATTAGGCAACCTGGACATGGATATATTTAGTAATCCATGTTCACATTCCATTGAGGCTTTGGTACAATCATAAGGGTGACCTTCGCATTTTGTGTCCAGAATATTACTGTGTTAATATGTATATGAAGATCAGGTGACATGAGTATTTCTTCCACCATTTCTGGGGGAAATATTTTGAAAAGATATAAATTAGTACTGGTGATACTAATCGGCTTACCCTGTGTTGATGAATATAGAGATGATGCATTAATAGACCATACTGTGAATAAATTATATGACTGGTTCCAAATTTAAATAATGGATTGTATTGATATCTGAAAAAATAGAGGAAATCATTTATTGATATACATACATTCATTCCAACCACTTATATATCTAATGGTTATATTAGGGTTACCGTTTATCATAAATAGTGTGTGAGTTTTGCTTCAAAAATGATTATGGAATCGAAAACAATGTCTTTAGAAAGAAGTCTAGTGAAAAGACCAGTCAAGAAACATGGAGAAATATAAGTGTTCTGAAGGAGGAAGTGATTGAAAGTGAACCAAATGTTTATAAATTTGTGAACTTGTGAATGAAAGGATATAATTTATGATGTCTATAAACTGAAGAAATAATAACGTACCAGGTTTGATTAAAATGAACTTTAATAAACACACCATATCCAATAGGAATCTACTTGCATTGATGTTAAACTTGGTCAGTTATTGTAGAAATATTAGGATTTGTAAGCACCCTTCCCTGAAGTTAGTTTTCAGTACTAGGAAACAAATATTTATTTCAGTGGATGTATATTTCTGAGAATAAACTTTTTAAAAGTTGATTATAAATCCACATATATGAATATGAATGAATTCACGCGGTGTATAAGAAGACACATATATTTCATATTTTGGTAAATCTGGAGAATATATATATATATATATATATATATATATATATATATATATATAATGTATATATAGACACACAAACACACACATTATAATGTAGCAATATATATGCCAATTGAAATTCATCATGAAAAATAACTCATCCGCATATCCCAAAATATTCATTTTACTGAACATGAATATGTGTATAGTGTTGTTCATCTAGGAAGCTCACCCATGGGTTCAATTTTCAGTTAAAACAGCGTTTAGGAGGAGTGATCTCTTCTCACAATTTGTATCTGCCAAGTCAGCCACCTCACAAGAATGTATATGTGAAACCAGGTAGGATTCTATTTGTGCATATAAAAATACATTTGCTTAATAGGCTACAGAGAAAGGGAGACAGGAATTCACATTTTTCTTAACTTTAAAAACACATGGAAAATTATTTCAACAAATAATTGACTAGATTTATAACTCCTACCTTATATCATGCAAAAGGTAATTCCAACTATACACCATGCTTCTTCTGAAATGCTTGTATTTCTATTCTGTTTGGGTTATTTTTCTCCATTATATTAGGATTAGTAGTCAGAGTTTAGTAGGGTATGGGTTAGTGTCAGGGATTCAGTATTTCAAACAGAAAATTGGAAAATGAATCCAATGTGTATGCAAATATGTGCTACAAAACAATCTTCCCTCTCTCATCCAGAACAATGACTTGACATTCCCTTTGCCCCAAGTAAGTCAGAATTAGAGGAGAAGAGTTAGAAAATCTGTGAATATATATTTAGAATGGAAAATGCTCAGGAGTTCACAACCTTGGAGTTGATAGAGCAGTTTCCAAAAGTAAGTGACATGGTAAACACTCCACAAACATGGAGATCTGCTGGCCTAAACACTTCTTGAGAAATTGCCTCTGAGCTTGGGCACTTGAAATATATGTTGTTTTCAGGAGCTTTAACTTCCGATGTAGTGAGACCATCAAAGCTAGGTCTGCATCTATGTGACCAGGAGGACATGGTTTCTTATTTTCCAATGAACATGAGGCAGCAGTGCTAAATTCTCTCTTTGTAGCTAAATTGTGGCCACGGGGGCTAAGTGTCACCCCATGTGGACTGTGAAGCCACTTGGTCATCCTCGACTTTTCATTGTGTTTCTTGCTGCTGCACTGGGAGTTTGGTATTTGCTTCACGAAATACAAGGAGTTCAAGTGGGACAAAGTGCTGGAGGGAGTTCTGTCACGTGTGGTGGGTCAGTGTCTGCATGGGAATGCACCAAATAGGCTTCTATCCCACATAGCTTGCCCCTTGACCATAGCAACCTGATTCTAAACATTGCCGTGAAAAATCTCCATATAACAAGATGCCTTTATATAGAAGGGTCTGCTGGCTGCACCGTGTCTGTGTCAAGGCATTTGAAAGTCAATGGCAGATCCACAGGCCCCACCACAGATGTTTTATCACACACCTGCACACCACTGCTCTAGGCCCACTACATATCAGGCTCCAACTTACTGGCATCTCTGTTCTACACCATTTTCATGATACCTAGTCAATCAAGGCACTGTCTGGTATACTCATGATCAGCAACAGGACATCCAAAGGTTCTCCAGTGCCACCTGGTCATGAGAATTTCTAAAAATTCATGGTATTTATCTAACTATTTTTCACATATGAAGTTGTTGGTACTGTGGGTTTCAATTCATTCAGGATCCATTAAATGCTGAGGAAGCTCATTTTAATGAAGGATCTGGAGATCTCTCACAGGCAAGGCTTCCCAAAGAGTGGCCAAATTGTCACATGAAGCCAGGCCCATTGAGGTCTCCAATGTGAGGTCCATGTGTGTTTTGACTCTCAACGATGGCTGCCAGGTCTTTCAGAATAAAACCTGTGATATCCTAGCTGAGATTCCCAGTGCTCTCTGGAAAGCCTCTCTGGGCCAAGATCTCAGTTTCCAAGGGCGACTCTCATGCGTGGCCTCCTGAAATCCCAACAACATTCATGGCAATACTTCTCTGAAGTCAGTTCCAAATCTCATTCTCTAAGGGGAATCACACCAGAGTTCAAGCCCAGGTGGACCCAGTCATCTCTTCCAACTACCACACAAATGACCACAATTAAAACCAAAACACTCCCACATGGCCCTCATCTTTTTCCATATAAACACACATCATAACCTCTGGATGGAGTTTTCCATGAGGTGCACATCCAAACCAGTGCCCAAAATAAGCTCCCTTGCCCCTCATTTGCCTAACATCAGGGTTGATTGAACACGCTTCCTGTGAACCAGCAGTGATCAAATAGGCCTGCCGTAAATGCTCCACTTCTCCACTTTGAGGCCTTCTTACTGTGGGGTTTAGATTCTTTTTTTTTTTCTAAATTTTTTTGGAAATTTAATTGAAAAGTTAAAAAAAATTGTTTTGCAGAATATTAAATTTCTAATGGCAAAGCCTTCACCTTGTTTGTGAAGGAAACCTTGATGCCTTGCCAATCTGGTTATATGGAGACACTCAAAATTTTCTGTTACATACTACATGGATGAATGGCTAAAGCACATAGTTTTTTAAAACTGAAAGGCAGATACCAGCAAGTAAGATAACAAATAAAAGACAATTTTATTAAAAAATAAAGTTGTTATATGACTCAAATATTGGAAATTCAATTCTTTTTTTTTGGTTGTTCAAAACATTATAAAGCTCATGATATATCATCTTTCATACATTTGACTTAATTGGGTTATGAACTCCCATTTTTACCCCAAATACAAATCGCAGAATCACATCAGTTACACACTCACGTTTTTACATAATAGCATACTAGTTATTGTTGAATTCTGCTACCTTTCCTATCCCCTACTATTCCCCCTCCCCTCCCATCTTCCCTCTCTACCTCATCTGCTGTTGTTTAATTCTCTCCCTTGTTTTCCCCTCTTTAGCCTCACAACCTCTTATATGTAATTT
The DNA here is from genome assembly GCF_048772815.1 of Callospermophilus lateralis. Classification (NCBI taxonomy): domain Eukaryota; kingdom Metazoa; phylum Chordata; class Mammalia; order Rodentia; family Sciuridae; genus Callospermophilus; species Callospermophilus lateralis. Next base: position 122,697 of record NW_027512838.1, read on the forward strand.
TGTGTAACATTGAGTAGTCTCCTACCATTTCCATATAATTTTCCTTCTCTCTCCCTTTCTCTCCCCCCACTCATCTCTGTTTAGTTTTAATATTTTTCTCATGTTCTTCCTCCCTGTTCTCTTCTTATTTGCTCTCTCTATATAAAAGGAAACATTTGGCATTTGTTTTTTAAGGATTGGATAGCTTCGCTTAGCATAATCTATTCTAATGGCATTCATTTCCCTGCAAATTCTATGATTTTGTCATTTTCAGTGCTGTGTAATACTCCATTGTGTATAGATGCCACATTTTTATTATCCATTCGTCTATTGAAGGGCATCTAGTTTGGTTCCACAGTCTAGTTATTGTGAATTGTGCCGCTATGATCATCGATGTGGCAGTATCCTTATACTGCTCTCTATTAAGATCCTCAGGGAAGAGTCTGAGAAGGGCGATATCTCAAATGGTGGTTCCATTCCCAGCTTTCCCAGGAATCTCCATACTGCTTTCCATATTGGACTCTCCAATTTGCAGGCCCACAAGCAGTGTACAAGTGTACCCTTTACCCCACATCCTCACCAACACTTATTGTTGTTCGACTTCATAATGGCTGCCAATCTTACTGGAGTGAGATGGTATCTTAGGGTGGTTTTGATTGCATTTCTCTGACTGCTACAGATGGTGAGCATTTTTTCATGTACTTGTTGATTGATTGTATATCCTCCTCTGTGAAGTGTCTGTTAAGATCCTTGGCCCATTGTTGATTGGGTTATTTGTTATCTCATTGTTTAATTGTTTTGAGTTCTTTGTATATTCTAGATATTAGGGCTCTATCTGAAGTGTAAGGGGTAAAAATTTGTTCCCAGGATGTAGGCTCTCTATTTAACTCTCTTATTGTTTCTCTTGCTGAGAAAAAACTTTTTTAGATTAAGTAAGTCCCATTTGTTTATTCTTTTTATGAACTCTTGGGCTATGGGTGTCCTATTAAGGAATTTGGAGCCCAACCCCACAGTATGTACATCGTAGCCAACTTTTTCTTCTATCAGACACAGTGTCTCTGATTTTATATCTGGCTCCTTGATCCATTTTGAGTTAACTTTTATGCATTGTGAGAGAAAGGGATTCCGTTTCATTTTGTTGCATATGAATTTCCAATTGTCCCTGCACCATTTGTTGAAGATGCTATCCTTCTTACATTGCATGCTTTTAGGTCCCTTTTCAAATATAAGAAAGTTGTAATTTTGTGGATATGTCTCTGTGTCCTCTATTCTGTACCATTGGTCCATCTGCCTGTTTTGATACCAGTACCACACTGTTTTTGTTACTATTGCTTTGTAGTACAGTTTGAACTCTGGATTCACACTTCCTGCTTAGAATTGCTTTCGCTATTCTGGGTCTTTTGTTGTTCCATATGAAATTCATGATTACTTTATCTATTTCTACAAGAAATGCCATTGGGTTTTTGATTGGCATTGCATTAAACCTGTAGAGAACTTGGGGTAATATCGCCATTTTGATGATGTTATTTCTGCCTATCCATGTACAGGGCATATTTTTCCATCCTCTAACATCTTCTTCTATCTCTCTCTTTAGGGTTCTGTAGTTTTCATTGTATAAATCTTTCACCTCTTTGGTTAGGTTGATACCCAAGTTTTTTATTTTCTTTGAGTATACTGTAAATGGAGTGGTTTTCCTCATTTCCATTTCAGAAGTTTTGTTGCTGATATACAAGAATGCCTTTGATTTATGCGTGTTGATTTTATATCCTGCCAATTTGCTGAATTCATTTATTAACTCTAGCAGTTTCTTTGTAGACCCTTTTGGGTCTGTTAAATATATTATCATGTCATCCACAAATAGCGATAATTTAAGTTCTTCTTTTCCTATTTTTATGCCTTTAATTTCCTTTGTCTGTATCATTGCTCTGGATAGTATTTCAAGAACTAAATTAAATAGAAGTGGTGATAGAGGGCATCCCTGTCTTGTTGCAAATTTTAGAGGGAATGCCTTCAGTTTTTCTCCATTTAGGATGATGCTAGCCTGAGGTTTAGCATATATAGCTATTACCATGTTGAGGTAAGTTCCTGTTATTCCTAGTGTTTTATAGAGTTTTAAAGAAAAAGGGATGCTGTGCTTTGTAGAATGCTTTTTTTGCATCTATCGAGATGATCATATGGTTCTTCTCTTTAAGTCTATTGATGTGATGGATTACATTTATTGATTTCCGTATATTGAACCAGCCTTGCATCCCTGGGATGAATCCCTCTTCATCATGAAGCACATTTTTTTTATATGCTTTTGTTTTTTATTTGCCAGGATTTTATTGAGAATTTTTGCATCCAAGTTTATTAGAGATATTGGTCTGTAGTTTTCTTTCTTTGAAGTGTCTTTGTCTGGTGTTGGGATCAGGGTGATGTTGGCCTCATAGAATGAATTTGGAAGAACTCCTTCTTTTTCTATTTTTTGAAATAGCTTGAAAAGTATTGGTATTAATTCATCTTTGAACGTTTTGTAGAACTCTGCTGTATAACCATCTGGTCCAGGGCTTTTTTTGGTTGGTAGTCTTTTGAAGGTTTCTTCTATTTCTTCCTTTGTTATTGGTCTATTTAAATTGTGTGAGTCTTCTGGACTCAAACTTGGCAGATTATATGACATAAGAAATTTATCAATATCTTCATTATCTTCTGTTTTATTGGAATATGGGGTTTCAAAATACTTTCTAATTATCATCTGAATTTCTGTAGTGTCTGTTGTGATGTTGCCTTTTTTATCCCATATGTTAGTAATTTGAGTTCTCTCTCTACTTCTCTTCATTAGCATGGCTAAGGCCCTGTCGATTTAATTTATTTTCAAAGAACCAACTTTTATTTTTTCAGTTTTTTGGTTTCAATTTTGTTGATTTCTCCTCTAATTTTAATTATTTCTTGTCTTCTACTACATTTGTTGTTTTGCTTTTTTTTTTTTTCTAGGTTTTTGAGATGTAGTGTGAGATCATTTATTTGTTGTTTTTTTTCTTTTTTTTTTTTTTTTTTGAGGAAAGAATTCCAAGAAATGAATTTCCCTCTTAAAACTGCTTTCATTGTTTTCCATAGAATCCGGTATGTTTTGTCTGTATTGTCATTTGTCTCTAAGAAATTTTTTATCTCCGCCTTTATGTCTTCTGTAACCCATTGATCATTCAGTAACATATTGTTCATTTTCCATGTGATGTAGAATTTTTCCTTCCTTCTTCAATCATTAATTTCAAGTTTCATTCCATTATGATCAGATATGGTGCATGGTATTATCTCCATACTTTTATATTTACTAAGAGTTTCCATATGGCATAATATATGGTCTATATTTGGGTAGGACCAATGTGCTGCTGAGAAGAACATGTATCCACTTTATGATGTTTGATATATTCTATATATGTTGGTTAAGTCTAGGTTATTGATTGTTCTATTAAGTTCTATAGTTTCTTAATTCAGATTTTCTCTAGAGGATCTGTCCAATTGCGAGAGTTGTGTGCTGAAGTCACCCGTAATTATTGTGTTATAGCCTATATGACTCTTGAAGTTGAGGAGAGTTTGTTTTATGACTTTGCACCACCATTGTTTGATGCATACAAATTGATAATTGTTATGTCTTGTTGGTTAATGGTGCCTTTTAACAGTATATAGTGTCCTTCTTTATCACTTTTGATTAACTTAGGTTTAAGTTGATTTTAATCGATATGAGTATGGCCACTCCTTCTTGCTTCCGAGGGCCAACAATGGCTGCAAAGTCTTTCAGAATAAAATCATGTGATTTCCTGGCTGAGATTCCCATTGCTCTGTGGAAAGCCACCTTGGGCCTAGATCTCAGTTTCAAAGGGTGACATTCATGCGTGGCCTCCTAAAAACCAACACAATTCATTTCAATACTTCTATGAGGTACGTTCCAGAACTCAGGCTCTAAGGGAAATCACACCAGAGTTCAAGCCCAGGTGGACCAAGTCATCTCTTCCAACCCCCACACAAATGACCACAATTAGAACAAAAAAACTCCCATATGGCCCTCATCTTCGTCCATAAAGACCCTCATCAAAAGTTCTGGATGGAAGTTTTCATGAGGGTCGCAACCAAAGACAGTTTCCAGAATAAGCTCCCTTGCCTCTAATTTCCCTAAAGTCAGGGTGGCCTGGACACCCTTCCTGTGAACCAGGAGTGATCAAAAAGGCCTGCCATTAAATCCGCTCTGTTTCTATAATTTGAGGCTTACTGAATGTCAGGTATAGATTTTTTATGTGATTTGGAGTCATGAGAAAACCCAAGCATATCTGCAGAGCATTGAAGAATTCATTTGACAAAGAGGATCCCTATTCTCACTTGAAGGGGGTCAGGAACCTAACAGAGAAAGGCAAGAATCTTCATCCACAATGACTGCTCTTTTTGCCATTTTGGTTTTGAATGCACACATGGGTTCTTTCTTTAGATCCATTAGGTGCTGAGAATCTAAGCCACAGCCTCACACAGGGCCAAGAGGCAGATTCAGACAAATCCCTTTCCAAAGCAATTAAGCAAAGAGCCACAGGTGATGTCCATTTATTTCCATTTGAAAATTTTTTCTTCAGGCTTCACAAAGGGGTGGCCTGAGGCAAAGACCTTCCTGACATTCAGGGCAACAGAACCCTTGATTTGTATACTTAGCTTGAATTATGTTCTGCACCGAGGTCTCAGATAAATCGATATACAATGGCATAGGACCGTGTACCTCGGATGATTGAATGTAGAAGAGAACATCCAGTCAAAAAGGGATAGTCTGTAGGATTAGGAAGATAGTCAGTAGGTTTAGGAAGAAGAGTGACTCTAGGAGTTGGACCAAAAGTTCTTTAGCAATAGGGTTTCAGTTAGAGAGTGAATGTAAATGTCAGCACATGTGAAGAGACAGTCACAATGATGAACTGGGAAAAATATGTAGGAAAGCAGATATCAATAGAAAGATTAGGAAATCAGGCAAAGTATAAAGTGAGTGATAGGATTAGACATTTTCAACAGGCTTGAGGTTGAATATATAATCTTAGGAAGAAACAAATATGTAGTAATCAATAGGATTGACATTTGAGAGCATTAGGCACCCTGGACATGGATGTTTTTAGTAATCCATGGTCACTTTCCATTTAGGCTTTGGTACAATCATATGTGTGACCTTTGCATTTTGTGTCCAGAATACTACCGTGATAAATTGTATATGTTGATAAGGTGACGTGAGTATTTCTTCCACCATTATGGGGAGTAATATTCTGGAAACTTATAAATTAGTACTGGTGATACAAATAGGTGTACCTTGTGTTGATGATTATTGAGATGTTGCATGAATAGACCATATTGTGATAAAGTATATAACTAGTTCCAACTTTAAATAATGGATTGAGTTTGCATCTGAAAATATATTGGAAATCTTATATTGATATATATACAATCATTCCAACCAGTTATATATGTAATGGTAATATTAGGGTTACGGTTTATCGTGAAGGGTGAGTATTGCTTCAAAAATGATTATGGAATCAAAAATAATGTGTTTAGAAAGAAGTCTAGTGAAAAGACCAGTAAAGAAACATGGAGGAATACATGTGTTCTTAAGTAGTAAGTAAATGAATGTGAACCAAATGCCTATAATTTTGTGAAGTTGTGGATGAAAAAATACATCCTATGATGTCCATAAACAGATAAAATAGTAATATACCAGTGTTGAATAAAAATGAACTTCAAAATACACATCATGTCCCATAGCAATATACTTGCATTGATGTTAAACTGGGTCAGGTACTGTAGAAATATTAGGATTTGTATGCACCACCTACTGAACTTAGTTTTCAGTAGTAGGAAACAAAAATGTATTACAGGAATATAAATATTGCTGAAAATAATCTTGTAAAGATTGGATTTTGAACCCACATACATGAATATAAATGAATTTAGGGAGTGTATAATAAGACACATATTTTTCATATTTTTTTTAAAATCTGGAGGAAAAAAAAAATATATATATATATATATATATATATATATATATATATATATATATATATATTTTTTTTTTCCAGATTTAAAAAAAATACACAAACACACACACACACACACACACACACATGCACACATACACACACACACACACACACACACACATTAATATTTAGCAATATATATGCCAATCGAAATTCATCATGAAATATAATTCATCCACGTATTCAAAAATATTCATTTTACTGAACATGGATTTATGTATAGTGTTTTTCACTAGGAAGCTCACCCATAGGTTGAATTTTCAGTTCCATCATTATTTAGGGAGAGTCATCTGTTCTCACAATTTTATATTCCAAAGTCAGGGAGCTCAAAAGAATGTCCGTGTGATACCAGGTAGGATATTATATATATGCATAAAAAAATACATGTGCTGAATAGGATACAGAGAAAGGGAGACAGGAATTTATATAGGTGATAATTTTAAAAAATCATGGAGAAATATTACAATGAAAAGTTGACTAGATTTAAAACACATACTCTTGATAATGCAGAAGGCAAATAGAAGTATACACCATGCTTCCTATGAAAGGCCTGTATTTCTATTCGGTTAGGTTTCTTTCTCTCCATGATATTAGGATTAGTAGTCAGAGTCTAGTAGGGTATGGGTTAGTGTCAGGGATTCAGTATTTCAAATGGAAAAAAGGAAAATGAATCTAATGTGTATGCAAAAATGTGATACACATAAATCTTCCCTCTCTCATCCAGAACAATGCCTTGACATAACCATCGCTAAAAGTAAGACACAATTAGAGGAGAGGAGTTAGAAAATCTGTGAATTTATGTGGAATGGAAAATGCTCAGGAGTTCACAACACTGGAGGTGGTAGAACAGTTTCCAAAAGTAAGGGAGAGGGTAAACAATCCAGAAACATGGAGCTGTGGTGGCCTAAAGACTTCTTGAGAAACTTCCTCTGAGGTTGGGAACAAGAAATATATGTAATTGTCAGGAGATTTAGCTTCGTTTGTAGTGACACCATGAAATCTGGGTGTGCATCTATGTTACCTGGAGAACATGGTTTCTTATTTTCCAATGATCATGAGGCAGCGGTGCTGAATTCTCTCTTTGTAGGTAAACTGAGGCCACTGGGCTGAAGTGTCTCCCATGTGGACTGTGAAGCCATTTGGTGATCCTCCACTTTCCAGGGTGTTTCTTACTGCTGCACTGGGAGTTTGGTACTTGCTTCACGAAATACAAGGAGTTCAAATGGGATAAAAATGCTGGAGGAGTTCTGTCATGTGTGGTTGGTCAGGGTCGCGAAGAGAATGTACGAACCAGGCTTCTATCCTACATAGCTTTCCCCTTGACTATAGCAACCTGATTCTGAACATTGCCTGAAACCTCTCCATATGACAAGATGCCTTTACATATAAAGGTCTGCTGCCTGCACCATGTCAGTCGCAAGTCTTTCAAAGCCAATGGAAGATCCAGGTGGTCCTACCAAAAATATTTATTTACACACCTACAGTCCACTTCTCTACGCCCAGTACTCAGCAGGATCCAAATTACTGGCATCTCTGTTCTACACCATTTTCACGAAACCCAGTCAATCAAGGCACTCTTTGGTACACTCATGATCAGCAACAGGAAATCCAAAGTTTATCCAGTGCCACCTGGTCATGGGAATTTCAGAAATTTCATGGTATTAATCTAGTCATATTTCAAAAATGAAGTTAGAGGCACTGTGGGTTTCAATTAATTCAGGAACCATTAAATGGTGAGGAAGCTCATTTCAATGAAAGCTCTGGAGAACACTCACAGAAAAGCCTTCCAAAAGACTGGAAAAAAGGTCACATGAATCCAGACACATTGTGGTCTACAATGTGAGGTCCATATGTGTTTGGACTCTCAACTATGGCTGCCAAGTCTTCAAGAAGTAAATCATGTGATATCCTGGCTCAGAATCCCCGAGCTCCTTGGAAAGCCATCCTGGGCCTAGATCTCAGTTTCCAAAGGCGATTCTCACGCGTGGCCTAGTAAAATCCCAAGAGAATTCACGGCAATACTTCTCTGAGGTCAGATCCAGAACTCATTCTTTAAGGGGAATCACACCAGAGTTCAAGCCCAGGTGATCCCAGTCATCTCTTCCAACTACCACACAAATTACCACAATTAAAACAAGAACACTACCATATGGCCCTCATCTTCTTCCATATTGACACTCATCATAATTTGGCTGGATGTTTAAATGAGGGGCGCAGACCAAGACAGTGTCCAAAATAAGCTCCTTTGACCCTCATTTGCCTAAAGTCAAGGTGGCCTGGACACCCATCCTGTGAACCAGGAGTGATCAAATAGGCCTGCCATTAATACCGCTCCAATTCTCCAATTTGAGGCCTACTGACTGTGGGGTTTAGATTCTTTATGTGAATTTTAGTCATGATAAAACCAAACACCTATGACTAGCCTCTGTAGGTTTTGAAGAACTCATTTGACCCAAAGGATCCCTATTTTCACTTGATGGAGTTCAGGAACCTTACAGAGGAAGTCAAGAGACTTCATCCCAATGACTGCTCTTTTGGCCATTTTTCATTTGGATGCAAACATGGGAACTTTCTTTAGATCCATCAGGTGAGGAGAATCTAAGTCACAGCCACACACAGGGCCAGGGGGCTGATTCATACACATCCCTTTTCAAAGCACTTAAGAGCCACAGGTATGCCCAATCATTTCCCTTTGAAAACTGTTTTCTTCAGGCTTCAAAAAGGGGTGGCCAGATGCAAAGACCTTCCTGACATTCAGGGCAACAGAACAATTGGTAAGTAAAAGGCCCAAAGCAGGGTTTCTCCACTGAGACTTTCCTGGTCACACTGATATCTGAGTTTTCTGAGATGCTCCCCATTCCCTACAGCTATCCAGTACATTGTTATGTCACAGAGCTTTGAGGTGGTAAAGATCTTGGACACAAAACCATAGGCCTATTCTTGAGATTGGCTGGAATTCAGGAAGAAAACAGGAACTTAGGAAGATAGCAGGTGTTGCACATCAATAAGGCAAGCTACAGTCCATTCATAAATGGGGCAATATGAATGCTGAGAAGCTTTCTACTCGACAAGACACATCCATTCATGAATTCTCTTTTCTAATGTCTACAACCCCGGACACAGTGAGATACACAGACAGAGAAACACTCGCCATGTTAAACGACTTACTAGAAACAGTCCTCTTCCAACGAAACAAACTGACTTTCCTACCTATTCTCAGAGAATGAGACAAAACCACAAACCCACAACCACACCCACAAAGGCACCTTCTTCCCCCAAGTAGGTCTTTGACTATCCGGAGTGTCCTCTGACTTGTAGGCCATAATATGTTCCCCCAAAATAGCCTGTCCTGTCTCAGATCTGGTCTCCTTGGCAAACTCTGTGAACTTCTCAGGAGCCAACGGTGAGCCACTAACTGCTTTCTCAAGAAAAGCAACGCTTCCGAGCTTTCCTGGCATTTGTTCTTCTCACGTCTGAAGGTACCAAGAAAGACTGACTGTCCTTGGTAAATTCAAATAAGTGAGACCACATGGATGGGGACTGGGACTGGCTCTGTGTGCCTGGCTTCCTGGATCCAAAGTTCAGAAAGTTCCATCACCAAGGAAGTGAGGTGAGGTCATTTCCTTCCTGAACTGAATGAGGTCCCTGTCTTGGCAACCACTTTGTCTTAACTGTTGCTTCCAAGGGTCCCATGAGATTGAGGCTGCCCCTACTTCCTGTGACACTTTCACAAGTTAGAATGGTATATCAACCATAGGCACCCAGGAATAGATCTCCACACAGCCCTGTTTTGGTCCATGTTCTCTACATTAAGAAGAGAATCTAATTCAGACACAACCTTTTATCCTGACCGGGTTGTTTGCCATGGAAGATGACTTTTGCTTTCTCAGGTCCTTCATAGCTGCCTACATCTTCTCCAGGGATCATTTCTGCATGGGCCTTTGAGGTTCTCAGCAGGTGGAAGTTTCCCTACATTTCTTTATTGTAAAATCAACTCTTTCCCTGCTCTTCTATAAAGTTAGATTGAAGGAACAGTGTATGATTATGGTTAAAAACATGTTTGATTTGGGTTAGAAATCATTGTGCTGGATGAATAATGGTATTGGGAACTTGCTATGTGTATAAGAATATATAGGTGTAATATATGTATGAAAAAAGAAATCTAAGTATGATTTGAAGGCCAGAAGGGCATTGGGCCCTTGATTGGGATACGCAGCATTGAATTACGTTCTGCAGAGATGTCTCAGATAAATCGATATACAATGGCATAGGTCCTTGTACCTTGCATGAATTAATGTAGAAGGAACATCCAGTCAAAAAGGGATAGTCGGTAGTGAAAGGTTAATAAAATAGGTACTTGTAATTTCCTGTTTTTCTGTATGCTTAACAAAACACTGTTGAAATCTTGAGAAATGTTTGCTAATCTTGTTCTAGAATGTACTGTTCCCAACTGCCAAACTGCAGAATGTACTGCCTCACTCGGTGTCACGCGAACCGCCCACTCACCCTTACACATCAGTAAACTTCCCTCCCTTCCCTCTCCAAGAAATGTATGTAAGCTCTGCATAAGCTGTTCTCAGAGCTCTCTGATCTATTTAAGTTAGCTGTGAGCCCCAGCAAGCTGGACCCAAAAAAAACCCTTTGCTGTTGCATGAGACAGTCTCTTGGTAGTCTCTTCCTCCGACACTCGCCTGACCTTTACATATTGAGGTTCCACCGAGTTCTGGCAGTTGCGGATGAGAGACCCCCAACGGGCTCCTCTCGGAGCAAGTAAGGCGCCTCTTTCTGGTGTCAGGTGTCATGTTAGGGCTTGGCAAAATTGCTGGAGATGAAGAGCCTGGGGTCTCTCCGACGGTGGCTGAGAGACGTGTCACAGAGACATAGGGCACCTCCATGGGGGACCCCGCAGAGGACTCGGAGAATCAAGGAACAATTGCTTCATCGACTCAGTGATATTTTGTTTTAGATTAGGTATTGCCATCCTATCGGGTTTTGCCGGCTACGCATTCCTGGTCTCAGTGTTGGACGTCCATTGCCTGTCTTCATGGTCTTGTCTTATCTGTGTCATGTGACTTTACTTTTACTGTTTGTGTACCTTTCATTATGGGACAGAGCACTTCAATGGCTCTGTCCCTGACCCTTGATCACTGAACCAAAGTCTGCTTAAGGGCTCAGTATCTTTCTTTTTTTAGTAAAACGCTAGACCTGGCAGACTCTCTGTGCCTCAGAATGGCCCATTTTGGAGTCGTATGGCCCCTAGAAATATCTTTCTACTTCCCACTAATTTAAAAAGTCAGAGATATTGTCTTTCAGCCAGGGCCACATAGCCATCCTGATCAACAGCCATATATCTTAACTTTGCCAACCTCTGCAAATCTCCTCCACCATGGGTGAAGCCTTTCCTTGCCCATGCCTCTGCTCATACTCCTTCCCCCATGATCTCTCAAACCCTCACCTCTTCCACCTCCTCCACCCTCTGTTCTCCCTGAGTCACAAGATTTGACTCTACTGGACTCTTCTTCCCCTCCTTATCCACTGCCCTCGTCCCCTAACACACAACACACTCTAAGTGATTCCCCTGCTTCTGACTAAGCCTGTCTACCATTGGAGGAAGCTAAGCCGGTAATAGGATCTGATAATGGACCGATGTTCATGGCCCAGGTAAGTCAGGGGTTAGCCAGGAACCTGGGGATTAATTGGAAGTTATATTGTGCTTATAGACCCCAGAGTTCAGGACAAGTAGAAAGAATGAATAGAACAATTAAAGAGACCTTAACGAAATTAAGCTTAGAGACCAGCATAAAAGATTGGACTATGCTCCTGACTTATGCAATGTTTCATGCAAGAAAAAATCCTTCTGTTTCTTTGAGTAGCCTTACCCCCTGAGAAATTCTCTATGGTGGCCCTCGTCCAGTAAGGGTCCTAAGCCCAACTGTAAGACCTAAGGATCCATTTCACACCCTCTTGGTTGACAGACTTAAAGCTCTTGAAAGAACTCAGTGATACCTGTGAAAATAGCTGGCCACTGCCTACCAAACTGTGTACCAGGGGATTCCACATCCATATCAAATAAGAGACTTCATGTATGTAAGATGACATCAGGTGTCATCCCTGGAACCCTGCTGAAAAGGACCATACCAGGTGTTACTTATAACACCTACAGTGGTAAAGGTATACAGAATCACTTCCTGGATCCATGCCTCTCATCTCAAGCCTGCTCCTTGTCCAGAATCTTTCTGGAAACTGGAAAAGACTGGTAACAGTTTCAAATTGTGTATTCGCCATGTGGATAAGGTTATATACTCTCACCTTGGCCACAAGTAGTCCTAACCCTCATCAGCCTGTTAAGCAGCGATGGCTGATCACAAATCCTACTGGAAAAGAGTATAATCTATCTCGCATACAGCCCACTTAGGGACCTGGTGGCCATCTCTCCACCCAGACATTTGTCAGCTGGCAATAGGTCTTTTTTATTGGGATATCCCTGATGAAGAAAATCCCACTAAAATACCATTAAATCCCTTCCGTACCATAGATAATGGAAACAAACTTTATGGATGTAGGGACATGCGAGCCAGATGCGGTTGGCTAGCCTAGATTACTATGTTTGCCCGGCAAACTATCAAAGCCACAAACAGTAACGGCTGTGTGGGGGAAAAGCCGACTTCTTCTGTATTTCATGGAGATGTGATCATACAGGGGCTGCCTGATGGAACCCCAATACTTCATCAAATTCAGTACACAGCATTGGCCATATTACCAAGTAGAAAACAGAAAAAGGATGGCCCCCAGAGGGGTCTCTAGATCCTCAAATTTTGCGTGACCTTTTTAACTTCTGCAAGCGCTCAAAAGGGTGAAAGGAGATTCCCCTATGTGGAAGCCTTTTCCCTCCTTCACTCACATCCTGAACTATGCTTCTCCAATAGATTTTTATCCTCAGCCTTCTGCTCCAGACTCTCTGCTGTCACTCCCACCTCAGCAACCTGATTTCTCCCCTCCAATTACTAGATCAGAAACCCAAACCTCCACCAGTTCTCAGACAATTGCCCACTAGTGAGGTAGCAGGTACTGAGGTACCCCTGCACCGACTCATTCCTCTCTTCTCCTGTCAGTGCCCTCACCGGGTCCCACCAGGTCCTCTTTCCAGCTAACCCAAAGCTCAAACGAGCTCGGGAGAGCTCTCAGACCCTTATCCAAGATGTAATATAAATGGCCATTAAAGTTGCTTTGTCATCACTGAAAACAGGTTACTAAAATTTAAAGTCCCTCACAGAATTTTGGGATACTCACTCCTGTTTTCTGCTCTGCTCTACCTGTTCTACTGCTGAAGTTTTGTTGCTAGGAAATTCCCAAACCCCTTTCCAATTATTTTTTTACATCTCTCTTTTTCCTAATTCTCAGATCCTCAGAGCTTCTCTCAGCCCCACCTTCCCCGTATTCCCCCTCTGTACCAGGCCCACAGAAAAGTCTTAAATGTCCTTCTCCAGAAGTCTTCACCATGGCTGAATTTAGAACTTTCAGCATAGAGTTTCTATAAAGAGTTCAATGTAGATAAACTTTCTCTTTTTGTATTGCCCTGTTCTACTTGGCCACTGGTTAAAAAACTCAGTACTTCTAAGCTAGAAAACCCCTAACTTGTTTTTCACAAAATATGTGAACAAGGCCTCTGGCCTTCAGCTGGGGCTTCACAGAAATGGCTACATTTCTAAGATAAAGAAATTACCAAATGGGCTCCGTTGTAACAGCTGGCAGGGGGAAAATAAGAAAGGGAATAAAAAGCTCTCCCCCTCCCATGTGTCCTTGAAAATTTAACTTGCCCAGAACAGAGAAAAAATCAGAAACAAATACTGCTTTTTTGAACTTCTGCAGACTGTAAACTTCTGAGCCCCATCCTTATATGCTGGGTACAAAATTCTGAAACTACCTAAACTTGAGTTTCAGGGGATTAATTGATTACAACAGAAGCAATGCCCTCTGAATCCGGTTGCAACAAAATAGGACTGTTTCCCTGTCTTCAGTGCCTTAGGTGCCTTGCCTTGTCTGTCCCTACAACAGCATAATTCTATATACTTAAACATTGTTTATGTTTTCATGAAATGGTCAACAGATGGGATTAATTTTGAAATGGTGCAGATGTTTCCCAGAGTGCTCTATCATGATGCAGTTTCGTTTGAAGATCAAATGGGGGGGCATACAACCGGTTCCACTGGGAACATGTATCGCTCACTTTAGCCATCCTATTATGAATAGGAGTTGCTGCACGGGTGGGCACAGGAGCCACTGCCATTGTCCATGGGACACAACAAATGACCCAATTAGAAGCAGCAATAGAGCAAAACTAAGATATTAGAAACCCCCATCAGAGCTTTGCATGAATCTTTAACCTCTCTCTCTGAAGTTGTTTTACAGAACAGTTGAGGGTTGGACCTCCTCTTTATTAGAGAAGGGGGCCTTTGTGATGCATTGAGGAAAGAATGTTGTTTTTATGCTGACCATACTGGAGTTGTAATAAAATCTATGAGTAAATTTAAAAGACACCTTGAAGAGCATCAACAAGAGAGAGAGGCCCAAAAAGGGTGGCTTGAGTCTTGGTTCACACACTCCTCCTGGTTAACTACGTTTTTATCAACCTGGCAGGTCCAATAATAATCCTCATATTATTGCTAACTATAAAACCCTGTTTGCTCAACCGTGTAATTTCTTTTCTCCAGGCTCAAATTGGACGAGTTAAACTTATGGTAATACCCCACTAGCAGACATAGAATGTGACACCCTCCAATGATCATTTTTATGATTAAAAGTAGCCAGAAGAAGAAGTGGGGAATTAAAGGTTAATAAAATAGGTACTTGTCACTTCTTATTTTTCTGTATGCTTAACAAAACACTGTTGAAATCTTGAGAAATGCTTGCAAATCTTGTTCCCAGAATGTTCTGTCCCCAACTGCGCAACTGCAGAATGTACTCCCTCACCCAGTTGCACGCAAACCACCCACTCGCCCTGACCCATCAATAAAATTCCCTCCCTGCCCTCTCCAGGGAAAGTATATAAGCTCTACTTAAGCTATTCTCAGGGCTATCTGCTCGATTCAAGTGATCTCTGAGCCCCAGCATGCTGGACACCAAAAAAACCCTTTGATGTTGTATGAGATAGTCTGTTGGTTGTCTCCTCCTCTGAAGCTCGCCCCACATTTACTTGGATGATTGAATGTAGAAGAGAACATCCAGTCAAAAAGGGATAGTCTATAGCATTAGGAAGATAGTCAGTACTTTTAGGAATAAGGGTGAGTATAGGAATTGGAAAAAAAAGTTCTTTAGCAATAGGGTTTCGATTAGAGAGTGAATGTAAATGTCAGCACAGGTGAAGAGTCAGTCACAATGATGAACTGGGGAAAATATGTAGGAAAGCAGATATCAATAGAGACATTACAAAAACAGGCAAAGTATAAAGTGAGTGATAGGATTAGATATTTTGAACAGGGTTGAGTTTACATATATAATCTTAGGAAGAAACAAATATGTAGTCACAAATAGGATTGACATTTGAGATCATTAGGCAAATTTCAGGTGGATGAATATTTCTCAGAATAATCTTGTGAATAGTTGATTATAAATCCACATACATAAACATGAATGAATTTAGGTAGTGTATATAAGACACATATATTTCATATTTTGAAAAATCTGGAGAGTGTATATATGTATATATATATATATATATATATATATATATATATATATATATATATATATATATACAAAACACACACACAGACAAAAAAGTAGCAATATATATGTCAATCAAAATTCATTATAAAATATGCATCATCCAGAGATCTAAAAATATTAATTTTACTGAACATGGATTTATGTATAATGCTCTTCAACTAGCAAGCTCACCCATAGGTTGAATATCCAATTCCAACAAGTTTAGTAGGAGTGATCTCTTCTAACAATTTGTATCTGCCAAGTCAGCCACCTCACAAGAATGTACGTGTGGTACCAGGTAGGAATCTATATGTGCATATAAGAATACAGAGAAAGGGAGACAGGAATTCACATATTTGTTAACCTTAAAAATACATGGACAACTATTTCAACAACAAATCGACTAGATTCATGACTCCAACTCTGTATCATGCAAAAGGCAAGTCCAACAATACACCAGGCCTACTCTGAACTGCTTGTATTTCTATTCTGTTTGGGTTAGTTTTCTCCATCATATTAGAATTAGTAGTCAGAGTCTGGTCGGGTATGGGTTAGAGTCAGGGATTCAGTATTTTGAATGGAAAATAAAAAACTGAATCCAATGTGTATGCAAATATATGCTACAGAAAATTCTTCCCACTCTCCTCCAGAACAATGCCTTGACATTACCTTCGCCCCAAGTAAGACACAATTAGAGGAGAAGAGTTAGAAAATCTGTGAATACCTATCAGGAATGGAAAATGCTCCAGATTTCACATCTTTGGAGGTGGTAGAGGAGTTTCCAAAAGTAAGGGACAGGGTAAACACTCCACAAACATGGAGCTCTGCTGGCCTAAAGACTTTTTGAGAATCTGCCTTTGAGGTTGGGCACTTAAAATATATGTTGTTTTCATTAGCTTTAGCTTTATTTGTAGTGAGACAATCAAAGCTCGATCTGCTTCTATGTGACCTGGAGGACATGGTTATTTATTTTCCAATAAAAATGAGGCAGCAGTGCTGAATTCTCTCTTTGTAGGTAAACTGTGGCCACTGAGGGCTAAGTGTCTCCCCGTGTGGACTGTGACACAACTTGGTCATCCTCCAATTATCGTCGTGTTTTTTGCTGCTGCACTGGGAGTTTGGTATTTGCTTCATGAAATACAATGAGTTCAAATGGGAGACAGTGCTGAAGGGAGTTCTGTCAGCTGTGGTGGGCATGATCTCCAGGAGAATGCACCAACCAGGGTTCTATCCCACGTAGCTTGCCCCCTTGACAATAGCAACATGATTCTGAACATTGCCCTAAAACCTCTCCATATAAAAATATGCCTTTACGTATATGGGTCTGATGGCTGCACCATGTCAGTCTCAAGCCATTTGGAAGCCAATGGAAGATCCACATGGCCCCACCACAGATGTTTTATCACTCACTTGCATAACACTTCTCTAGGCCCACTACTCACCAGGCTCCTACTTACTAGCATCTCTGTTCTACACCATTTTCATGAAACCCAGTCAATCAAGGCCCTGTCTGGTATATTCATGATCATCAACAGGACATCAAAGGTTCTCCAGTGACATCTGGTCATGGGAATTTTAAAAATTTCATGGTAATTATCCAGCAATTTTTCATGGATGAAGTTGGAGGCACTGTGGGTTTCAATTCATTCAGGAACCCTTAAAGGGTTAGGAAACTAATTTCAGGCAAAGCTCTGGAGTACTCTCACAAGCAAGGCTACCCAATGAGTGGCCAAAAAGTCACATAAAGCGAGGCCAATTGAGGTCTATAAAGCGAGGTCCATGTGGGTTTTGAATCTCTATAATGCATGCCAAGTCTTTCAGAATAAAATCATGTAATATCCTGGCTGAGATTCGCAGTGTTCTGTGGAAAGCCAACCTGTGCCTAGATCTCAGGTTCCAATGGCAACTTCATGCCTGGCCTCCTAAAATCCCAACACAATTCTTGGCAATACTTCTCTCAGGTCAGTTCCAGAACTCAGTCTATAAGGAGAATCACACCAGAGTTCAAGTCCAGGTGGACCCAGACAACTCTTCCAACCGCTACTCAAATGAAAACAATTAAAACCAGAATACTCCCTCATGGCCCTATTCTTCTTCCATATAGACACTAATCATAACCTCTTCCTGGAGTTTTCCATGAGTTGTGCAGCCCAAGAAAATGTCCAAAATAAGCTTCTTGCACCTCTTTTGCCTAACTTCAGGGTGGCCTGGGCACCCTTCCTGTGAACCTGGAGTGATCAAATAGGCCTGCCCTTAATACTGCTCCGCTTATCCAATTTGAGGCTCTCTGACTGTGGGGTGTAGATTCTTTATGTGAATTGGAGTCATGAGAAAAGCCAAGACAGTGTCCAAAATCAGCTCGCTTTTTCCTCATTTGCCTAAAGTCAGGGTGGCCTGGACACCGTTTCTGTGAACCAGGAGTGATCAAATAAGCCTGCCGTTAATACTTCTGTGTTTCTCCAATTTGAGGCCTACTGATTTCAGGTATCAATTTCTTATGTGATTTGGAGTTACTCGAAAACCCAAGCACCTCTGCAGGGAATTGAAGAACTCATTTGACCCAAAGAATCCCTATTCTCACTTGATGGAGTTCAGGAACCTAACAGAGGAAGGCAAGAGACTTCATCCATAATGAATGATTTTTTTGCCATTATGGTTTTGGATGCACACATGGGATCATGCTTTAGATGCATCAGGTGCTGAGAATCTAACTCAAAGCCACACACATGGCCAAGAGACTAATTCAGACACATCCCTTCCCAAAGCAATTAAGCAAAGAGCCACAGGTGATGCCATTCATTTCCATTTGAAAACTGTTTACTTCAGGCTTCACAAAGGGGTGGATTGAGGCAAAGAACTTCCTGACATTCAGTGAAAAACAACAATAAGTAAGCAAAAGGCCCAAAGCAGGGTTTCTCCACTGAGACTTTCCTGGTCACACTGACATCTGAGTTTTCTGAGATGCTCGCAATTCTCTTCAGCTATCCAGTACATGGCCATGTCACAGAGTTGGAGGTGGTACATATTCTGAACATAAATCCATGAGCCTATTCTAGAGAGTGGAGAGAATTCAGGAAGAAAACAGCAACTTAGAAAGATAGCAGGTGTTGCACATCGACAAGACAAGCTGCACTCCATTCATATATTGGGCAGGTTGAAATATGAGAAGATTTACACTTGACAGGACACATCCATTAATGCATTCTCTTTTCCAATGTCTACAACAATGGACACAGTGGGATACACAGACATAGAAACACTCACCTTGTGAAACAACTTACTAGAAACTGTCCACTCCAAACCAAACCGCCTTTCCCATCTATTCTCAGAACATGAGACAAAACAATAAACCCACACACACTCCCACAAAGGCACCTCCTTCACCCAAGTAGGTCTGTGACTATCCACAGTGTTCTCTGACTGGTGGGCCATACTATGTTCCCCTGAAATGGTCTGTCTTCTCTCAGATCTGGTTTCCTTGGCCAACTCTGTGCAGTTGTCAGGAGCCAGTGGTGAACCACTATCTGCTTTCTCAGGAAAGGTCCATCTTCAGAGCTTTCCTGGCATTTGGCCATCCTCACATCATTAGGTACCAAGAAAACTGACTCTGTCCTTGGTAAATCCAAACAAGTGAGCCCACTGGGACTGGGACTGGGACTGCCTCTTGGTGCCTGGCTTTTTGGATACCAAGTTCAGACAGTTCCATCACCAAGGAAATGAGGTATGTCACTTTCTTTGGAACTGAATGAGGTCACTGCCTTGGCAACGACTTTGTCCTAACAGTTGCTTCCAAAGGTCCCATGAGATGGAGCCTTCCCCTACTTCCTGTGACACTTTCACAAGGTAGTATGATATATCAACCATTGGCACCCAAGAACAGCTCTCCACACAGGCCTGGTTTGGTCCATCTTCTCTACAATAAGAAGAGAGAGGCTGATTCATACATATCCCTTCATCCTGACCAGGTTGTTTGCATTGGAAGATGACTTTTGCTCTCTCAGGTCCTTCATACCTGCCTACAACTTCTCCAGGTATCATTTCTGCATGGACCTTTGAAGTTCTCAGCAGGTGGAAGGTCCCCAAGTTTCCTGTATTGTAAAAACCACTCTGTCCCTGCTCTTCTGTAAAATGAGATTGAGGGAACAGAGTATGTTTAGGGTTAATAACAGGTTTGATTTGGGTTACGAATCATTCTGTGCGATGAATAATGCTATTGGGAACCTGCGATATTTACAAGAATATAGAGGTGAAATATAAGTATGAAAACAGAAATCTAGGTATGATTTGAAGCCCAGAAGGACATTGGGCCCTTGATTGGGATACTTAGCTTTGAATTATGCTCTGCAAAATTGTCTCAGATAATTCGATATACAATGGCATAGGACATTTTATTGAATGTAGAAGAGAACATCCAGTCAAAAAGGGATAGTCGGTAGGATTAGGAAGATAGTCGGTAGGTTTAGAAAGAAGAGTGAGTATAGGATTTGGACCAAAAGTTCTTTAGCAATAGGGTTTCGATTATAGAGTGAATGTAAATGTCAGCACATATGAAGTGTCAGTCACTAGGATCAACTTGGGAAAATTTGTTGAAAAGCAGATATCAATAGAAACATTATGAAATCAGGCAAAGTATAAAGTGAGTGATAGAATTAGACATTTCCAACAGGGTTGAGTTTGAATATATAAATTAGGAAGAAACAAATATGTAGTCACCAATAGGATTGACAATTGACAGCATTAGGCAACCTGGACATGGATGTTTTTAGTAATTCATGTACACTTTACATTTAGGCTTTGGTACAATCATAAATGTGACCTTTACATTTTTTTGTCCAGAATATTACTTTGATAAAATGTATATGTACATCAGGTGACATGAGTATGTCTTCCAACATTTCTGCAAGCAATATATTGAAGATGTAAAATTAGAATCGGGGGTACAAAGAGGTGTACCCTGTGTCTATGAATATAGAGATAAAGAATGAATAGACCGTAATGTGAATGAATAATATAACTTTTTTCAACTTTAAAAAATGAATTGATCTAATATCTGAAAAATCACAGGAAATCGTATATTGATATACAATCATTCATTCCAAGCAGTTATACATCTAATGGTAATATTCGTGTTTTGGTTTATCATGAAGAGTGTGTGAGTTTTGCTTCAAAAGTGACTATGGAAATAATGTGTTTGGAAAGAAGACTCATGAAAATACCAGTAAAGAAACCTTGACAATACATGTGTTCTGAAGCAAAAAGTGATTAAATTTGAAACAAATGCCTACAAATTTGTGAACTTGTGGATGAAATGTATATCCTATGATGTGCAAAAACTGAAGAAATAATAATGTAAAAGTGTCGAATACAAATGAATAAAGAATTACATCTCATGTCCCATTGGAATCTACTTGCATTGATGTTAGACTGGGTCAGTTACTGTAGAATAATTAGGATTTGTATGCATCATTCCCTGAAGTTAGTTTTCAGTACTCGGAAACAAATATGTATTTCAGGTGGATGAATATTTCTGAATATTTTTAATCAACTTTTCACAAGAATAATCTTGTGAAAAGTTGATTAAAAATCCACATACATGAACATAAATGAATTTAGAGAGTGTATATTTGACACATATATTTCATATTTTGAAAAATCTGGAGAGTGTACACACACACACACACAAACACACACACAAAACACTCACAGACATTAAAAAGTAGCAATATAAATGCCAATCGAAATTCATCAGTAAATATATATCATCCACAGGTGCAAAAATATTTATTTTACTGAACATGAGTTTACGTATAATGTTGTTCTACTAGGACGCTCCTTATAGGTTGAATTTTCAGTTCCAACAGCATTTAGGAGGAGTGATCTCTTCTCACAATTTGTATCTGCCAAGTCAGCCACCTCACAAAGATGTACGTGTGATACCTGGTAGGATTCTATATATGCATATAAATATACAAGTGTGAATAGGCTAAAGAGAAAGGGAAACATGAATTCTCATATTTGTTAACTTTAAAAACACATGGAGATCTTTTTCTATTAAACATTGACTAGATTTATAACTCCTACCTTGTATAATGCAAAATGCAAGTCCAACTATACAACATGCCTCCAATGAACTGCTTGTATTTCTATAGGTTTGTGTTATTTTTCTCTATCATATTAGGATGAGTTGTCTGACTCTAGTATGTATGGGTTAGTGTCAGGGATTCAGTATTTCAAAAGGAAAATTGGAAATTGAATCCAATTTGTATGCAAATATATGCTACACAAATATCCTCCCACTCTCATCCAGAACAATGCCTTGAAATTACCTTCACCCCAAGTAAGACACAGTTAGAGGAGAATAGATAGAAAATCAGTGAATACATATCTGGAATGGAAAATGCTCAGGAGTTCACAACCTTGGAGGTTGTAGAGGAGTTTCCAAAAGTAAGGGACAGGGTAAACACTCCACAAACATGGAGCTCTGCTGGCCTAAAAACTTTTAGAGCAACTGCCTCTGAGTTTGGGAACGTGAAAAATATGTTGTTGTCAGGAGAATTGGCTTCCTTTGTAGTGAGACCATCAAAGCTGGGTCTGCCTCTATGTGATGTGGAGGACATGGTATCTTATTTTCCAATGAACATGAGGTAGCAGTGTTGATTTTCTTCTTTTTAGGTAAACTGTGGCCTCTGGGGGCTAAGTGTCTCCCCGTTGGACTGTGAAGCCATTTGGTCCTCCTCCACTTTTTGTGGGGTTTTTGCTGCTGAACTGGGAGTTTGGTATTTGCTTCATGAAATTCAAGGAGTTCAACTGGGACACAGTGCTGGAGGGAGTTCTGACATGTGTGGTGGTTCAGAGTCTGCAGAAGAACGCACCAACCACGCTTCTATCCCTCAAAGCTTGCCACATTGCATCCTTGTCCATAGCAACCTGATTCTGAACATTGACCTGAATCCTCTCCATATAACAAGATGCCTTTAATTACAAGGGTCTGCTGGCTGCTTCATGTAATCCACAAGCCATTTGGAAGTCAATGGAAGATCCACATTGCTCCAACACAGATGTTTTATCACACTCCTGCCCACCACAGCTCTAGGCCCACTTCTCAGCAGGCTGCAACTTTCTGGCACCTCTGTTCTACACAATTTTCATAAAACCCAGTCAAGCAAGGCACTGTCTGGTACATCCATGATCAGCAACAGGACATCCAAAGATTCTCCAGTGCCACCTGGTCATGGGAATTTCAAAAATTTCATGGTATTTATTTAGACATTTTTCAAGGATGAAGTTGGAGGCACTGTGGGTTTCAATTCATTCAGGAACCAGTAAATGGTGAGCAAGATTATTTCAATGAAAGCTCTGGAGAACCCTCACAGGCAAGGCTTCCCAAAGAATGGCCAAAAGGTCACATTAAGCCAGGCCCATTAAGGTCTACAATATGAGGTCCATGTGTGTTTTCACTCTCAATTATGTCTGCCAAGTCTTTCGAATGAAATCATGTGTTATCTTGGCTGAAATTCCCAGTGCTCTGTGGAAAGCCACTCTGGGGCTAGATCTCAGTTTCCAAGGGTGACTCTCATACATCGCCTCTTAAATCACAACACAATACATGGCAATACTTCTCTGAGATCAGTTCCTGAACTCAGTCTATAAGGGGAATCACACCAGAGTTCAAGCCCAGGTAGACCTTGTTATGTCTTCCAAGTGTCACACAAATATCCACAATTAAATCCAAAACACTTCCACATGGCACTCATCTTCTTCCATTTACACAATCATCATAATCTCTGGCTGGAGGTTTCCATGAGGGGTGCAGCCCAAGACAGTGTCCAATATAACCTCCCTTGCCCCTCATTTGCCTAAAATAAGGGTGGCCAGGACATCCTTCCAGTGAACCAAGAGTGATCAAATAGGCCTGCCATTAATATGGCACTGCTTCTCCAATTTGAGGCCTACTGACTGTGTGTTTTAGATTCTTTATGTGAATTGGAGTCTTGAGAAAAACCAAGCACTTATGGGCTAGCCTCTGCAGGGTTTTGAGGAACACATTTGAACCAAATTATCACTATTCTCACATGATGGATGACAGGAACCTTACAGAGGAATGCGAGAGACTTCATCCACACTGACTGCTCTTTTGTCCATTTTGGTTTTGGATGCACACATGGGATCCTTCTTTAGATCCATCAGGTGCTGAGAATCTAAGCCACAGTCTCACACAGGGCCAAAAGGCTGATTCAGACACATCCCTTTCCAAAGCAATTAAGCAAAGAGCCACAGGTGATGCCCTTTCATTTCCATTTGAAAACTGTTTCTTTAGGCTCTACAATGGTGTGGCCTGAGGCAATGACCTTCCTGACATTCAGGGCATCAGAACAATTGGTGAGCAAAAGGCCCAAAGCAGGGTTTCTTCACTTAGAATTTCCTGGTCAAACTAATATCTGAGTTTTCTGAGATGCTCCCATTTCTTTCAGCTATCCAGTACATGGCCATGTCACAGAGCTTGGAGGTGGTACATATTTTGGACAAAAAACCATGAGCCTATTCTGGAGAGTGGCCAGAATTCAGGAAGAAAAGAGGAACTTAGGAAGATTGTTGGAGTTGTCCACCCATAAGTCAAGCCGCAGTCCATTCATAAATTGGGCAAGTTGAGTCTAGACAGGACACATCCAATGATTCATTCTCTTTTCTAATATCTAAAACCATGGACACAGTGGGATACACAGAAAAAGAAACACTGGCCTTGTCAAACGACTTACCAGAAACAGTTCACTCCAAACCAAACAAACCGCCTTTCCTACCTATTCTCAGAACATGAGACAAAATCTCAAACCCACACCCACACACACAAAGGAAGCTCCTTCCCCAAGTAGGTCTGTGACTATTGGGAGTGTCTTCTGACTGGTGGGCCAAACTATGTTCTGATGAAATCGCCTGTCCTGTGTCAGATATGGTCTCGTTGGCCAAATCTGTGAAGTTGTCACTAGCCAGCGGTGAGCCACTACCTGCTGTCTCAGGAAAGGCCCCTCTTCAGAGCTTTCCTGACATTTGTTCATCCTCACCTCAGTAGGTACCAAGAAAGACTGACTCTGTCCTTGGTAAATCCAAAAAATAAGACCACTGGGACTGGGACTGAGACTGGCTCTGGGTGCCTGGCTTCCCGGATTCCAAGTTCAGAGAGTTCCATCACCAAGGAAGTGAGGTGAGATTACTTCCTTCAGAAATTCTTTGAGGTCATTGCCTTGGCAACCACTTTGTCCTATGAGATGGAGGCTGCCCTTACTTCCTGTGACACTTTTACAAGTTAGAATGGTATATCAACCATAGGCACCCAGGAACAGCTCTCCACACATGCCTGGTTTGGTCTATCTTGTGTACATTAACAAGAGAGAGGCTTATTCAGACACAACCCTTCATCCTGGAAAGGTTGTTTGCGATGAAGATGACATTTGCTCTCTCAGGTCCTTCATAGATGCCTACATCTTCTCCAGGGATCAAATTTGCATGGACATTTGAGGTTCTCAGCAGGAGGAAGATACCCTACATTCCTGTATTGTAAGACGAACTCTGTCCCTGCTCTTCTGCAAAGTTAGATTGAGGGAAGAGTGTATGGTTAGGGTTAATAACATGTTTGATTTGGGTTACGAATCATTGCGAAGGATGATTAATAGTATTGGGAACCTGCGATATTTATAAGATTATAGAGGTGAAATATAAGTATGGAAACAGAAATCTAGGTAAGATTTGAAGCCCAGAAGGGCATTAGGCCCTTGATTGGGATACTTAGCTTATAATTACGTTCTGCACAGATGTCTCAGATAAATCGATAATCAATGGCATAGGACCTTACACCTTGGAAGATTGATTTTAGAAGAGAACATCCACTCAAATTGAGATAGTCGGTGGGATTAGGAAGGTAGTCAGTAGGTTTAGGAAATAGAGTGAGTATAGGACATGGAGCAAAAGTTCTGTAGCAATAGTGTTTTGGTTATAGAGTGAATGTAAATTTCAGCACATGTGAAGAGTCATTCACAATGATTAACTGGGGAAAATATGTAGAAAGGAAAATATCAATACAGACCTTACGAAATTAGGCAATTATACAGTGAGTGATAGGATTAAACATTTTCAATAGGGTTGAGATTGAATACATAATCTTAGGAAGAAACAAATATGTCGTCACCAATAGGAATGACATTTGAAAGCATTAGGCAACCAGGACATTTATCGTTTTAGTAATCCATGTTCACTTTCCATTTAGTATTTGGTACAATCATAAGTGTGATTTTTGCATTTTGTGCCCAGAAAAATATTGTGATCAAATGTATATGTAGATCATAAGACATGAGTATTTCTTCCACGATTACTGGGAGCAATAGTTGAAGACATATAAATTAGTATTGGGGGTACAAAGTGGTGTACCCTGTGTCTATGAATATAGAGATAATGCATGAATAGACCATACTGTGAATAAATATTATAACTGGTTCCACTTTAAATAATGGATTGAATTGATATCTGAAAATATATAGGAAATCATATATTGACATACAATCATTCACTCCAACCAGTTATATATCTAATGGTAATCTTAGGGTTATTGTTTATCATGAAGTGTGTGTGAGTTTTGTTTCAAAAGTGATTATGGAAATCGAAAATAATATGTTTGGAAAAAAGTCTCATGAAAAGACCAGTCAAGAAATATGGAGGAATCCATGTGTTCTGAAGCAGGAAGTGATTGAAAGTGAAACAAATGCCTATAAATTTTCTAAATTGTGAATGAAATATATATCCTGTTATGTGCATAAACTGTTGAAATAGTAATGTATCAGTGTTGAATAAAAGTGAAAGTCAAAATACACATCATGTCCAATAGGAATCTACTTGCATTGATGTTAAACTGGGTCAGTTACTGTAGAAATATTAGAATTGTGTGCATTATGCACCAAAGATAGTTTTTTTTAATTTTTATTTATGGTTGTTCAAAACATTACATAGTTCTTGATATATCATATTTCACACTTTGATTCAAGTGGGTTATGAACTCCCATTTTTACCCTGTATACAGATTGCAGAATCACATCAGTTACACATCCATTGATTCACATATTGCCATACTAGTGTCTGTTGTATTCTGCTGACTTTCCTATCCTCTACTATCCCCCCTAGCCTCCCTGCCCCTCCCCACTTCTCTCTCTACTCCCTCTACTGTAATAAATTTCTCCCCCTTGTATTATTTTTCCCTTTCCCCTCAATTCCTCTTGTTTGTAATTTTGTATAACCCAGAGTGTCTCCTTCCAATTCCATGCAATTTCCCTTCTCCCTCCCTTCCACCTCTCATCCCTGTTTAATGTTAATCATCTTGTCATGCTCTTTGTCCCTATCTGTTCTTAGTTACTCTCCTTATATCAAAGATGACATTTGGCATTTGTTTTACAGGAATTGTGTAGCTTCACTTAGCATAATCCAGTCTAATGCCATCCATTTTCCTGCAAATTCTGTGATTTTTTCATTTTTCAATGCAGAGTAATAATCCATTGTGTGTTAATGCCACATTTTTTTTATCCATTATTCTATTGAAGGGCATCTAAGTTGGTTCCACCGTCTTGCTGTTGTGAATTGTGCTGCTATGAACATCGATGTAGCAGTGTCCCTGTAGCATGCTCTTTTTAGGTCTTTAGTGAATAGACCAAGAAGGGGAATAGCTGGGTCAAATGGTGCTTCCATTCCCAGCTTTCCAAGAAATCTCCATACTGCTTTCCCAATTGGCTGCACCAATTTGCAGTCCCACCAGCAATGTACAAGTGTACCTCTTTTCCCACATCCTTGCCAGCACTTCTTGTTGTTTGACTTTATAATGGCTGCCAATCTTACTGGAGTGAGATGGTATCTTAGGGTGGTTTTAATTTGCATTTCTCTGACTGCTGGAGATGGTGAGCATTTTTTCATGTACTTATTGATTGATTGTATGTCCTCATCTGAGAAGTGTCTGTTGAGGTCCTTGGACCATTTGTTGATTGGGTTATTTGTTATCTTATTGTCTAATTTTTTGAGTTCTTTGTATACTCTGGATATTAGGGCTCTCTCTGAAGTGTGAGTAGTAAAGA
This sequence comes from Callospermophilus lateralis, assembly GCF_048772815.1. NCBI lineage: Eukaryota > Metazoa > Chordata > Mammalia > Rodentia > Sciuridae > Callospermophilus > Callospermophilus lateralis. The sequence continues at coordinate 150,517 of NW_027512838.1, forward strand.
TTTCTTCCCAGGATGTAGGCTCCATATTTACCTCTCTTATTGTTTCTTTTGCTGAGAAAAAACTTTTTTAGTTGAGTAAGTCCCATTTGTTGATTCTAGTTATTAACTCTTGTACTATGGGTGTCCTATTGAGGAATCTGTAGCCCGACCCCACAGTATGTACATCGTAACCAAATTTTTCTTCTATCAGACAGTGTGTCTCTGATTTGATATCAAGCTCCTTGATCCATTTTGAGTTAACTTTTGTGCATGGCGAGAGAAAGGGATTCAGTTTCATTTTGTTACATATGGATTTTCAGTTTTCCCAACACCATTTGTTGAAGATGCTATCCTTCCTCCATTGCATGCTTTTAGCCCCTTTATCAAATATAAGATAGTTGTAGTTTTGTGGATTGGTTTCTGTGTCCTCTATTCTGTACCATTGGTCCACCTGCCTTTTTTGGTACCAGTACCATGCTATTTTTGTTACTATTGCTCTGTAGTATAGTTTGAAGTCTGGTATCGCTATACCACCTGATTCACACTTCTTGCTTAGCATTGTTTTGCAATTCTGGGTCTTTTATTTTTTCATATGAATTTCATGATTGCTTTCTCTATTTCTACAAGAAATGCCTTTGGGATTTTGATTGGCATTGGATTAACCCTATAGAGAACTTTTGGTAATATCGCCATTTTGATGATGTTAGTTCTGCCTATCCATGAACAGGGTATATTTTTACATCTTCTAAGATCTTCTTCTATTTCTCTCTTTAGGGTTCTGTAGTTTTCATTGTATAAGACTTTCACCTCTTTTGTTAGGTTGATTCCCATTTTTTTTTTTAGGATATTGTGAATGGAGTGGTTGTCCTCATTTCCATTTCAGAGGATTTGTCGCTTATATACAGGAATGCATTTGATTTATGCGTGTTGATTTTATATCCTGCCACTTTGCTGAATTCATTTATTAGCTCTATTAGTTTCTTTGTAGACCCTTTTGGGTCTGCTAGGTATAGAATCATGTCATCTGCAATAGTGATAATTTAAGTTATTCTTTTCCTATTTATATGCCTTTAATTTCTTTCATCTGTCTAATTGCTCTGGCCAGTCTTTTGAGAACTATATTGAACAGAAGTGGTGAGAGCGGGCATCCCTGTCTTGTTCCAGATTTTGGAGGGAATGTCTTCAATTTTTCTCCATTAAGAATGACGCTAGCCTGCGGTTTAGCATAGATTGTTTTTACAATATTGAGGAATGTTCCTGTTATTCCTAGTTTTTCGAGAGTTTTGAACATAAAGGGATGCTGTACTTTGTCGAATGCTTTTTCTGCATCTATCTAGATGATAATATGGTTTTTATTTTTAAGTCTATTGATGTGGTGAATAACACTTATTGATTTTCGTATATTGAACCCTCCTTGCATCCCAGGGATGAATCCTACTTGATCATGGTCCACATTTTTTTGATATGTTTTTGTATCTGATTCTCCAGAATTTAATTTAAGATTTTTGCATTTAGGTTCATTAGAGATATCGGTCTTTAGTCTTCTTTCTTTGAAGTGTCTATCTGGTGAAGGAATCAGAGTGATATTGGCCTCGTAGAATGAATTTGGAAGATCTCCCTCTTTTTCAATTTTCTGAAATAGCTTGAAAAGTATTGGTATTAGTTCATATTTAAAGGTTTTGTAAAGTCTGATGTATACCCATACGGTCCTGGGATTTTCTTAGTTGGTAGTCTTTGGATGGTTTCTTTTATTTCCTCAATTGATATTGGTATGTTTAGGTTGTCTATATCCTCCTAACTCACTCTGGTCAGATCATATGACTTAAGAAATATTTCGATGCCTTCACTATCTTCTATTATTTTGGAGTATAAGGATTCAAAGTAATTTCTGATTATCTTCTGTATTTCTGAAATATCTGTTGTGATATTGCCTTTTTCATCCCATATGATAGTAATTTCAGTTCTCTCTCCTCTTCATTAGCATGGCTAGGGGTCTGTCCATTTTATTTATTTTTTCAACGAACCAACTTTTAGTTTTGTCAATTTTTTCAATTGTTTCTTTTGTTTCGATTTCATTGATTTCTGCTCTGATTTTAATTATTTCTTTCCTTCTACTTCTTTTGCTGTTGTTTGCTCTTGTTTTTCTAAGATTTTGAGATGAAGTATGAGATCATTTATTTGTTGTTTTTTTCTTTTTCTAAGGAATGAACTCCAAGCAATGAATTTTCCTCTTAGAACTGCTTTCAATGTGTCCCATAGATTCCGATATATTGTGTCTGTGTTTTCATTTTTCTCTAAGAATTTTTTATTTTCCTCCTTGATGTCTTCTATAACCCATTGATCATTCAGTAACCTATTGTTCATTCTCCAAATGATGCATGGTTTTTCCTTCCTTCTTTTATCATTGATTTTTAGTTTCATTCCATTATGATAAGATAAGATGCATGGTATTATCTCTACTCCTTTAATTTGTCTAAGAGTTGCCCTGTGACATAATATATGATCTATTTTTGAGAAGGATCCATGTGCTGCTGAGGAAAAATGTAACTGCTTGATGTTGGGTCGTATATTCTATATATGTCAATTAAGTCTAGGTTATTAATTGTGTTATTGAGTTCTATAGTTTCCTATTTCAACTTTTGTTTGGAAGTCCTGTCCAGTGGTGAGAGAGCTGTGTTGAAGTCTCCCATGATTATTGTATGGTGGTCTATTAGACTCTTGAACTTGAGAAAAGTTTGTTTGATGAACATAGCTGCACCATTGTTTGGGGCATACATATTTATGATTGTTATGTCTTGCTGGTGTATGGTTCTCTTGAACAGTATGTAGTGTCCCTCTTTATCCCTTTTGATTAACTTTGGCTTGAAATCTATTTTATTTGATATGAGTATGGACACTCCTGCTTTTTTCTGAAGTCCATATGAGTGATATGATTTTTTCCAAACTTTCACCTTCAGTGTATGTATGTCTTTTTCTTATCAAATGCATCTCCGGTAGGCAGCATATTATTGGGTCTTGTTTTGTGATCCATTCTACTGGCCTGTGTCTGTTAATTGGTGAGTTTAAGCCATTAACATTTACAGTTATTATTGAGATAAGGGTTGTTCTTCCAGCCATATTTGTTTATTTATGTTATTAAACATGGATTGTTTTCCTCTTTGATTATTTCTCCCCTTTAATGTCCTACCTCCCACTGTTGGTTTTCATTATTTTCCAATTACTCTTCCTGTAATATTTTGCCAAGGATGTTTTGAAGAGATGGTTTTCTAGCTACAAATTCTTTTAACTTTTGTTTATCGTGGAAAGTTTTAATTTCATCTTCCATCCTGAAGCTTAATTTTGCTGGATACACAGTACATGGTTGGAACCCATTTTCTTTCTGTGATTGAAAAATGTCATTCCAGGATCTTCTAGCTTTCAGAGTCTTTGTTGAAAGATCAGCTGTTATCCTGATTGGTTTACCCCTAAATGTAATCTGCTTCCTTTCTCTTGTAGATTTTAAAATTCTCTCCTTATTCTGTATGTTGAGCATCTTCATTATAATGTGTCTAGGTGTGGATCTCTTATGATTTTTCACATTCGTCGTCCTGTAGGCTTTTAGAATGTGGGAGTCTGTCTCATTCTTCAAGTCTGGGAAGTTTTCTCATATTATTTCATTGAATAGATTGCTCATTCCTTTGGTTTGGACCTCTATACCTTCCTGTATCCCAATGACTCTTAAGTTTGGTCTCTTTATTTTATCCCATATTTCTTGGATGTTCTGTTCATGGTTTCTTAACAGTTTGGCTGAGCTGTCTATGTTCTTTTCAAGTTGAAATACTTTGTCTTCATTGTCTGATGTTCTATCTTCTAAGTGTTCTACTCTGATGGTAGTATTCTCAATTGAGTTTTTAAGATGGTTTATTGCTTCCTGCATTTCTAGGATTTCTGTTTGTTATTTTTTACAACCTCTATCTCCCTGTATAGTTGATCTTTTGCTTCTTGGTTTTGTTTATGTAATTCATTGTTGAAGTGATCTTTCATTGTCTGATTTTGCTGTCTAATGTCTTCCTTGAGACTTCAGATCATCTGAAGAATGTATATCCTGAGTTCTTTATCTGACATTCCATCTGCTGCAGCTATTACCTCTTCTAAAGTTGTGTTGACCTGCATTGCTTGTGGTTCTTTTTTCCTTTTCTTTTCATACTGCTTGCGTTTCTTTCTGCTTGGTGAAACTGTTGTGATTTTGAAATTTTCCCCCTATATATTTATATTGCTCTTGTATATTTGAAAAGTCTTCATTGCAGGGGCAGGGGTGGCTGTGCTGTTCCACCAATTGGGGTGATATATCTACCACGCTGATGGGCCGCTAGGCCTGTTATTCTGATCGGTCGCAGGTCTGCTTACCATGCAGGCGCAGGAGGCTGCTCTCCTCTGCCCCTCCTCCAATTGGTGTGACGTGTCTACCACGCCCGTGGACCCCTGCGGTGTTCTGCCGATCGGTCGCAGGTCTGCCTACCTTGCTTGCGTGGGCGGCGGCTCTGCTCTACCCCTACCCCAATTGGGGTGACGTGACTACCACGCCAGTGGGCCGCTGGGCCTGGTCTGCCGGTTGGTCGCAGGTCAGGATACCTTGTGAGCACGGGCTACAGATCTGTTCTGCCCCTACTCCAAATGGGGTAAAGTGTCTGCCGCGCCAGCAGGCCGCTGGGCCTCTTCTTCTGGTCAGGTGTAGGTCTGCTACCTTGCAGGCGCGGGTGGTGGCTCTGCTCTGCCCCTACTCCAATTGGTGTGTCGTGACTACCATGCCTGCAGGTTGCTGGGCCTGTTCTGGGCATGGGCAAAGGCTCTGCTCTGCCCCTACTCCTATTGGGGTAATGTGACTACCATGCCGGTGACTCACTGGGATTGTACTAGGCACGGGAGAAGGCTCTGCTCTGCAACAACTCCAATTGGGGTGACGTGACTACCACACCTGTGGGTCGCTGGGCCTGTTCTGGGCCCGGGTAGCAGCTCTGTTCTGCCTCTACTCCAATTGGGTTAACGTGACTACCATGCAGGTGTGTCACTGGGTCTGTTCCAGGTGCGGGCAGCTGCTCTGCTCTGCCCCTCTGGCTTGATGACAAAGTGAGAGAGACCCGGGTGTTTGTGACTCACTTTCTTCACCAGGAGACCAACTGTTTCTGTCACTGCTGGTATCAATGAAGTTATCTCCTCTGCTGCTTTCTGATGACATCAGAAATTTGTCATGTTGGTATCCCATGTGAAAGGCAGCATTTTGTTCCCTTTTCTGGGTGACCAAAGCAATGGGTGAGTCCTGACCGGCCCTCACAAGCCGCGTCTCAATCCTGTTGCCACTGGCTATGAAGGCTCGGTTGATATTTACCTCCACAGTATTCAGCAAGACCCGGAACGAGAAGCAGTTTCCGCGGGTTCTTTAGCCCTGGGCCAGATCAGTTCCGAGAGGCGGAATTCGGCCGCTCTGGGCTTGGTGTATGTTCTAATAGGAGCAGGCTCCAAGACGGAGTTTCTGCAGGTTCTTTGGCACTGAGCCTGAGTAATTTGTCTGTGACACAAAGGTGAATGGCATCCTGAAATTACCTGTTCTATAGGTGAATGAGCTTCGATCAGTCGAAAACAGGGATGGTGACATCAGCTCTCCAAGATGGTGGCCGCTGGCTTCCTCTGTGGTCTGACCGGTGTGGAGAACCGAATTGGACCGCATCCTTTCCCGTCTCAAACCCAGAATTCAGGACTTAGCACAGTGATTGCATACCTGTCAGGAGCCCACAGAATCCACACCGCTGTATATTTGCATTGCTATCTCTTCGTTTCCCAGTGCACACCGCAGACTCTAGCCGCAGACGGATTTCCTGAATAAGCAGCATGACCCTCTATGCGGACAAATCACTCATGTTTGAGCCCGCGTAGCTGATCCTCGTGAGATGGAAATATGTCGACTAGGTTTTGGAGCACCCCAATTTTGCTGGAAATTTCTAACAAGATAGGTTTTAGCCATTATAACTCGTCATTCTCCCGCACAGTGACGCGGTACATGGGGGTGATGCACTCCCTTCACCACCATCATATGATCCCCCAAAGTTAGTTTTCAGTACTAAGAAACAAATATGTATTTCTGGTGGATGAATAATTCTGAGAATATTCTTGTGAAAACTTGATTATTAATCCAAATACATGAATATGAGTGAATTTAGGGAGTGTATAATAAGAAAAATATACTTCATATTTTGAAAAATCTGGAGAGTGAATATATATATATATATATATATATATATATATATATATATATACACACACACACACATACACACACAGACATTAAAAAGTAGCATTATGTATGCCAATCGAAATTCACCACGAAGTAATATATCATCCACAGATCCAAAAATATTCATTTTAATGAACATGGATTTATGTTGTTCAAATAAGAAGCTCACTCATATGTTGAATTTTCAGTTCCAACAGCATTTAGTAGGAGTGATCTCTTCTCACAATTTGCATCTGCCAAGCCAGCCACCTCACAAAATGTACGAGTGATACCAGGTAGAATTCTATATGTGCATATAAAAATACATGTGATGAATAGGCTACAGAGAAAGGGAGACAGTTATTCACATGTTTGTTAACTTTTAAAACACATGGAGAACTATTTCAATTAAAATTCGCTAGATTTATAACACCTACCATTTATCATACGAAAGGCAAGTCCAACTATACACCATGCCTCCTGTGAACCTCTTGTATTTCTATTCTGTTTGGGTTATTTTTCTCCACCATATTAGGATTAAAAGTCAAAGTCTAGTAGGGTATGTGTTAGTGTCAGGGATTCAGTATTTCGAATGGAAAATTGGAAAATGTATCAAATGTGTATGCAAATATGTGCTACACAAAAATCTTCCCACCCTCATTCAGCACAATGCCTTGACATTACCTTCGCCCCACATAAGACACAATTAGAGGAGAAGAGTTAGAAAATCTGTGAATACATATGTGTAATGAAAAATGCTCAGGAGTTCACAAATTTGCAGGTGGTAGAGGAGTTTCCAAAAGTAAGGGACAGGGTAAAAACTCCACAAACATGAAGTTCTGCCAGCCTAACATCTGGAGAAACTGCCTCTGAGGTTGGGCAATGAAATATATGCTGTTGTCAGGAGCATTAGCTTCATTTGTTGTGAGACCATCATAGCTGAGTCTTCATCTATGTGATCTGGATGACATGGATTCTTATTTTCCTATGAACATGAGGCAGCAGTGCTGAATTTTCTATTTGTAGGTAACCTGTGGCCACTGGGGTCTAAGTGTCTCCCCTTGTGGACTGTAATTCCATTTGGTCATCCTCCACTATTCGTGGTATTTCTTGCTGCTGCACTGGGAGATTGGTGTTTGCTTCATGAAATACAAGGATTTCAAATGGGACACAGTGCTGAAGTAAGTTCTGTCAAGTGTGGTGGGTCAGGTTCGTCAGGAGAATGCACCAACCAGGCTTCTATCCCACATAGCTTGCCCCATTGACCATAGCAACCTGATTCTGAACATTGCCCTAAAACCTCTCCATATAACAATATGCTTTTACATATAAGGGTCTACTGGCTGCAAAATGTCAGTCACAATCCATTTGGAAGCCAATGGCAGATCCAAATGCCCCCACCACAGATGTTTTATTACACACCTGCCAACCACTACTCTAGTACAACTACTCAGCAGGATCCAACTTACTGGCATCTCTGTTCAACACCATTTTCATAAAACCCAGTCAATCAAGGCACTGTCTTGTATACTCATGATCAGCAACAGGACATCCAAATATTCTCCAGTGCTACCCGGTCATGGGAATTTCAAAAATTTCATGGTATTGATATAGCCAATTTTCAAGGATGAAGTTGGAGGCACTGTGAATTTTAATTCACTCAGAAACCATTAAATGGTGAGGAAGCTCATTTCAATGAAAACTCTGGAGAATTCTTACAGGCAAGGCTTCCAAAAGTGGCGAAAAGTCAGATTAAGCCAGGCCCCTTGAGGTCTACAATGTATGGTCCATGTGTGTTTCGACTCTCAAATATGGCTGCCAAGTCTTTAAGAATAATATCATGTGATATCCTGGCTGAGATTCCCTGTGCTCTGTGGAAAGTCAACTTGGGCCTAGATGTCACTTTCCAAGGGCAACTCTCATGCATGGCCATCTAAAATTCCAACACAATTCCTGGCAATAATTCTCTGAGATCAGTAAAAGAACTCAGTCTCTAAGGGGAATCACACCAAAGTGCAAGCCTAGGTGGACCCAGAGATCTCTTCCAACCGCCAGACAAATATCCACAATTTAAACCAAACACTCTCACATGGCCCTCATCTTCTTCCATATAGACACTCATCATATTCTCTGGCTGGAGGTTTCCATAAGGGACGCAGCCCATGACAGTGTCCAAAATAAGCTCCGTGCCCCTCATTTGCCTAAAGTCAGGGTGGCCTGGACTCTCTTCCTGTGAACCAGTAGTGATCAAATAGGCCTGCCTTTAATATTGCTTGGCTTCTCCAACTTGAGACCTTCTAGCTTTGGGGTTTAGATTCTTTAAGTGAATTGGAGTCATGAAAATCAAACACCTATGGCCTAGCCTCTGCAGGGCTTTGAAGAACTCATTTGACCCAAAGGATCCCTATTCTCACTTGATGGATATCAGGAACCTACCAGAGGAAGGCAAGAGAGTTCATCAACAATATCTGATCTTTTTGCCATTTTGGTTTTGGATGCATGCATGGGATCTATCTTTAGATCCATCAGGTGCTGAGAATCTAAGCCACAGACTCACACAGGGCCAACAGGCTGATTCAGACATATCCCAATCCTAAGCAATTAAGCAAAGAGTCACAGGTGATTCCCATTCATTTCCATTTGAAAACTGTTTTCTTCAGGGTTCACAAAGTGGTGGCTTGAGGCAAAAAACTTCCTGACATTCAACAGAACAATAGGTAAGCAAAAGGAACAAAGAGGGGTTTCTCCACTGAGACTTTCCTGGTCAACAGATATTTGAGATTTCTGAGATGCTAGCCATTTCTTTCAGCTATCCAGTACATAGCCATGTCACAGATCTTGGAGGTACAAATCTTGGACACAAAACCACGATACTATTCTGGAGAGTGGCCAGAATTGAGAAAGAAAACAGGAAATTAGGAAGCTTGTAGGTGTTGCCCATCCATAAGGCAAGCCAGAGTCTACTCATGAATTGGGCAGGATGAATGCTGGGAAGCTTTCTACTAGACAGGACACATCCATTGATGCATTGTCTTTTCTAATGTCTACAACAATGGACTCAGTGGGATACACACACATAGAAACACTCGCCTTGTCAAAGGACTTAATAGAAATATTCCACTCCATACCAAACAAACCGCCTTTCCTACCTATTCTCAGACCATGAGACAAAACCACAAACTCACACCCACACCCAAAAAGGCACCTCCTTCCCCCTAGTAGGTCTGTGACTCCCTGGAGTGTCGTCTGACTGGTGGGCCATTCTATGTTCTTCCAAAATGACCTCTCCTGTCTCAGATCATGTCTGCTTGGCCAACTCTGTGAAGTTCTCAAGAGCCAGCGGTGAGACACTACCTGCTTTCTCAGGAAAAGCCCCTCTTCAGAGGTTTCCTGGCATTTGGCCATCCTCACATCTGTAGGTACCAAGAAAGACTGACTCTGTCCTTGGTAAATCCAAACATGTCAGACCACTGGGACTAGGACAGGGACTGTCTCTTGGTGCCTGGCTTCCTGGATTTCAAGTTCAGAGAGTTCCATCACCAAGGAAGTGAGGTGAGATCACTTCCTTCAGGATATGAATGATGTCACTGCCTTGGCAACCACTTTGTCCTAACAGTTGCTTCCAAAAGTATCATGAGGTGGAGGCTGTCCTGATTTTCATGGGACACTTTCTCTAGTTAGAATGTTATATCAACCATAAGCACCCGGGAACAGCTTCCACACAGGACTGGTTTGGTCCATGTTGTATACATTAAGAAGAGAGAGACTGATTCAGACACAACCCTCCATCCTGACCAGGATGATTGCCATGGAAGATGACTTTTGCTTTCTGAGGTACTTCATAGCTGCCTTCATCTTCACCAGGGATCATTTCTGCATGAACATTTGAGTTTCTCAGCAGGTGAAGATCCCCTAGATTCCTGTAGTTTAATACCCACACTGTTATTGCTCTCCTGCAAAGTGAGTGTATGGTTACGGTTAATAATATGTTCGATTTGGGTTAGGAATCATTCTGCAGGAAGAATAATGAGATTGGGAACCTGCGATATTTATAAGAATATATACGTGAAATATATGTATGAAAACGGGAATCTAAGAAAGATTTGAAGCCCAGAAGGGCATTGGGCCCTTTATTTGGATACTTAGTGTTGAATTATGTTCTGTACAGTTGTCTCAGTTAAATCGAAATACAGTGGCATAGGACCTTGTACCTTGGATGATTGAATGTAGAAGAGAACATCCAGTCAAAAAGGGATAGTCAGTAGGATTAGGAAGATAGTCAGTAGGTTTAGGAAGAAGAGTGAGTATATGATTTGGAATAAAAAGCTTCTTTAGCAATAGGGTTTCGTTTAGAGAGTGAATGGAAATGTCAGCACATGTGAAGAGTCAGTCACAATGATGAACTGGGGAAAATATGTAGGAAAGCAGGTGTCAATAGAGACATTACGAAATCAGGCAAAGTATAAAGTGAGTGATAGGATTAGACATTTTCAACAGGGTTGAGTTTGAATACATAATCATAGGAAAAAACAAATATCTCGTCACAAATGGGAATGACATTTGAGAGCATTAGGCAACCTGGACATGGATGTTATTAGTTATCCACGTTCACTTTCCTTTTAGGCTTTGGTACAATCATAAGTGTGACATTTTTATGTTTTTTTTTTTTTGTTCAGAATATTACTGTGATAAAATGTATATGTAGATCAGGTGGCATGAGTATTTCTTTCACCATTTCTGGGAGCAATATTTTGAAGACGTATACATTAGTATTAGGGGTACAAAGAGGTGTACCCTGTGTCTATTAATATAGAAATAATGCATGAATAGACCATACTATGAATAAATAACGTAACTGATTCCACTTTAAATAATGGATTGAATTGATATGTGAAAATATATAAGAAATCTTATATTGATATACAATCATTCATTCCAACCAGTTATATTTCTAATGGTAATATTAGGATTATGGTTTATGATGAATGGTGTTTGAGTTTTGCTTTACACATGATGATGTTAAACAAAAATAATATGTTTGGAAAGAAGTCTCATGAAAAGACCAGTCAAAAAACATGGAGGAATACATGTGTTCTGAATCAGGAAGTGATTGATCGTGAAACAAATGCCTATAAATTTTCTAATTTGTGACTGAAATATATATCCCATCATGTGCATGAACTGAAGACATAGTAACGTACAAGTGTTGAATAAAAATGAAAGTCAAAATACACATCATGTCCCCTAGGAATCTACTTGCATTCATTTTAAACTGGCTAAGTAACTGTAGAAATATTAGGGTTTGTATGCACCATTCACTGAATTTAGTTTTCAGTACTAGGAAACAATATGTATTTCAGGTGGATGATTATTTCTGAAAATAATCTTGTTGAAAGTTGATTATAAATCCACAGATATGAATATGAATGTATTTAGGGGCGTGCATAATAAGACACATATATTTCATATTTTGAAAAATCTAAAGTGTATATATATATATATATATATATATATATATATATATATATACACACACACACGCAAATGCACAGATATTAAAAAGTAGCAATACAGGAGATCCATTATGAAGGCGGGCATGGAGAATTCAAGTCTCTGATCTCTTCAGCTGCGCGGGCATAGGGAGTCGTAAACTGTCTAAATGCTGTTTGCTCAGAATCACTAGGCAATATTGACCTGTTGTGAATCTGGGGCGAACAGTCTGGGCCCCTCAGAACACACACAAAGCCCGGATTGGCTGCATTCAAGCTTAGATTCATCTGGTTTTTGTGACTCAGCACTAACATTCCCGCTGAAATAATTGGTCGGGCTTTCGGAATTGACAGAGTTAAAAGCCAACTGAGCCTTCATAGGCAGTGGCCACAGGATTGAAATGGGGCTTGGGAGAGATAGTCAGGACCCAGCTGTTGCATTGGTCACCCAGCAAAGGGAACGAACGGTCACCATTTTAATGGTATACCACCATGGCAGCGAACTGACGTCACAGTCGGAGGAGATAACTTCATTGAAACCAGTGCGACAAGTATGTTATCCCATTGCCATCTCTCTCACCGCAGGGAAACCTCAAGGGCCCTTCCCACCTCTGCCGTAATGGCCCCTCCCAGCTCTCCAAGGAGCGCAATACCCAGACCTAGGGAATCAGGATTGGCTCGGGACTCGAGGCGTGTAATTGCCGGCTACCGCTCCCACCAGTGCTGACAATTGAGGTCTCTTACACCACCTACCGGGGCCATGGCTCCCGAAGGGCAAGCAAATTCGCTGGGGTTTCTCAGCCCCAAGCTCTACAAACTTAGGGTCTGAGGGAGGCAATTAAGGAGAGTGTGCCCAGCCGTTCATGGAAACAGGGCTACCAGGAGCAGAGGCCTGGCTTGTAACCAGTATTGTGGTGAGCGTCACAGGTGAGTGGGGCCTGGCTTGAGGAAGCACAAGAGAAGGCCCTAGGCACTCAGGGTTGGAGACCCGCCCAGTCTGGGAGGAAGAGCTGCTGCACAGTGATTGGTTCCCACTTATTGAGAGGAGAAGCTTGGCCCAGTGCGCACAGCTCCACCTACTGGAAGAGAAGTTAATTGAACTCTAGGACTGCATGTATTATTACTATTTTTTTATTTGTATTTTTTTCTTTTTCTTCCATTTTCATTTTTGTTGTTGTTGTTCATTAACTTTTTTAAATGTTTTTATTTTTTTAATTTCTTTTATTTTATTATTATTATTATTAATATTATTATTTTAAATTTTAATTTTCAATTTTTTAATCATCATTATTACTTAAAATTTTCTTTCTTTATTTTCTATTTTTTTTGTCTTTTCATTTCATTTCAATTTTTTTATTCCCCCTTACTTGAATTCTACCTGCCTACTCTCATTCTCTTTAGTGACTTCTCCCTTCCCTTCTAATATCTTTCCTCTCAAGCATCAAATAAATTTATAAGAGTAAGCAGTAACTCAGTAGTCAAACAGAACGAGAAGTAACATGAGAAGCATAAAAAAGCAAGGAAGAAAAGGAGTACGAACAATGAAGGACAGCCTAAATATTCAAGAGCACCTAGAGTCATCAGAAAAATGGTCATATAAAGAACTCAAGGAATACCTTAGACAGATGGAATGGAACCTTAAAGAGGATACGAGACAGCAAAAACAAACAGTGATAGAACGCATTGAAAATAAATTACATAAACAGATAAAATAAGAAATTAAGCATCTTTATCAGGAGATAGAGATTATTAGAAAAATCAAACAATAATTCTAGAAATCAAGGAAATGATAAACCAAATTAAAAATTCAATTGAGAGTATCACTAACAGTGTAGAGCAAGTAGAAGACAGAATGAAGACAAAATATATCATCTTGAAAAAAGTCTAGCCAACAAAGAAATGCTGTAAAAAATTATGAGAAAACAATCAAGAGATATGGAATAACATAAAAAAAAAAACTAATGAGTCATATGGATAGAGGAAGGTACAGAGATTCAAACCAAGGGAATGAGAAATCTGCTGAATGAAATAATTACAGAAAACTTTCCAGAAATAAAAATGGAAAGGGATAAACAAATTGTAGATGCTTACAGGACATCGAGCACACAAAATCACAGTAGACCAATGCCAAGAAACATTGTAATGAAGATATCCAATATACAGAACAAAGAGAAAATATTAAAAGCTACCAGAGAAAGGAGGCAGATTAGAATCATTACAATCAGGGGTAAACCAAAAAGGTTAACAATGGATTTTTCATCATAGATGCTGGAAGTGAGAAGATCCTGGAACAACGTACTTCAAACACTGAAAGACAATGGATGCCAACCAAGAATTATGTATCCAGCAAAATTAAGCTTAAGGTAAGACAACGAGATAAAAATATTTCATGATAAACAAAACCTAAAAGAATTTGCAGCCAGATAACCAGCATTGCAAAGCATCTTGAGCAAAACACTACACGAGGAAGAAATGAAAATCAACAACGAAAACCATGAGTGAGAAGTGCCTCAGTAATGACAGAGGGCGGGGGAAAAGCTAATCATGGAGAAACAAACTAATTTAAAAAAAGATATAAGCAAACATGGGTGGCAGTACAAACCATATATCATTAGTAACTCTAAAAGTAAATGGCTTAAACTCTCGAATAAAGTGACATAGGCTTGTAACTTGAAATAAAAAAAAAATCCAACAATATATTGCCTCCAGGGGACACATCTGAATGGAAAAGACATACACAGGCTGAAGGTGAAAGATTGGGAAAATTTATACCATGCACACGGTCCTCGTAAGCAAGCAGGGGTGGCCATCCTCCTATCGAATAAAATTGACCTCAAGACTAATTTAATCAAAAGGGATAAAGAAGGACATTATATACTGCTAAAATGAACCATTCACCGACAAGACATAACAATTATCAATATTCACGCAGCAAATAATGGTGCTGCGATGTTCATAAAACAAATTCTCCTCAAGTTAAAGAATCAAATAGACCACAATACAATAATTATGGGTGACTTCAACTCACCTCTCTCACCATTGGACAGATCCTCCAAACAAAAGTTGAAAAAAGAAACTATAGAACTCAATCTCGCAATCAATACCCTAGACTTAACTGACATATATAGAATATATCAACCATCATCAAGTGGATATACTTTTTTCTCAGCAGCACATGGATCCTTCTCAAAAATAGACGATATGTTATGCCATAGGGCAACCCTCAGTAAATATAAAGGGGTGGAGATAATACCATGAATTTTTTGTGATCATAATGGAATGAAACTGGAAACCAATGATAAAAGAAGGAAGAAAAAATCATACATCACATCCAAAATGAAGAATATGTTACTGAATGATCAATGGGTTACAGAAGACATAAAGGAGGAAATCAAAAAATTCTTAGAGATAAATGAAAATACAGACACAACATATCAGATTCTATGGGGTACAATGAAAAGAAGTTTTAAGGGGTAAATTCATCGCCTAGAGGTCATTCCTCAAAATAGAAAAGAAAAACAAATAAATGAGCTCACACTTCATCTCAAAGCCTTAGAAAAGGAAGAGCAAAACAACAGCAAATGTAGCAGAAGGCAAGAAATAATTAAAATCATAGCGAAATTGAAACAAAAGAAACTATTGAAAAAATTAACAAAACTAAAAGGGGTTCTTCAAAAAGATAAATAAGATAGACAGACCCTTAGCCATGCTAACGAAGAGAAGAAGAGAGAGAACTCAAATTACTAACATACGGGATGAAAAAGGCAATATTACAACAGATGCTACATAAATACAGAAGAAAATTAGAAATTATTTTGAAAACCTGTATTCCAATAAAATAGAAAATAGTGAAGACATCGATAAATTTCTTAAGTCATATGATTTGCCCAGACTGAGTCAGGAGGAAACACACAATTTAAACAGACCAATATCAATGGATGAAGTAGAAGAAGCAATCAAAAGACTACCAACCAAGAAAAGCCCAGGACCGGATGGGTATACAGCAGAGTTTTACAAAACCTTTAAAGAAGAATTAATACCAATACTTCTCAAGTTATTCAGGAAATAGAAAAACTGGGAGCTCTGCCGAATTCATTCTATGAGGCCAACATCATCCTGATTCTGAAACCAGACAAAGACACCTCAAAGAAAGAAAACTACAGACCAATATCTCTGATGAACCTAGATGCAAAAATCCTCATTAAAATTCTGGCGAATTGGATAGAAAGGCACATCAAAAAAATCGTGCACCATGATCAACTTGGATTCATCCCTGGGATGCAAGGAGGGTTCAATATATGGAAATCAATAAATGTTATTCACAACATCAATAGACTTAAAGATAAGAACCATATGATCATCTCGATAGACGCAGAAAAACCATTCAACAAAGTAGAGCATTTCTTTATGTTCAAAACATTTTAAAAACTAGGGATAACAGGAACTTACCTCGACATTGTAAAAGCTATCTATGTTAATCCTCAGGCTAGCATCATTCTGAATGGAGAAAAATTGAAGGCATTCCCTCTAAAATCTGGAACAAGACAGGGATGTCCTCTATCACCACTTCTATTCAATATAGTTCTCGAAAAACTGGCCAGAGCAATTAGAGAGATGAAAGACATTAAAGGCATAAAAATAGGAAAAGGAGAACTTAAATTATCACTATTTGTAGATGACATGATTCTATACATAGAAGACCCAAAAGAGTCTACAGAAAAAACTACTAGAACTCATAAATGAATGCAGCAATGTGGCAGGATACAAAATCAACATGAATAAATCAAAGACATTTCTGTATATCAGCGACAAAACTTCTGAAACAAAAATGAGTCAAAACACTGCATTCCCAATTTCCTCAAATAATTAAATACTTGGGAATAAACCTAACAAAAGAGGTGAAAGATTTATATAATGCAAACTACAGAACCCTAAAAAGAGAAATAGAATAAGATCTTAGAAGATGGAAAAATATACCGTGTTCATGGATAGGCAGAACTAACATCATCAAAATGGTGATATTACCAAAAGTTCTCTATAGGTTTAATGCAATGCCAATCAAAATTCCATAGAAACTTTTTGTAGAAATAGATAAAGCAATCATTAAATTCAAATGGAAAAATAAAAGACCCAGAATAGCAAAAGCAATTCTAAGCAGGAAGTGTGAATCAGGCAGTATAGCGATACCAGATTTCAAACTATATTACAGAGCAATCATAATAAAAACAGCACGGTACTGGTACCAAAACAGGCGGGTGGACCAATGGTACAGAATGGAGGACACAGAAACTAATCCAAAAAGCTACAACTATCTTATATTTGATAAAGGAGCTAATGGCCTGCAATGGAGGAAGGATAGCATCTTCATCAAATGGTGTTGGGTAAACTGGAAATCCATATGCAACAAAATGAAACTGAATCCCCTCCTCTCGCCATGCACCAAAGTTAACTCAATGTGGATCAAGGAGCTAGATTCAAATCAGAGTCTCTGCGTCTGATAGAATAAAAAGTTGGCTCCGATCTACATATTGTGTGGTCAGGCTCCAAATTCCTTAATAGGACACCCATAGAACAAGAGTTAATAATAAGAATCAACAAATGGAACTTACTTAAACTGAATTATTTTTTCTCAGAAAGAGAAACAATAAGAGAGGTAAATATGGAGCTTACATCATGGGAACAAATTTTTAGTCCTCACTCTTCACATGGAGCCCTAATATCCAGAGTATACAAAGTATACAAAGAACTTAGAAAATTAGACAATAAAATAACCAATAACCCAATGGGCCAAGGACCTGAACAGAAACTTCTCAGAGGAGGACATAGAATTAATTAACAAGTACATGAAAAAAATGCTCTCCATTTCTAGCAGTAAGAGAAATGCAAATAAAAACCACCCTAAAATACCATCTCAATCCAGTGAGATTGGCAGCCATTATGAAGTCAAACAACAACAAGTGCTGGCGAGAATGTGGGGAAAAGGGTACTCTTGTACATTGCTGGTGGGACTGAAACTGGTGTGGCCAATTTGGAAAGCAGTATGGAGATTCCTGGGAAAGCTGGGAATGGAAGCACCATTTGACCAAGCTATTGCCCTTCTCGGACTATTCCCTGAAGACCTTAAAAGAGCGTACTATAGGGATACTGCCACATGGATTTTCATAGCAGCACAATTCACAATTGCTACACTGTGGAACCAACCCAGATGCCCTTCAATAGATGAATGGATAAAAAAATGTGACTTTTATATACTATCGAGAATTACGCAGCACTAAAAAATGACAAAATCATGGAATTTGCAGGGAAATGCATGGCACTGAGCAGATTATGCTTAGTGAATCTAGCCAATCCCTAAAAAACAATTACCAAATGTCTTCTTTGATATAATGAGAGCAACTAAGAACAGAGCAGGGAGGAAGAGCATGAAGAAAAGATTAACATTAAGCAGAAACATGATGTGGGAGGGAAAGGGAGAGAAGAGGGAAATTGCATGGTAATGGAGAGAGACACTTATTGTTACACAAAATTACATATAAGAGGTTGTGGGAAAATAAACAAGGAGAGAAATGAATTACAGTAGGTATGGTAGAGAGAGAAGATGGGAAGAGAGGGGAGTGGGGAAAGTAGAGTATAGGAAAGGTAGCAGAATACAACAGTAACTAATAGGGCATTATGTAAAAATATGGATGTGTAACTAATGTGATTCTGCAATCTGTATTTGGAGTAAAAATGGGAGTTCATAACCCACTTGAATCTAATGTATGAAATATGATATTCAAGAGCTTTGTAATGTTTTGAGCAACCAATAAAAGAAAAAAAAAGTAGCAACATATATGCCAATAGAAATTCATCATGAAAAGTATATAATCCACAGATCGAAAAATGTTCATTTTACTGAACATGGATTCATGTATAATGTTTTTCAACTAGGAAGCTCACCCATAGGTTGAATTTTCAGTTCCAACAGCGTTTAGGAGGAGTGAACTCTTCTCTCAATTTGCATCTGCCAATTCAGCCACCTCACAAGTGTATACGAGTGATATCAGGTAGAATTCTATATGTGCATATAAAAATACATGTACTGAATAGGCTACAGAGAAAGGGAGACAGGGATTCACATATTTGCTAATTTTAAAAACACATTTAGAACTATTTCAACAAAAAAATTGACTAGACTTATAACTCCTACATTATATAATGCAAAAGGCAATTCCAACAATACACAATGCGTCCTCTGAACTGCTTGTGTTTCTTCCCTTTTTGGCTTATTTTTCACCATCATATTAGGATTATTAGTCAGAGACTAGTAGGGTATGAGTTAGTGTCAGGGATTCAGTATTTCAAATGGAAAATTGAAAAATGAATCCAATGTGTATGTAAATATGTGCTACACAAAAATCTTCCCACTCACATCCAGAACAATGCCTTGACATTACCTACGCCCCAAGTAAAACACAATTAGAGTAGAAAAGTGTGAAAATCTATGAATACATATATGGAATGGAATATGCTCGGGAGTTCACAACCTTGGAGGTGGTAGAGGAGTTTCCAAAAGTAAAGGACAGGGTAAACACTCCACAAAAAGGAGCTCTGCTGGCCTAAGAATTCTTGGGAAACGGCTTCTGAGGTTGGGCACTTGAAATATATGTTGTTGTCATGAGCTTTAGCTTCCTTTGTAGTGAGACCATCATAGCTGGGTCTCCATCTATGTAACCGAAAGACATGGTTTCTTATATTTCAATGAACATGAGGCAGCAGTGCTCAATTCTCTCTTTGTAGCTAAACTGTGTCCATTGGAAGCTAAGTGTCTCCCAGTGGGGACTGTGAAGACATTTGGTCATCCTCCACTTTTCGTGGTATTTCTTGCTGCTGCACTGGGAATTTGGTATTTGCTTCACAAAACATAAAAAGTTCATCTGAGATACAGTGCTGGAGGGAGTTCTGTCACGTGTGGTGGGTCAGGGTCTGCAGGAGAATGCACCAACCAGGCTTGTATCCCACATAGCTTGCCCCAATAACCATAGCAACCTGATTCTGAATATTGCCCTGAAAACTCTCCATTTAACAAGATGCCTTTACATATAAGGGTCTGATGTCTGCACTATATCAGTCACAAAAAATTTGGAAGCCAATGGCAGATTCACATGGCCCCAACATGATGTTTTATCACACACCTGCCCACCACTGCTCTAGCCCCCCTACTCAGCAGGCTCCAAATTACTGGCTTCTCTTGTTCTACACCATTTTAATGAAACCCAGTCAAAAACAAGGCACTGTCTGGTATACACATGATCAGCAACAGGACATCAAAAGTTTCTGCAGTGCCACCTGGTCATGGGAATTTCAAAAAATTTCATGGTATTTATCTTGAAATTTTTCAAGGATGAAGTTAGAGGCACTGTGGGTTTCAATTCATTCAGGAACCATTAAGTGTTGAGAAAGTTCATTAAAATGAACGCTCTGGAGAACTCTCACAGTCAATGCTTCTCAAACAGTTGCCAAAAGGTCTCCTAAAGCCAGGCCAACTGACATCTACAATGTGAGGTCCATGTGTGTTTTGACTCTCAAATATGGGTGCTAAGTCTTTCAGAATAAAATCATGTGATATCCTGGCTGAGATTCTCAGGCCTCTGTGGAAACCACCCTGGGCCTAGATCTCAGTTTCCAAGAGTGAGTCTCATGCGTGGCCTCCTAAAATCCCAACACAATTCATGGCAATACTTCTCTGAGGTCAGTTTCAGAACTCAGTCTCTAAGGGGAATCACACCAGAGTTCAAGCCCAGGTGGACCCAGTCATCCCTTCCATCCGCCAAAAAATGACCACAATTAAAATCAAAACACTCCCACAGGGCCATCATCTTCTTCCATGTAGACACTCATCATAACCTCCAGCTGGAGGTTTCTATGAGCCCAAATAAGCTCACTTGCCCCTCATTTGCCTAAAATCATGATGGCCTGGACACTCTTCCTGTGAACCAGGAATGATCAAATATTCCTGCTGTTAAAGTGTTCCACTTCTCCAATTTGAGGCCTACTGGCTGTAGGGTATAGATTCTTTATGTGATTTGGAGTCATGAGAAAACCCAAGCAAATATGGGCTAGCCTCTGCAGGGATTTCAAGAACTCATTTGACCCAAAGGATCCCTATTCTCACTTTATGGAGGTCAGGAACCTAAAACAAGAAGGCAAAAATATTCATCAACAATGACTGCTCTTTTGGCCATTTTAGTTTTGGAAGCACATGGGATCTTTCTTTAGATCCATCAGGTGCTGAGAATCAAAGCCACAACCTCATACAAGGACAAGAGGCTGATTCAGACACATCTCATTCCAAATCAATTAAGCAAAGAGCCACAGGTGATGTCCATACATTTCCATATGAAAACAGTTTTCTTCAGGCTACACAAAGGGGTGGCCTGAGGCAAAGACCTTCCTGACATTCAGGGTAATAGAAATAGAAGTAAGCAAATGGCCCAAAGAAGGGTTTCTCCACTGAGACTTTACTGGTCACACTGAAATCTGAGTTTTCTTAGATGCTCCCATTCCCTTCAGCAATCCAGCACATGGCCATGTCACAGAATCTTGTGGTGTTACATATTTGGGAAACAAAACCATGAGCCTATTCTGGAGAGTGGCCAGAATTCACGAAGAAAACAGGAAATTTAGAAGATAGTAGATGTTGCCCATCCATAAGGCAAGCTGCAGTCCATTCATTAATTGGGCAGTATGAATGCGGGGAAGCTTTCAACTAGAGACAACACATCCATTGATGCATTCTCTTTTCTAATGTCTACAACCACGGATACAGTGGGATACACAGACCTAGAAACACTCACCATGTCAAACGACTTACTAGAAACAGTCCACTCCAAACCAAACAAACCACTTTTCCTACCTATTATCAGAACATGAGAAAAAACCACAAACTCACACCTACAACGGCAAAGGCACTTACTTCCCCCAAATAGGTCTGTGACTATCCGGAGTGTCTTCTGACTGGTGGGCCATATTATGTTCCCACAAAATGGCCTGTCCTGTTTCAGATCTGGTCTCCTTGTCCAACTCTGTGAAGTTGTCAGGAGCCAAAGGTGAGCCACTACCTGCTTTCTCAGGAAAGGCCCCTCATCAGAGCTCTGCTGGCATTTTTCCATCCTCACATCAGTAGGTACCAAGAAAGACTGACTATGTCCTTGGGAAAAGCAAACAAGTTAGCCCACTGGAACTGGGAGTGGGACTGGCTCTGGGGGCCTTCCTTCCTGGATCCCAGGTTCAGAGAATTCCATCACCAAGGAAGTGAAGTGAGGTCACTTCTTTCAGGAACTGAATATGGTCACTACCTTGGTAACCACTTTGTGCTAACAGTTGCATCCAGGGTTCCCATGAGATGGAGGCTGCCCCAACATCCTGTGACACATTCAGAAGTTAGAATGGTATATCAACCATAGGCACCAGGGAACAGCTCTCCACAGAGGCCTGGTTCAGTCCATCTTCTCTTCATTAAGAAGAGAGAGGCTGATTCAGACTATCAATTAATCCTGACCAGGTTTTTTGCCATGGAAGATGACTATTGCTCTCTCAGGTCCTACATAGCTGCCTATATCTTCTGCAAGGATCATTTCTCCATGGATCTTTGATGTTCTCAGCAGGTGGAAGATCATCTACATTCCTATATTGTAAGACCCACACTGTCCCTGCTCTTAAGTAAGTTATACTGAGGGAACAGTGTATGGTTAGGGTTAATAACGTGTTCAATTTGGGTTACAAATCATTCTGCGGGATGAATAATGGTATTGGCAAAATGCGATATTTACAAGAGTATATATGTGAAACATAAGTACGAAAGCAGAAATCTAGGTAAGATTTGAAGCCCAGAAGGGCATTGGGGACTTGAGTGGGATACTTAGCTTTGAGTAATGTGCAGCACAGATGTCTCAGATAAATCAATATACACTGGCATCGTACCTTGTACCTTGGTTATTGAATGTTGAAGAGAACATCCAGTCAAAAACTGTTAGTCGGTAGGATTAGGAAGGTAGTTGGTAGGTTTAGAAAGAAGAGTGAGTATAGGATTTGGACCAAAAGTTCTTTCGCAATAAGATTTCGGGTAGAGAGTGTATGTAAATGTAAGCACATGTGAAGAGTCAGTCACAATGATGAACTGGGGAAAAATATAGGAAAGCAGATATCAATAGAGACATTAGGAAATCAAGCAAAGTACAAATTGTGTGATAGGGTTAGACATTGTCAACAGGTTTGAAGTTGAATATATAATCTTAAGAAGAAACAAATATGTAGTCAAAAATAGAATTGATATTTGAGAGCATTAGGCAACCTGGACATGGATGTTTTTAGTAATCCATGCTCACTTTCCATTTACGCTTTGGTACAATTGTAAGTGTGACCTTTGCTTTTTGTGTCCAGAATATTTCTGTAATAAAATGTGTATGTAGATCAGGTGAAAAGTGTATTTCTTCCACCAATTCTGCGAGCAATATTTTGAAGACTTACAAATTAGTATGGGGGTACAAATAGGTGTACCCTGTTTCAATGAATATAGACATAATGCATGAATAGACCATACTGTGAATAAATAATATAACTGGATCCACTTTAAATAATGGATTGAATAAATATCTGAAAATTTATAAGAAATTTTATATTGATATGCAATCATTCATTCCAACCAGTTATATATCTAACGATAATCTTAGGATTATGGTTTATCATGAAGGGTGTGTGAGTTTTGGTTCAAAATTGATTTGGAAATCGAAAATAATATATTTGGAAAAAAGTCTCATGAATAGACCAGTCAAGAAACATAGAGGAATACATGTGTTCTGGAGCAGGAAGTGATTGAAAGTGAAACAAATGCCTATAAATTTGCTAACTAGTGAATAAAATATATATACTGAGATTTGCATAAACTGAAGAAATAGTAATGTACCAGTGTGGAATAAAAATTAATGTCAAAATACACATCATGTCCCATAGGAACCTACATGCATTGATGTTAAACTGGGTCAGTTAAAGTAGACATATTAGGATTTGTATGCACCTTTTACTGAAGTTAGTTTTCAGTACTAGGAAACAAATATGTATTTCGGGTGGATGAATATTTCTAAGAATAATCATGTGAAAAGTTGATTATTAATCCACATACATGAACATGAATGAATTTAGGGAGTGTATATAAGACACACATATTTCATATTTTTAAAAATATGGAGAGTATATATATATATATATATATATACTCTCCATATATATATATATATATATATATATATATATATATGTATATATATATATATACATATACACACACACACACACACACACACACACACTAACACAGACATTAAAAAGTAGCAATATATATGCCAATCGAAATTCATCATGAAATATATATCATAAAGATGCAAAAACATTCATTTTAGTGAACATGGGTTTATGTATAATGTTGTTCCACTGGGAAGCTCACCCATAGGTTGAATTTTCAGTTCCAACAGCGTTTAGGAGGAGTGATCACTTCTCACACTTTGTATCTGCTAAGTCATATACCTCACAAGGATGTACGTGTGATACCTTGTAGGATTCTATTTGTGCATATAAAAATACATGTGCTGAATAAGCTCCAGAGAATGGGAGACAGTAATTCACATATTTGTTAACTTTAAAAACACATGGAGAACTATTTCAATTAAATATTGAATAGATTTATAACACCTACCCTTTATCATGCAAAAGGCAAGTCCAACTCTGAACTGCAAGTATTTATGTACTGTTTGGGTTATTTTCTTCCATCATATTTGGATTAGTAGTCAGAGTCTAGTAGAATATGGGTTAGTGTCAGGGATTCAGAATTTCAAATGGAAAATAGAAAAATTAATCTTCTGACTCTCATCCAGAACAATGCCTTGTCATTAATTTCGCCCCAAGGGAGACACAATTAGAGTAGAAGAGTTACAAAATCTGTGATTACATTTCTGGAATAGAAAATGCTCAGGAGTGCACAAACTTGGAGGTGGAATAGGAGTTTCCAAAAGTAAGGACAGGGTACACACTCCACAAACATGAAGCTCTGCTTGCCTAAAACTTCTTGAGAAACTGCCAGTGAAATTGGGCACTGAAATATAGGTTGTTGTCAGGAGTTAAGCTTCCTTTGTAGTGAGACCCTCAAAGCTGTGTCTGCATCTATGAGACCTGGAGGACAACATTTCTCATTTTCCAATGAACACGAGGCAGCAGTGCTGAATTCTCTCTTTGTAGGTAAACTGTGGGCACTGGGGGCTTATTGTCTCCCCGTGTGGACTGTGAAACCATTTGGTCATCCTCCACTTTTCGTGGTGTTTCTTGCTGCTGCACTTGGAGTTTGGTTCATGCTTCACGAAATACAAGGAGTTCAACTGGGAAACAGTGCTTGAGGTAGTTCTGTCACGTGTGGTGGGTCAGGGTCTGCAAGAAAATTCACCAACCAGGCTTCTATCTCTCAAAGATTGCCCGCTTGTCCATAGCAACCTGATTCTGAACATTGCCCTGAAACTACGCCATATAACAATATGCTTTTACATATAAGGGTCTGATGTCTGCACTCTGTCAGTTACAAGCCATTTGGAAGCCAATGGCAGATACAAATGGCCCCACCATGATGTTTTATCACACACCTCTCCACCACTGCTCTAGGCCCACTACTCAGCAGGCTCCAAAATACTGGCTTCTCTGTTCTAAACAAATTTCATGAAACCCTGTCAATCAAGGCACTGTCTGGTACACTCATGGTAAGCAACAGGACATCGAAAGTTTCTACAGTTCCACCTGGTCATGGAAATTTCAAAAATTTCGTGTTATTTATCTAGCCATTTTTCAAGGACGACGTTGGATGCACTGTGGATTTCAATTATTCAGGAACCATTAAATATTGAGAAAGTTCATTTCAAAAAAATTCTAGAGAACTCTCACAGGCAAGGCTTTCCAAAGAGTGGACAAAGGTCACTTGAAGCCAGGACCATTGAGGTCTACAATGTGAGGTCCTATGTCTTTTGACTCTCAACTATGGCTGCCAAGTCTTTCAGAATAAAATCATGTGATATCCAGGCTGAGATTCCCAGTTCTTTGTGGAAAGCCACCCTGGTCCTAGATCTCAGGTTCCAAGGGCGACTCTCATGCGTGGCCTCCTAAAATCCCAACACAATTCATGGCAATACTTCTCTGAGATCAGTTTCAAAACTCAGTCTCTACGTGGAAACACACCAGAGTTCAAGACCAGTTGACCCAGTCATCTCTTCCAACCGCCACACCAATGACCAGAATTAAAACCAAAACACTCCCACATGGCCCTCATTTTCTTCCATATAGTCACTCATCATAACCTTGGCTGGAAGTTTTTATGAGGCACACAGCCCAAGACAATGTCAAAATAAGCTCCCTTGCCCTTCATTTGTCTAAAGTCAGTGTTTCCTGGACAACGTTCCTGTGAACCAGGACTGATCAAAGAGGCATGCCATTAATACTGTTCCGCTTTTCCAATTTGAGGCATACTGACTGTCGGGTATAGTTTCTTTATGTGATTTGCAGTCATAAGAAAACCCAAGCACCTATGGGCTAGCCTCTGCAGGGCTTGAAGAACTCAGTTGACCCAAAGATCCCTGTTATCACTTGATGGAGATCAGGAACCTTACAGAGGAAGGCAAGAGACTTCATCACAATGACTTCTCTTTTGGCCATTTTGGATTTGGATGCACACATGGGATCTTTCTTTAGGTCCATCAGGTGCTGAGAATCTAAGCGATAATCTCAAACTGCACTGAGAGGCTGATTCAGACATATCCCTTTGCAAAGCAATTAAGCCAGGAGCCACAGGTGATGCCCATTTATTTCCATTTGAAAACTGTTTTTTTCAGGCATTGGAAATGTGGGGCCTTAGGCAAAGACCTTCCTTACATTCAGGGCAACAGAACAATAGGTAAGCAAAATCCCAAAGCAGATTTTCTCCACTGAGATTTTCCTGGTCACACTGATATCTGAGTTTTCTGAGATATTCACCATTCTCTTCAGCTATCCAGTACATGGCCATGTCCCAGATTGTGGAGGAGATACATATCTTGAACACAAAACCATGAGCCTATGGGAGAGTGGCCAGAATTCAGGAAGAAATCACGAATGTAGGAATGTAGTAGGTGTTGCCCATCCATATGGTAACCTGCAGTCCATTCATAAATTGGACAGGATGAATTCTGCGAAGATTTCTACTAGACAGGACACATCTATTTATGCATTCTCTTTTCTATTGTCTACAACCACGGACACAGTGGGATATGCAGACATAGAAACACTCGCCTTCTCAAAGGACTTACTAGAAACAGTCCACTCCAAACCAAACAAACCGACTTTCCTACATATTCTCAAAACATGAGACAAAATCAAAAACACACACACACACACACCCACAAAGGCACCTTCTTTCCCCAAATAGGTCTGTGACTATCCAGAGCGTCCTCTGACTGGTGGGCCATACTATGTTCCCCCGAGACAGGCTGTGCTATGTCAGATCTGGTCTCCTTGGCCAAAACTGTGATGTTATCAGGAGCCAGTGGTGAGCCACTGCCTGTTTTCTCAGGTAAAGCCCCTCTTCAGAGCTTTCCTGGCATTTGTCCATCTTCAATTTAGTTGCCAAGAAAGACTGACTCTGTCCTTCTTAAATCCAAACATTTGAGACCACTGGGACTTGGACTGGGACTGCCTCAGGGTGCCTGGCTTCCTGGATCCCAAGTTCAGAGTGTTCTATCAACAAGAAAGTGACATAGGTCACTTCATCTGGAACTGAATGAGGTCACTGCCTTGGCAACCACTTTGTCTTAACAGTTGCTTCCAAGGGTCCCTGAGATGGATCCTGCCCCTACTTCCTATGACAGTTTCACAAGCTAGAATGGAATATCAACCACAGGCACCCGGGAACAGCTCTCCACACAAGCCTGGTTTGGTCTATCTTCTCTACATTAAGAAGAGAGAGACTGCTTCAGACACATCCCTTCATCCTGACCTGTTTTTTTTTTTGTCATGAAAGATGACTTTCGCACTCTCAGGTCCTTCATAGCTGCCTACATCTTCTTTAGGGATCATTTCTGCATGGACCTTTGAGGTTCTCTGCAGGTTGAAGATCTCCTACATTCCTGTATTGTAAGACCAACTCTGTCCCTGCTATTCTGTAAAGTTAGATTGAGGGAACAGTGTATGGTTACGGTTAATAACATGTTTGATTTGGGTTAGGATCATTCTGCTGGATGAATAATGGTATTGGGAACCTGCGATATATATAAGATTATATAGGTGAAATATATGAATGAAAACAGAAATCTCGGTAACATTTGAAGCCCAGAAGGGCATTAGGTCCTTGATTGGGATACTTAGCATTTAATTATGTTCTGCACAGATGTCTCAGATAAATCTATACACAATGGCATAGGACCTGATACCTTGGATGATTGAATGTTGAGGAGAACAACCATTCAAAGAGGGAGAGTCGGTAGGATTAGGAAGATAGTTGATAGGATTAGAAAAAAGTGTGAGTATAGCATTTGGACAAATAGTTCTTTAGCAATAGGTTTTCAGGTAGACAGAAAATGTAAATGTCAGCACATGTGAAGAGTCAGTCACAGTGATGAAATGGGGAAAATATGTAGGAAAGCAGATATCAATAGCGACATTAGGAAATCAGGCAAAGTATAAAGTGAGTGATAGCAATAGACACTTTCAACAGGCTTGAGATTGAATATATAATCTTAGGAAGTAACAAATATGTAGTCACCAATAGGATTGACATTTGAGAGCATTAGGCAACGTGGACATGGGTGATTTTCATAACCCATACTCACATTCCATTTAGGCTTTGGTACAATCGTAAGTGTGACTTTGCATTTTGTGGCCAGAATATTACTGTGATAAAACGTATATGTAGATCAGGTGACATGAGTCTTTCTTGCACCATTTCTTGGAGCAATATTTTGAAGGGGTATAAATTAGTATTGGAGGTACATATAGGTGTACCATGTATGTATGAATATAGAGATAATGCATGAATAGACCATACTGCGAATAAATAATATAACTTGTTCCAACTTTAAATAATGGATTGAATTGATATCTGAAAATACACAGGAATCATATATTGATATATATACATTCATTCCAACCAGTAATACATCTAATGGTAATATTACGGTTGTGGTTTATCATAAAGAGTGTGTGAATTTTGCTTCAAAATTGATTATGGAAATCGAAAATAATGTGTTTGGAAAGAAGTCTCATGAAATGACCAGTCAAAAACAAGGAGGAATACATATGTTCTGAAGCAGGAAGTGATTGAATGTGTTACAAATTTCTTTAAATTTGTGAACTTGTGGATGAAATGTATATTCTATGATGTACAAAAACTGCAGAAATAGTAATGTACCAGTGTTTAATAAAAATGAACGTCAAAATACACATCATGTCCCATAGGAATCTACTTGCATTGATGTTAAAGTGGGTCAGCTACTGTAAAAATAAAAGGATTTGTTTGCACCATTCACTGAAGTAACTTTTTAGTACTAGAAAACAAATATGTATTTCAGGTGGATGAATATTTTTAAAATAATCTTATGAAAAGTTTAATATAAAACCACATACATGAACAAGAATGAATTTAGGGAGTGTATTATAGGACACATATATTTTATATTTTGAAAAATCTAGAGAGTATATATATATATATATATATATATATATATATATATATATATATACACACACACACACACACACACAAAACACACACAGAGAAATTGAAAAGTAGCTATATATATGCCAATTAAAATTCATTGTGAAATATATATCATCCACAGATCCAAAAATATTAATTTTACTGAACATGGATTTATGTATAATGTTCTTGAACTAAGAAGCTCACTCATAGTCTGAATTTTCAGTTCCAAAAGTATTAATGAGGAGTGATCTCTTCTCACACTTTGTATCTGCCAAGTTAGCCACCTCTCAAGAATATACGTGTGATACCAGGTAGGATTCTATATGTGCGTATAAAAATACATGTGCTGAATAGGCTACAGAAAAATGGAGACAGGAATTCACAGATGTGTTAACTTTAAAAACACATGCAGAACTATTTCAACAAAAAATTGACAAGATTTATAACTCCTACCCTATATCATACAAAAGGCAAGACCAACTATACACCATGCCTCTTCTGAAGTGCTAGTATTTCTATTCTGTTTCGGTTATTTTTCTCCATCATATTAGAATTAATAGTCAGAGTCTAGTAGGGTATGGGTTAGTGTCAAGGATTCAGTATTTCGAATGGAAAATTGAACAATGAATCCAATGTGTATGTAAATATGTGCTACACAAAATTATTCCCACTCTCAACCAGAACAATGCCTTGACAATCCCTTCACCCCAAGTAAGACACAATTAGAGGAGAAGATTTAGAAAATCTGTGAATAAATTTGTGGAATGCAATATGCTCAGGAGCTCACAACCTTGGAAGTGGTAGAGTAGTTTCCAAAAGTATGGGACAGGGTAAAAACTCCACAAACATGGAGGTCTGCTGGCCTAGAGACTTCTTGAGAAACTGCCTGTGAGGTTGGGCACTTGAAAAATATGTTGTTGTCAAGAGCTTTAGCTTCCTTTCTAGGGAGACCATAAAAGCTTGGTCTGCATCTATGAGACCTGGAGGACATGGTTTCTTATTTCCCAATGTACATGAGGCAGCAGTGCTGAATTCTCTTTTTAGATAAACTGTGGCCACTGGGGGCTAAATGTGTGCCGGTGTGCACTGTGAAGGCATATGGTCATCTTCCATTTTCGTGGTGTTTCTTCCTGCTGCACTGAGAGTTTGGTATTTGCTTCACAAAATACAAGGAGTTCAACTGGGTCACAATGCAAGAGGAAGTTCTGTCATGTATGGTGGGTCAGGTTTTGCAGGAGGATACAAGAACCAGGATCCTATCCCACATATCTTGCCCCCTTGA
Source organism: Callospermophilus lateralis (assembly GCF_048772815.1). NCBI lineage: Eukaryota > Metazoa > Chordata > Mammalia > Rodentia > Sciuridae > Callospermophilus > Callospermophilus lateralis. The sequence continues at coordinate 181,254 of NW_027512838.1, forward strand.
CCATAGCAACCTGATTCTGAACAATGTCCTGAAACCTCTCCATATAACAACTTGCCTTTACATGGAAGGTTCTGCTGGCTGCACCATGTCAGTCACAAGCCATTTGGAAGCCAATGGAAGATTCACATGGCCCCACCACAGATGTTTATCACATACCTGCCCACCACTGCTCTAACCTACTACTCAACAAAGTCCAACTTACTGGCATCTCTGTTCTACACCATTTACATGAAACCCAGTCAATCAAGGCACTGTCTGGTATATTCATGATCAGCAACAGGACATCAAAAGGTTTTCCAGTGCCACCTGGTAATGGGAAATTCAAAAATTTCATGGTATTTATCTAGCCATTTTTTAAGGATGAAGTTGGAGGCACTGTGAGTTTCAATTTTTTCAGGAACCATTAAATGTTTAGCAAGCTCATTTCAATGAAATCTCTGGAGAACACTCACAGGTAAGGCTTCCCAAACAGTGGCCAGAAGATCATATGATGCTATGCCCATTTAGGTCTACAATGTGAGGTCCATATGAGTTTTGACTCTCAACTATGGGTGTCAAGTTTTTCAGAATAAAATTTGTGGTATCCTGGCTGAGAGGCTCAGTGCTCTGTGGAAAGCCACCCTGGGCCTAGAACTCAGTTTCCAAGGGCGATGCTCATGCCTGGCTTTCAAAAATCTCAACACTATTCATGGCAATACTTCTCTGAGGTCAGTTGAAGAACTCAGACTCTAAGGGAATCACACCAGAGTTCAAGAACATGTGGACCAAGTCATCTCTTCCAACCGCCACCCAAATGACCACAATTTAAACCAAAACACTCCAACGTGGCGCCCATCTTCTTCCATATAGACACTCACAATAAACTCCACTATGGCTGGAGTTTTCCATGAGGGGCATAGCCCAAGACCGTGTCCAAAATAAGCTCTTTTGCACCTAATTTGCCTAAATTCAGGGTGGCCTGGACACCCTTCTTGTGAACCAGAAGAGATTAAATAGGCCTCCCGTTAATACTGCTCCGCTTCTTCAATTTGAGGCCAAATGACTGTGGGGTTTGGATTCTTTATGTGAATTGGAGTCTTGAGAAAACCCAAGCAACTATGGGCTAGACTCTGCAAGGCTTTGAAGAACTCATTTGACCCAAAGGATCCCTAATCTGACTTGATGGAGGTCAGGAAAGTTACAGAGGAAGGCGAGAGACTTCATCCACAAGGACTGCTCTTTTGGCCATTTTGGTTTTGGATGTACACATGGGATCTTTCTTTAGATCCATCAGGACCTGAGAATCTAAGCCACAGCCTCACACAGGGTAAATAAGCTGATTCAGACACATCCTTTCCAAAGCAATTAAACAAAGAGCCACAGGTAATGCCCATTCATTTCCATTTGAAAACTGTTTTCTTCAGGCTTCACAAAGTGGTGGACTGAGGAAAAGACCTTCCTGACATTCAGGGCAACAGAAGAGTAGGTAAACAAAAGGCCCCAAGCAGGGTTTCTCCACTAAGACTTTCCTGGTCACACTGATATCTGAGTTTTCTGAGATGCTCACCATTCCCTTCAGCTATACAGGACATGGTCATGTCACAGAGCTTCGAGGTTGTACATATCTTAAACAGAAAACCATGAACCTATTCTGGAGAGTGGCCAGAATTCAGGAATAAAACAGAAACTAAGGAAGATAGCAGGTGTTGCACATCAATAAGGCAAGCTGCAGTCCATTCATAAATAGGGCAGGATGAATGCTGTGAAGCTTTCTACTAGACAGGACATATTAATTGATGCATTCTGTTTTCTAATGTCTACAACCACGGACACAGTGGGATACACAGACATAGAAATTCTCGCCTTGTCAAACGACTTACTAGAAACAGTTCACTCCAAACAAAACAAACCGCCTTTCATACCTATTCTCAGAACATGAGACAAAACCACAAACCCACACCCACACCACAAAGGCACCTCCTTCCCCCAAGTAGGTCTGTGACTATCCGGAGTGTCCTCTGTCTGGTGGGCCTTATTATGTTCCCTGGAAATAGCCTGTTCTGTCTCAAATCTGGTCTTTTGGCAAACTCTGTGAAGTTGTCAGGAGCCAGCGGTGAGCCACTGCCTGCTTTCTCAGGAAAGGCCCCTCTTCATAGCTTTCCTTGCATTTGGCCATCCTTACATCAGTAGGTCCCAAGAAAGACTGAGTCTGTCCTTGGTAAATCAAAATAAGTTTGACCACTGGGACTGGGACTGGGACTGGCTCTGGGTGCCTGGCTTCCTGGATTCCAAGTTCAGAGAGTTCCATCACCAAGGAAGTTAGGTGAAGTCACTTAATTTTGGAACTGAATGAGGTCACTGCCTTGGCAACAACTTTGTCCTAACAGTTGCTTCCAAGGTTCCCATGAGAGGGAGGCTGCTCCTACTTCCTGTGACACTTTCACAGGTCAGAGAGGTATGTCAACCATAGGCATGCAGGAGCAGCTCTCAACACATGCCTGCTTTGGTCCATCTTCTCTACATTAAGAAGAGAGTGGCTGATTCAGACACATCCCTTCATCCTGAGCAGGTTGTTTGCCATGGAAGACTTTTGCTCTCTCAGGTCCTTCATACTTGCCTACATCTTCTCCAGGGATCATTTCTACGTGGACCTTTGAGGTTTTCAGCAGGTGGAAGATCCTCTATTTTCCTGTATTTTAATACCAATTCTGTCCCTGCTCTTCTGTAAAATTAGATTGAGAGAACAGTGTATGGTTAGGATTAATAACAGGTTCGATTTGGTTTAGAAAGAAAACTACACGGTTGAGCAAACAGGGTCCTACAGTTAGCAATAATATGAGGAATTTTAATGGACCGGCCATGGCAGATAAAAGCGCAGTTAATCAGGTCACTATGTGAACCAAGACTCAAACCTCCCTTTTGGGGCCTCTGTCTCTCTTTGACGCTCTTCAAGTCGTTTTCTTAATTTATTCATAGATTCTTTTACAACTCCAGTATTGTCGGCACAAAAACAACATTCTTCCCTCAATGCAAGCAAAAAGGCACCTTTCTCTCATGAAGAGGAGGTCCAACACTCGCCTGCTTTGTAAAACATCTTCAGAAAGAGAGAGGTTAAAATTCCTGTAAAGCTGTGATGTCGGTTTTTAATGTCTTTAAGGTTTGGCCTATTTCTGCTTCTAATTGTGTCTTTGTTGTGTCTCATGGACTAGCCCACCCCTTAAGCAACTATTATTTCTAATAGGATGGCTAAAGTGAGGGATACAGGTTCCCGCTGGAACCGGGTTGTATGCCCCCCTATTTGATCTTTAAATGAACCTACGTCATGATAGAGAACTCTGGAAAACATCTGCATCATTACATAATTAATCACATATATTGACCATTTTATGAAAACATAAATAATGTTAAAGTGTATAGAATTATACTGTTGTAGGGATGGACAAGGAAAGGGACCTAAGATAGCACCAAACACAGGAAAACAGCCTTATTTGGTTGCATCCGGATTTAGAGGGCATTGCTTCTGTTGTAATCAATTAATCCCCTGAACCCCAAGTTTTGGTAGTTTTAGAATTTGTACCCAATATGTAAGGGAAGTGGATCAGAAGTTCACAGTCTGTAGAAATTCACAAAAATCAGTTTTTGTTTCTGTTTTTGTTCCTCTGTTCTGGGCAAGTTAACTTTTCAAGGACACCTTGGAAAGGGAGAGCTTTTTTGTCTCTTTTTTTTCTCCCTGCCAGCTGTCACCATGAAGCCCAGTTGGTAACTTTTTTATCTTAGAAATGTAGTCATCTCTGTGAAGCCCCAGCTCAAGGCCAGAGGCTTTGTTCACATATTTTGTGAAAACCTAGTAAGGCGGTGTCAAGCTTAGGGGTGGTGATTTTTCCAGCCAGTGGCCAAGTAGAACAGGGCAACACGAAAAGTGGAAGTTTATCTACATTGAACTCTTTCAGAGGGACTCTTTTGCTGAAAGACCTAATGTAAGCCTCGGTGAAGACTTCTGCAGAAGGTTATTTAAGACATATCTATGGACCTGGTACAGAGGGGGAAGACTGGGAAGGCGAGGCTGAGAGCAGCTCCGTGGATCTGAGAATGAGGAAGATGAGATGTAAAAGAATAATGGAAAAGGGGTTTGGGATTTTCCTAGAACAAAACTTGAGCAGTAGAACAGGTAGAGCAGAGGTGAAGATGGGAGTGAGTATTCCAAAAACCCCTGAGGGACTTTAAATTTTTAGAAACCTGTTTTCAGTGAAGACAAAGCAACTTTAAAGGCCATTTTTATTACATCTTGGATAGGGGTCTGAGGGCTCTTCTCAGCTGGTTTGAGCTTTGGTTTAGCTTCTTAGAGGACTTGGTGGGACCTAGTGCACGCACAGACAGAAAAAGAGAGGAGTGAGTGAGTGGAGGGGTACCTCGGTACCTGCTACCTCAGCAAGGGGGCAATGGTCTGAGAACTGGCAGAGGTTTGGGTTTTTGATCTAGTAATTGGAGGTGAGAAATCACGTTGCTGAGATGGGAGTGACAGCAGAGACTCTAGAGCAGAAGACTGAGGGTGAGGAACTATTGGAGAAGCATAGTACAGGATGTGAGTGAAGGAGGGAAAAGGATTCCACATAGGGGAATTTTCCCCTTTTGAGCACTTGCCGAAGTTAAAAATGTCACGCAGAATTTGAGGATCTAGAGAACCCTCTGGGGGCCATAGCTTTTGGTTGTCTAATTGGTAATATGGCCAATGCTGTGTACTGAATGTGATGAGGAGTTTGGGTTCCACCAGGCAGCCCCGGTATGCTCACATCCCCATGAGTTACACAAGAAGTTGGCTTTTCCCCCACACAGCCATGGCTGTTTGTGGCTTTGATAGTCCGCCGGGCATACATCATAATCTAGGCTAGCCAACCTGAATCTGGCTCGCGTTTCTGTGCATCCATAATGTTTGTTTCAATTATCTATGGAACGGAAGGGATTTAATGAAACTTTAGTGGGATCCTCTTCATCAGGGTTATCTCAATAGGAAAGACGTATACCAAGCTGAAAAATGTCTGGGTGGAGAGATAGCCACCAGGTCCCTAAGGGGGCTGTATGCGAGATATACCATACTTCTTGTCTAGTAGGATTTGAGATCAGCCTTCACTGCTGAACAGGCTGATGAGGGTTAGGAGTACTGGTGGCCAAGTTGAGAGTCTACAGTCTTGTCCACATAGCGAATACGATATTTGAAATGGTTACCAGTCTTTTCCAGTTTCCAACCAGAGTCTGGACACAGCGAAGGCTTTAGATGAGAGGCATGGATCCAAAAAGTGATTCTGTCTACTTTTACCGCTGTAGGTGTTATAAGTAGCACCTGGTATGTTCCTTTCCAGCGGGGTTCTAGGAATGACACCTGATGTTGTCTTATGTAGACGAAGTCTCTTACTTGATATTGATGTGGAATCCCCTCGTCCCCAGGTTGGTAGGCAGTGGCCAGCTGTTTCCACAGTTATCACTGAGTTCTTTCAATGGCTTTAAGTCTGTCAAGCAAGGGGTGTGGAAGGGATTGTTAGGCCTTAGAGTTGGGGATTAGGTCCCTTACTGGATGATGGGCATCATAGAGAATTTCATAGGGGGTGAGGTTACACAGAGAAACTGAGGGAGTATTTCTCGCATGAAACAGTGCATAAGGCAGGAGCATAGTCCAATCTTTTATGCCAGTCTCTAAGCTTAATTTTGTTAAGGTCTCTTTAATGGTTCTATTTATTTTTTCTACCTCTCCTGAGCTCTGGGGTATATAAGCATAATGTAACTTACAATTAATCCACACGTGACTTACCTGGGCCATGAACACAAGTCCATTATCAGACCCTATTACCTTAAACAGACCATATCTTGGAAAAATATCTTCCAGGATCTTCTTGAGAACCATTTGGGCCGTTGTTTTTTTTTTTTCCTGTGTGTGTGTGTGTGTGTGTGTGTGTGTGTAAGGCTTCAATCCATCCTGAAAATGTATCGACAAAGACTAGGAGATATTTAAGTCCATACCTTGCTGGCTTAATTTCAGTAATGTCCACTTCCCAGAATTTTCGTGGTCTGGTTCCTCATAGGTGCTTTCCTCTAAGAAACTTGGAAGGGTAAGCATTAAACAATTGACTGACCCAACAGGCTTTTGTTACCGGTTCAGTTTTTTTCTTTCGCTGTGTGTTGGTTAATGGAAAACTCTGTTCTTAATCCTACAGGAGTGCCTGCAGTTTCTTTGAACCAAGGTGAGTGAGTTGACGTACATTTTTAACTTAGTGTAGGGCTTTCTGTAATTGCAGGCTGAGCTCAGTAAAGTTGAGGCGTTCAGTGTCAGTGTCCTTAGATGTTATCTAAAACTTCCTGTTACTCAGGGGTCCATTGGAATTGGGCATCTCCCTTTAACAGCGGGTATAAAGGAGCAGCTAAGGACGCGAACCCATTTATCCATAACCTGCAAAACCCAGCAATCCCAAGAAACTCTCTTAGTTGTCTGCTGTAAGATGGGGTTGGTATCTGCTCAACGGTTTGTTTTCTGGGCTCAGTGAGCCATCATTTACCGCCCCTGAGGAAATAGTCATGGAAGATTACTTCTTGCTGGCAAATTGGGCAATTTTGGCAGAAGCTCTATACCCGAGTTGAGCAAGCTCCGATAATAGTGCTTGGGTCCCAGTTCAGTTTTCCTTGGTGTTGGATGCCAGTAGCAGGTGATCCACGTATTGAAGCTGGGTGACTTCGGGGTGTGTAGTTCTGAAATTGTTGAGATCTCTGTGGAGGGCTTCATCAAAGAGAGTGGGGGAGTTTTTGAACCCCTCTGGGAGTCTAGTCCAAGTTAGTTGACTATACTTTCCGGTTTCTGGGTCTACCCACCCAAAAGCAAACAGCAACTGACTATCTTTATGCAGAGGCAAGCAAAAGAAAGCTTGTTTTAAGTCCAGAACAGTATACCATTTCTGCTCAGGGTTCAGAGTGCTAAGCAGTTGGAACAGATTAGGTACTGTGGGGTGAATGTCCTGCACTCTGTTGTTGATCTCTCTTTGGTCTTTAACAGGTTGATAGTCCCTGGTTCCTGGCTTTTTCTTCTAATAACAGGGGAGTGTTCCAGGCCAATTGACAGGGCCTTAGGACCCCTAAGGCCAGATATTTCTGAATATAGGGCCTTATCCCATCTTTAGCTTTTTATGCTTAGAAGATATTATTTGACATTGATTGGGGAGGCTGAAGTTTTTAACTCCACTGTTATTGGAGGTTGTTTCACGGCCAGGCCTAACACAGCAGTTTTTGCCCAGGCATCTGGGTTATCTGTTATCCATTTCTGCGGTAGCTTGCCTGTTTGATCAGTCTTGGGGGGTGTGAAGAGTGGATGTTTATCTTCTACTAATATAGTTACAGCCGTGACTATAGGAGTTTTTACTGAAGAATTTAGAAATTTCTTTTGGGGGCTTTCAGGGTTAAAAGTTATTTTGGCCCAGAGCTTGGTGAGCAGATCTCTGCCCATCAATGGGTGCGGGCATTCTGGGATTACTAGGAAGGAGTGATGGATTTTTCCTTTCCCCAGGTCCATGGTCCTCTTAGTAGTCTAAGCCCGATATTTACTGCCATTAGCCCTCTGAACTACAGACCTTTTATTTGATAGATGGCCCAATGGGGCCCTAAGGGCTGAGTATACTGCTCCTGTATTCATTTCAAAGTTTACTGGGGTCCCCTACTCTTCAAAAGTTACCCTGAGCTAGGGGAAGGAATCTGAGCCCCAACTTTCTTAGTCATCCTCCAGAGTCAGAATGGCTGGCTGGCGTGTCTGTCTCTTTATAGGGCACTCTTTGGCCCAGTGTCCTTTTTTTTTACGGTAGGCACATTGATCTGAGGCCAGGGGTGGCCTCTGGCACGGGCCCAGGTATCCCTTCCTGTCCCCTTATGTCTTAATTTCTGGCCTCTTTCTTGTTGTGACCAGGATCTAAGTCAATGCCTTAGTCTTTCTTTTGCTTCTCTCATCATCCCTTTGCTCCCTTTCTTTTTCCCTGTTTCTCTTTTATACTATATTTTTTTGGCTTCTCTGACTAAATCTCTCTTTTAACTTTTTTTTTTTAATATCCATGGCAGCTTCCCCAATTAAGGTCATCATGACAGATGCCTTTTGATCTGCTGCCTGAGGATCGAAAGGAGTATATCTCTTATATGCCTCCATAATTCTCTCTAGAAACATAGAGGTAGATTCATCAGGCCTTTTAATAATTTCTCTTACCATGGCCAAATTAGTTGGTCACCTAGCGGCCCCTTGGATACCCGCTATTAGAGCCTGGCAATAATTGGACATATGCTCCCTATCTTCAAAGGTGTTGGGGTTTCAGTTGGGTTGGTTTAAGGGGAAGCCGGCTTTGATTATGTTGGGAAGTTTTGTTGGTCACCCATCAAGTCCGAGGATATTTTTTTCTAGCTTCCAGGAGGTTTTTCCTCTCATTCCTCTGTCGTGAAGAGAGTCCCTAGGAGTTGTTGGCAGTCATCCCAAGTAGGCAGGTGTGAAAACGTTGGCGAGTTCTCTGAGTTTTTTTAGCCGGACCAGCTTCCTCTAGGGAAGGAGGGGCTGTGTGTGCCATTCGACAGTCATCTGGAGGGTGCTGGGCCATCCTGGCTTCCTCGAATGGTGGAGAGGCTGAGTAAGCAGCAGGGGAATTACTTACAGGGTTTTGGGGGTTGAGGGACAAGGGCAGAGGATAAGGACGAGTAGAGTCTTGAGACTCAGGGAGAACAGAGGGTGGAGGTTGAGGAGCAGAGAGTTTGAGAGATAGAATCGTAGGGGAAGGAGTAGGAGTGGGTGCAGGGACAAGGAAAGGCTTCACCCATGGAGGAGGAGATTTGCAGAGGTCCTGACAAGTTAACATATATGGCTATTGATCTGGATGGCTATGTGGCCCCGGCTGAAAGACAATATCTCAGACTTTTCAAATTAGTGCGAAGTAGAAACATCTTTCTAGGGGCCATCCGACTACAAAGGTGGGTTATTCTGAGACACAGAATCTGCCAGGTCTGGTGTTTTAATGAAAAAGAAAGAATCTGAGCCCTTAAGCAGACTTTGGTCCAGTGATTAAGGGTCAGGGACAGAGGCATTGAAGTGCTCTGTCCCATAATGAAATATACACAGACAGTGAAAGCAAAGACACACGACACAGACAAGACAAGACAATAAAGACAGACAATGGACGTCCAATACTGAGACCAGGACTGAGTAGTGGGCAAATCCTGATGGGCTGCCAATTCCAAATCTGAAAGAAAATATCACTGAGTCGAGGAGACTATGGTTCTTCGATTTCCCGAGTCCATCCCACAGGAACATGGCCTGTGGCTCTGTGACATGTGTGTCAGCCACCGTGGGAGAGAGCTCACGCTCTTTACCAATAGCCATTTTGTCAAACCCTAACCTGAATCCTGAAACCAGAAAGAGGGGCCTTATTTACCCCCAGAGGAGCCCATTGGGGGTCTTTCATCTGCAGCTGCCGGATCTCGCTGGGGCCACCAGAAGTAAAGGTCGGGTGAGCGTCGCTGGAAGAGACCACCAAGAGACTGTCTAATGCAACCTCAAAGGGTTTATTGGGAGTCCGGCATGCAAGGGCTCAGAGATCAGTTGAATAGAGCAGAGAGCCCTGAGAACAGCTTAAGAAGTGCTTATATATTTTCCTTGGAGAGGGCAGGGAGGGAAGTTTATTGATGGTTAAGGGCGAGTGGGCGATTTGCGTGCAAATGGTTGATGGAGTACATTCTGCAGTTTGGCAGTTGGGGGCAGCACATTCTGGGAACAAGAAGAGCAAACAGTTCTCAAGATTTCAACAGTGTTTTATTAAGCATACAGAAAAACAGGACGTGACAAGTACCTATTTTATTAACCTTTCAATATAAGTATGAAAACAGAAATCTAGGTTAAGATTTGAAGCCCAGAAGTTCATTTGGTCCTTGATTGGTATACATAGCTTTGAATTACATTCCGTGGAGATGTCCTAGAATTATGGATATACAATGACACAGGACCTTGTACCTTCTCAGAGGTCAGTTCCAAAACACAGTCTCTAAGGGGAATCACACCAAAATTCAAGACAAGGTGGACCCAATTATCTCTACCAACCGCCACACAAATGCCCACAATTAAAACCAAAACACTCCGAAATGGCACTCATCTTCTTCCAAATAGACACTCATCATAACTTCTGGAAGGAGGATTCCATGAGAGGCGCAGCACAAGACAGTGTCCCAAATAATCTCCCTTTCCCCTCATTTGCCAAAAGTCAGAGTGGCCTGGACACCATTCCTGTGAACCAGGAGTGATCAAATATGCCTGCCATTAATACAGCTCTGTTCTTCAATTTGAGGCCTACTGTCTGTGGGGTTTAGAGTCTTTATTTGAATTGGATTCATAAGAAAACCCAAGAACCTATGGGCTAGCATCTGCAGGGCTTTGAAGAACTCAATTGACCCAATGGATCCCTTTTCTCACTTGATGGAGGTCAGGAACCTTACAGAGGAATGCGAGAGACTTCATCAACAATGACTGATTTTTTGGCCATTTTGATTATGGATCCACACATGGGATCTTTCTTTAGACCCATCAGGTGCTGATAATCTAAGCCACAGGCTCACACAGGGCCAAGAGGCTGATTCAGACACATCCCTTTACAACGCACTTAAGCAAAGAGCCACAGGTGATGCCCATTCATTTCCATTTGAAAACTGTTTTCTTCAGGCTTCACAAAAGCGTGGCCTGAGGCAAAGAACTTCCTGACATTCAGGGCAACAGAACAATAGGTAATCAAAAGGCCCTTTGCAGGGTTTCTCTACTGAGACTTTCCGGGTCACACTGATATCTGACTTTTCTGAGATGCTTGCCATTCTCTTCAGCTATCCAGTACATGTCCATGTCACAGTGGTTGGAGGTGGTACATATCCTGGATGCAAATGCATGAAACTATTCTGGAGAGTGGCTAGATTTCAGGAAGAAAACATGAACTTAGGAAAATAGCAGGTGTTGCCCATCGATAAGGCAAGCCCTAGTGCATTCATAAATTGGGCAGGATGAATGCTGGGAAGCTTTCTACTTGACAGGAAACATCCATTGATGCATTCTCTTTTCTAATGTCTACAAGCACGGACACTGTGGGATACACAGACATAGAAACACTCGCCTTGTGAAACAACTTACTAGAAACAGTTCACTCCAAACCAAACAAACCGACTTTCCTGCCTATTCTCAGAACATGAGACAAAACCACAAACACACATCTACACCCACAAAGGCACCTCCTTCCCCAAGTAGGTCTCTCACTCTCCAGAGTATCCTCTGACTGCTGGGCCATACTATGTTCCCCCAATATGGCGTGTCCTGTCTCAGATCTGGTCTCCTTGTCCAACTTTGTGAAGTGTTCAGGAGCCAGCTGTGAGCCACTACCTGCTTTTTCAGGAAAGGCCCCTCTTCAGAGAACTCCTGGCATTTGGCCATCCTCACATCAGTAGGTACCAAGAAAGACTGACTCTGTCCTTGCTAAATTGAAGCAAGTGAGACACTGGGACTGGGACTGAGACTGACTCTGTGTGCCTGGCTTCCTGGATCCCAAGTTCAGAGAGTTCCATTACCAAGGGATTGAGGTGAGGTCTCATCCTTCAGGAACTGAATTAGGTCTCTGCCTTGGCAACCACTTTATCCAAACAGTTGCTTTCAAGCGTACCATGAGAAGGAGGCTTACCCTATTTTCTGTGGCACTTTCACAAATTAGAATGGTATATCAACCATAGGCACCAAGGAACCGCTCTCCACGAAGGCCTGATTTGGTCCATCTTCTTTATATTTGGAAAAGAGCCTTTAGTCCAGGGAGCACTACAGTGAACCTCTGCACTAAAACTATTAGCAAGCACCTGATGGAGGAGGCCTCCATAGGTAAGTGGCTCCTTTATAACATCTGATATCCAGTTAAGGGAGATCTCTTCTGATGACAGAGATGTGGCACGGGGAGGCTCACATATACTTCTGTGCAGAACAGTAACGAGAATCATTCTGTCCTCTGTTCTGTTCTGTAGGGAATTCCTCTGGAACTGTAGAGAGGTGGCGATGAGCACGCACGCGCTTCTACCCTGGAGCTTTAGCAAGATGTTGCACTGTTCCCCTGTTTCTGTGTTTAGCCACCGGGTTTCTGTTTATTTGTGTTCTGTGTTCTATTTTTTGTTTTTTTGTTTGTTTGTTTTTGTTCGTTTTGTTGTGTGATTTTGGTGGTAAAAACTTAAGTATATTGGACATGAAAATCAGAAATAAAGAGAGTAAGCCTGACACCCCTTTGGACTGTGTTTTAAGGAACTGCAATGAACTTTATCCCCCTTTGCGAAGCAGGATGATAGAAGCCCCTAGCTGGCTGCCTGGAGCACACCCATTGCAGAGGGAAATGCCTGCTGGGGACCTAAGAACAGAGTATCTCCCAGGTTAACAAGTGAAACTCCTTTAAAACCCCTTGTCCCTCCAGATAAAGAGAGTCACAACTTTGGCAGAGTCCCCTGTGTTTCTCCTTTGTTAGCCAAGCAATAAACCTCCTTTTTTCTTTTTCTCAAAACCCAGTCCTCATTATTAAATTGGTATTAATTGGCTTCAAGGTCAGGAACCAAACTTTAAGTTACAAATCTTGTACCCCCCCTCCGCCCCGGAACTTTGTGAGACCTATCTACTGAAATGTTAGGAGATAGAACATGCTTGGTGTGGAACTGAATCAGAGGAGCTAATCCTGTATGTAAAAGGAGAAACTGAGGGACTCCCAGCAGCTGCCAAAGCCCTGTTGATTCAGGGAATTACCTCCTTCCTTCCCTGCACTGTAAGGATTATGCCACCTCTGTCTTGTTAAAAAAAGAGAAAAAGAAAAAGGTGACACTAAATGCAGTAAAATCACCATGGAGACACTTTATTTTACATTTCAGGTTGCCCCTCTGTGAAAACATCTGGTCCCCTTGTGGGGACAGCTATGGTCCCACTGGTGTATGAGATTTTTCTCTTATCTGCTCTGGTTTAAAGGGTTCTCTCTGACAGCCATAGTCTGGACCTCCTTTTGGTCTGTATTGTGTCTTTCTTTCTGGCCCTTTTAGGCATGTGCAATAATGTGTTGATATTATAAATTGTTTTTTGGGAATGATCTTAGCTGAATGTGTGTCTAAATGATGATGTTTTATTTTAACAATCTGGTATCTGAATGGGTTTTTGAAGCATTGCACAATCTTGCAGTTAAAAGTCGGGTTTAGGTAATTGTTTAGTTTATGATTTCAGATAATTCATGCCAGAGAACTTAAATACTTACAATGGATAACTGAAGAACTCTACTTCCAAGTTGGCAAGAAACTTCCCAATCATACAGTCTTTTTTTTTCACCAATTTTGAATTGGGTAGCCTGGGAAAATGTCACTGTGTGTACCAGTGCATTAATTTGGACATGGATAGTAAATCATAGTATGGTGTCTGTTGACCAAACAAGATGTAAAAATATAAAATTTTGTGAATTGTATCTTAAACTTGTATCATAATTTTCAACATCCGAACCTGAAAATTATGGTTAAAATGCCTTAGTCCTGAGATGTCTGTTCAGAATAGCAGTTTTTTTCCTGCTCCTTCCAGACCTCAGCCATGACTTATGTTGAAATGCAAATGAAAGAAGCCTGCAAGCTTTGTAGGAGACTGATTTGAGATCTAAGGGAAAAAAAGTTAAATTGTATGGTATTTTCTAATTACTGGCAAGTCATTTTTTCTAGGACTCTTATTTTTTTCTGAGATACTTTATGTTTTTTGACCTCATGATTTTGAGCATACAGACCTAGGTTAATGTTTTTCTGATCAGTTCTATCTTTGACCAACTGTGGACTTCTTGAAACATTGCAATAAAGATTTCACCTGCGAAATGCTACGAGGCCTTTACTATTATTATGTGTGCACAATTTTGTTATGTGTTGTATGTCTATATATACATATGTCCGTATATCATATATATGATACATAAATTAACATATATAAGGAGTGCTCATAAAATAAAGCGCTCATAAAAACAAATTTTAAAAAGTGGATCCAAAGATCTTTAATTCACGTGATTTAAATGTTTCAATTTAAATTGGATAAAGAGATAAAAACAAATGTCTTTAAATTTAAGCTTACAAAGTTTTCTAGGTGTTCAAACATCTAACAAAATATTAACATCTACAAAATGTCTAATATGCCTTGGCTCTAGTACCTTTCCTTCAACATAAAAATGGTTTACACTGTTCAATACGTTTCTCTAACTTTTTGATAAATAAGTAAAGTAAATTTGATATGGGATTACTCATTCATGAGTACTTTAGTTAGATATCTGATTGATTTACTAAGATCTGTATTTTTTTTAGTAAACTCTGTATAAGATTGTAAAAATCAGTCATGTGTTAATGAGGCAAAAATTTCTTAAAACATAAGTTTACCCATAACATTGAGTTTATTAAGATTTATGTTTTCTAGAGCAAGCAACCATAAAATTAAACAACTGATTAAATAAGAACTGTTATTTTAGAGCACTGTACTGCCATTTCTTTAAAAGCCAAACTTGATTAATGTAGAAACATAAATGTAATTGTTATGCTATTAATGTTTTCATATCTTACAGGTATGCAAGTCTGTAAGGTAGAAACCTTAAAAGAGCATTATATCAAGCTGGTGCTCTGAAGTTGTGTGGTAAAAAATATATTGTGGATTTATTTACCTGTTATCAATAAGATATGTAAATTTTTATGTTACTTTTTACATTGGGGAACCATTTAAATGTATTTTTAAGTTAATTAGAGCCTAATCTTTGTAAAGGTTAAAAACTTTCAGCATTTCTTTAATTCATGTTTTAAATGTGATATCATATGGTGTTAGCTAATGTTCATGTGACCTCAAACAATTTATGTAAACTTTGTCAAAAGATATTTAAAAATAAAGATCAGCTTTAGAATTAAAATACTTAAGATTTATAAAGAGCCCTGCCTTACCTGAGATAAGGCTGTGTGTCCCATCTTACTACATGTGAGAATGACTATGAAACATGTAGGTCAGATAATATTTCTTTAAAGTTATGTTAAAAAGTTTTTTTTTTTTATTGTCAATATTCCTAGGATCTCAAACAGGGGATATAATGTATAACTCAGCCAAAAAATTCAGGGAAGATATTACACGAACTAAGTATTTTTACTTTTGTTAATTTTAGTTTGAAATTTTCTTATAAGTGATCTAAAGATTCCCTGTTAGTGTTTTACAAATGCGTTGCTATAAGAACACAACATGGGTTTATTCAAGATAATAAGTCATCAACTACAATACAGACAGAATAATACAGATCCCAATTAATAAAAAGGTAATTATAAAGTTATAGACATTAAAGCACAGTACTCTTAATATAAGGCTGTTAAAATTTATTTGCTGGATGTTTAAGATTAGGATTTAAAATTAATGTTAAATGAAAAGGGCCAAGAAAACCAATATTTGGCTCTTGCCCTCTGAGTCAGTCTGAATCCAGGGAACAGGGGACTTCTCTAAAGAGCTTTGCAACTCTGAGCCACATAACCTCAGGATCAGGGAGATTAATGAGACCACTGGAGAACAGAAAGCCAATCAGTGCATTTGTTACAAAGAGGAGAGTCATCATAGAAAGGAGACATCCATGATGCTTCTGAGGGAAGCCAAATGGTCAAGCAAGACCTGGACCCACCTAGCGCAAATGGCACTAGCAGAACTGAGAATCTCTTCTCAAGTTTCCCCAGAATTGACTCCCATAAAAGGTCAGCTGACTGTTAACAATAGATGGAAACAAAAGTCAGTTTGACTGCTTCATCTTAAATACTTAGCAAAGACAGTTAAGACCAAAATACAGCCACTCCTGGGCATATTAAATAATAATAATAATAATAATAATAATAATAAAATTTTAAGGTATGCACTTTATCTTATCCTCCCAAAACAAGTAAGACTGGAGGCTACAAAGAAGGATTCTCACACAGGAATGCCTAATACTTATAAAAAGAGACTATCAAGAAGAGCTGCCACAGGCAGAAGTTTTCAGTTTAAGACCTACAGATATTCCTAACCTACAAAGGTAGGCTTGGTGTTTGCTAGTACGATTATCCAGCCCTGAGTAACAGAATTAAAGGTTTCTCTATTAGACGCAGAGGTCATACTAGTAAAAGGATTTTACAAGATCAGATGACATTAAATTATTAAACTGTGTCTTATTGGGAGGGCCAACTGTAACACTTAAAGTTAAATATTAAGTTGACAGTCCTGATAACTGGGGATATTAAAGACTGGTGAGGGAATGTCTATACAGTGACATGTTCTAGCTGCTGCAACATTTATCCAGTACTCATGGTTTTTGTTTCACTCATAGAAGAACCCATTCACAGATGACTTTACAACCTGTTCTTCCCCAACCTGACTTCAAACCGAACTGACTTCTAAAAGGCAACTCATGTCTCTCAACTGACTTCTAATAGGCAACTCATGTCCCTCACGCCGAGCCCACTTACGTCACCCTGTCTCAGGACAGAAGAAGAAAAAATTAGTGATGCCACTCTTCTTACAACAATGGAGAGAAAGATAAATAGACTATCAATATAAGTAATTAAGAAGGGTAAAATCAGCGAGATCGGTTTTGGGTGAGTTCTAAAAATTTGGAGACTCTTACCTGAGGGATTAAAATTTCCTCAGTGCTCTTCCCATAATCTCTCAAAGATTTGAAAGGGACACAGAGAAAAGGGGGGAATTGTAGACCCAACCTGATCTTTTATTAAAATTGGGAGCCATCATGCCACAAAGCCATGAAAAGATAATTTTGGCTTTACCATTAATTACTTCAAATTCTGAACCTGCGTGGAATGCCTGCCCGCGCCTTGAACTCACACATGCCTGGCTCTCTGACCAGATAGCAGCCCTCTCTGAAACTTTAGTGACACATCATAAATATTTGCCTTCTCTGGCAAGACAACAACCCTCTCTGAGGCTCTAATGGTCCTCATGAATTCTCATGTAGGGACAGCAAAAAAATTGTAAACTACCTTTAGTGTGATGTTTATCAGAGTTCTGTTATCTGTAACCCCCCTTTTGTGTAACTTTCTGGGCTATAAAGCTGGGCTGTAGGAAAGCTGGGGTTGCTGTCTTGTTCCCTTCGTTTTGGGAGGGAGAGGCAGCATGGCCGGTGGAAATAATAAGCTTAATTTTATTTGATTTTAATTTGAGTCAGTGGTCTTTTCTAGCGTCCTGGTCTAACAGGTAAACACTCCAAAAACATGGAGCTCTGCCGGCCTAAAGACTTCTTGAGAAACTTCCTCTGAGTTTGGGCACTTGAAATATATGTTGTTGCAAGGAGATTTAGCTTCCTTTCTAGTGACACCATAAAAGCTGGGTCTGCATCTACGTGACCTGGAGGACAGGGTTTCTTGTATTCTAATGAACATGAGGCAGCAGTGCTGAATATTCTATTTGTAGGTAAACTGTGGCCACTTGGTGCTAAGTGTCTCCCCGTGTGAACTGTGAAGCCATTTGGTAATCCTCCACTTTTCGTGGTGTTTCTTGCTGCTGCACTGGTAGTTTGGTATTTGCTTCATGAAATACAATGAGTTCAACTGGGACCCAGTATTAGAGGGAGTTCTGTCACTTGTGGTGGGTCAGGGTCTGCAGGAGAATGCAACAACCAGGCTTCTATCTCACAAAGCTTGCCCCTTTGTCCATAGAAATCTGACTCTGAACTTTGCCCGGAAACCTCTCCATATAACAAGAAGGGTCTGCTGGCTGCACCATATCAGTCACAAGCCATTTTGAAGGCAATGGAAAATCCTCCTGGCCACACCACAGCTGTATTATCACACACCTGCCCACCACTGCAAAAGGCCCACTACTCAGCAGGGTCCAACTTACTGGCATCTTTGTTCTACACCATTTTCATGAAATACCGTCAATCATGGCATTCTCTTGTACACTCATGACCAGGAAAAAGACATCCAAAGGTTCTCCAGTGCCACCTGGTTAAGGGAATTTAAAAAATTGTATTGTATTTATCTAGCCATTTTTCATGGATGAAGTTGGAGGCACTGTGGGTTTCAGTTCAGTAGTGAGACACTACCTGCTTTCTCAGGAAAGACCCCTCTTCAGAGCTCTCCTGGAATTTGGCCATCCTCACATCAGTAGTTACCAAGAAAGACCGTTTCTGTCCTTGGTAAATCCAAACATGTGTGGCCACTGGGACTGTGACTGGGAATGCCTCTGGGTGCCTGGCATCCTGGATCCCAAGTTCAGAGAGTTCCATCACCAAGAAAATGATATAGGTCACTTCCTTCAGGAACTGAATGAGGTCACTGCCTTGGCAACCTCTTTGTCCTAACAGTTGCTTCCAAGTGTCCCAATAGATGGAGGCTGCCCCTACTTCCTGTGACACTTTCACAAGTAAGAATGGTATATCAAACATAGGCACCCGTGAACAGCTCTCCACACAGGCCTGGTTTGGTCCATCTTCTCGACATTAAGAAGAGATAGACTGCTTCAGACACACCCCTTCATCCTGACCTGTTTTTTTTTTTTTTTTTTTTTTTTTGTCATGAAAGATGACTTTTGCTCTCTCAGGTCCTTCATAGCTTTCTATATCTTCCCCAGGGTTCACTTCTGCATGGACCTTTGAGGTTCTCAGCAGGTGGAAGATCTCTTACATTTCTATATAAGACCAACTCTGTCCTTGCTTTTCTGTAAAGTTAGATTGAGGAAACAAAGTATGGTTAGGGTTAATAACATGTTTGATTTGGGTTAGGAATCATTCTGCTGCATGAATAATGGTATTGGGAACCTGCAATATTTATAAGTATATATAGAGGTGAAATATATGTATGAAAACACAAATCTAGGTAAGATTTGAAGCCCAAAAGGGCATTGGATCCTTGATTGGGATACTTCACTCGGAATTATGTTGTGCACATGTGTCTCAGATAAATCTATACATTATGGCATAGGACCTTGTACCTTGGATAATTGAATGTCGAAGAGAACATCCAGTCAAAAAAGGATAGTTGGTAGGATTAGGAAGATAGTTGGTAGGATTAGAAAAAAAGAGTGAGTATAGGATTTGGACAAAAAGTTCTTTAGCAATAGGGTTTCAGGTAGACAGAAAATGTAAATTTCAGCACATGTGAAGAGTCAGTCACAATGATGAACTGGGGAAAATATGTAGGAAAGCAGATATCATTAGAGACATTAGGAAATCAGGCAAATGATGAAGTGATTGATAGGATTAGACATTTTCAACAGGCTTGAGGTTGAATACATAATCTTAGGAAGAAACAAATATGTAGTCACCAATAGGATTGACATTTGAGAGCATTAGGCAACCTGGACATGGGTGATTTTCATAATCCATATTCACATTCCATTTAGGCTTTGGTACAATTGTAAGTGTGACTTTGCATTTTGTTGACAGAATATATATGTAGATCAGGTGACATGAGTCTTTCTTGCACCATTTCTGGGAGCAATATTTAGAAGAGATATAAATTAGTATTGGGGGCACAAATAGGTGTACCATGTGTGAATATATAATGTAACTGATTCCAACTTTAGAAATTGGAATAAATTGATATCTGAAAATACACAGGAAATGTCATATTGACATACATACATTCATTCCAACCAGTTATACATCTAATGGTAATATTAGGGTTGTGGTTTATCATAAAGTGTGTGTGAGTTTTGCTTCAAAATTGATTATGGAAATCGAAAATAATGTGTTTGGAAAGAAGTCTCAATAAATAACCAGTCAAAAGCAAGGAGGAATACATGTGTACTGAAGCAGGAAGTGATTGAATGTGTTTCAAATTTCTTTAAATTTGTGAACTTGTGGATGAAATGTATATACTATGATGTACAAAAACTGAAGAAATAGTAATGTACCAGTGTTAAATAAAAATGAACGTCAAAATACACATCATGCCCCTTTGGAATCTACTTGCATTGATGTTAAATTGGGTCAGTTACAGTAGAAATATAAGGATTTGTTTGCACCATTCAGTGAAGTGAGTTTTCAGTACTAGAAAACAAATATGTATTTCAGGTGGATGAATATTTCTGAAAATAATCGTATGAAAATTTGATTATAAAACCACATACATGAGCATGAGTGAATTATTTAGGGAGTGTATAATAGGACACATATATTTTATATTTGGAAAAATCTAGACAATATATATATATATATCTCACAGAGAAACATTAGAAAGTAGCAATATATATGCCAATCAAAATTCATCGTGAAATATATATCATCCACCGATCCAAAAATATTAATTTTACTGAACATGGATTTATGTATAATGTTGTTCAACTAAAAATCTCACTCATAGTTAGAATTTTCAGTTCCAAAAGCGTTTAGGAGGGGTGATCTCTTCTCATACTTTGTTTCTGCTAAGTTAGCCACCTCACAAAAATGTACGTGTGATACCAGGTAGGATTTTTTATGTGCATATAAAAATACATGTGCTGAATTGGCTACAGAAAAAAGGAGACAGAAATTCACATGTGTGTTAACTTTAAAAACACATGGAGTACTATTTCAACAAACAATTGACAAGATTTATAACTCCTACACTATATCATGCAAAAGGCAAGACCAACTATACACCATGCCTCCTCTGAACTGCTTGTATTAATATTATGTTTGGGTTATTTGTCTCCATCATATTAGGATTAGTAGTCAGAGTCTATTAGGGTATGGGTTACTGACAGGGATTCAGTATTTCGAATGGAAAATTGGAAAATGAATCCAATGTGTATGTAAATATGTGCTACACAAAAATCTTCCCACTCTCATCCAGAACAATACCTTGACAACACCTTCACCCCATGTAAGACACAATTAGAGGAGAAGAGTTAGAAAATCCATGAATACATATCTGGAATGGAATGCGATCAGGAGTTCACAACCTTGGAAGTGTTAGAGGAGTTTCCAAAAGTAAGGGACAGGGTAAACACTTCAAAAACATGGAGGTCTGTTGTCCTAGAGACTTCTTGAGATACTGCCTGTGAGGTTGGGCACTTGAAATATATGTTGTTGTCACGTGCTTTAGCTTCCTTTCTAGTGAAACCATAAACCTGGGCATCTATGTGACCTGGAGGACATGGTTTCTTATTTTCCAATGAACATGAGACACCAGTGCTGAATTCTCCCTTTGAAGGTAAACTGTGGCCCCTTGGGGCTAAATGTCTCTAGTGTGGACTATGAAGCCATATGGTCATCCTCTATTTTCGTGGTGTTTCTTGGTGCTGCACTGGAAGTTTGGTATTTGCTTCATGAAATACAAGGAGTTCAACGGGGACACAGTGTGTGAGGGATTTCTGTCACATGTGGTGGGTCAGGGTTGTAGGAGAATAAAAGAACCAGGCTTCTATTCCACATAGCTTGCCCTCTTGAACATAGCAACCTGATTCTGAACAATGTCCTGAATCCTCTCCATGTAACAAGATGCCTTTACATATAAGGGTCTGCTGGCTTCACCATGTCAGTCACAAGCCATTTGGAAGCCAATGGCATATCCACATGGTCCCACCACTGATGTTTTATCACACACATGCCCACCTTTGCTCTTGGCCCACTAATCAGCAGGATCCAACTTTCTGGCATCTCTGTTAAACACCATTTTCATAAAAACCAGTCAATCAAGGCACTGTCTGGTATACTCATTGTTGGGAAAAGTATAAACGGCAGCCATACCCCAGAAAAAAAAACCCAACATGGCGCCTAAGCACTTCTTCTTCCTACATTCTTCTTTTCTGCAGTGGTGCGAAATGTTCCCGCCCGTGTGAACTCTTCTGCTGGCGCCAATTTCAAACCTTGCTGGCCGGGAATCTTAGCCCCAATAAGAACTAATTCCTTGGCTCCGGAGCTGATATCTGAAAGAACTTTCCAATAAACGGATTGCCTGCCATTTATCTAAGCCCTCCAATCTCCTCCTTAGTTCTATATAAGCACACAGCTTTTTGCAATAAAATTGGAATTCTCCCGGTGAAGTGCCTTTGCGTGGGGAGTTCTTTCATTCTGGTGCCCCGTGTGAGGATATGGGTGAGCTCTTTCCAACAAGAGCCCCGTCCACTGCTCCACCGTGGCACTCTGCCCTGGTCTGCTCTTTTCAGACGCAGGCTTCCTGCACTCACCACTGATTTGTTGTATGTAAGCCTCCCCTGACCCCGGCTCGCCAACTCCCTTCGGGCTACCGCTGTCTTTGTGACCATGATCGTCTGTCACACTCTAGACGCCTGGTAGGGGGGAGGGAATTCCTCCCACTAAGACCTTTACTGGTTGCAGTGGACCCTCTGGTGATCCGTTTCCCTTTGGGGTGTGAGGCTTCTGAGTTTACATGAGAGGCTCTGTGGTTTTTCCTCCTCTGCTGCTGCTGCCGCTGCTGGCTAGAGTTGCTGTTTCCTGCGGGCCTGCTGTGTCTGGCTGAAGCTGCCTCTCTGCTCGGGGAAAACTGAACTCCCATCCTGGAACTGCATTCTGCTGGAGCCGGAGTTCTGTTTTCATTACTTACTTCTTCTGCTGCGTTCGAAAACTTTCCTGATGTCAGGTTGCCCGTGGCTCCGAACCCATTGGGTCTCACAGATCGCACTTCACTGGTGACGATCAGGTAGTGCCCTCTGTATTTCCTCATGATGGCTGGTCATTTTGGGGATGCCCACCTGACCCCCATTCGCCCTGAGCGCTTCCCGGAGTCTGTTCCAGGCCGGGTTTTCTCTTTGTCTCTCTTGCTTACACTTATTCTCTCTCTCTCTCTCTCTCTCTCTCTCTCTCTCTCTCTCTCTCTCTCTTCCATCTCTCCCTGTGACTGTGGACACCTCTTTATCTGTACCTGAAACCTCACCTCTCAAAAGTTTAATAAAAAATCTGGCCACACTCTCCCTCACACCAGACATCAAGCCCAAACTTCTAATCAAATTCTGTACCCAAGATTGGCCTACATATCCACTGGATAATGGCAATCATTGGCCTCCAGAAGGCTCCTTAGATCCAAACCTCCTCTTGGACCTTTTTAATTACTGCCAGCATCTGAAAAAGTGGAGTGAGATTCCCTGTATTGAATGTTTTAGCCTTCTTGCACAGCACCCTGTCTCTGCTCCTCCTGCCCTCCCTCTCAGGTCCTTCTTGCTTGCAAACCCCTCTCTTCCCCTAGTTCTACTCCTGACTTCGCAGATTCTTCCTCATTCGACCCAGCAGATCAACCCCCACCTTATCCCCCAGCCCCAACTGACCCTTCTCTCCCGCAAAATCCTCCTCTTCCTCTGCCTGATTCCACGGATCCTCAACCTTCCATTTCATCCCCCTCCCTTCCCCACTCTTCTGCCTGCTCCACCTCCTCCTCTTCCACAGAGACATTCCCTTCCCCTCCGTCTCCTTCCTGTCCACCGCCTGCCTCTTTCAGTCCTCCTGTTATCAGGTCTAAGGGACTCCTTCCCACGCCCAAGACAATCGCACCCCTTCGTGAGGTAGCTGGTCCCAAGGGTGTCATCAGAGTCCACGTGCCCTTCTCCATGTCGGACATTACTCAGCTAGAGAGGAAGTTAGGCTCTTTCACCACTGACCCGACCACTTACATTCGGGAGTTTCAATGGGTACTGCAAGCATATAGCCTCACTCATCATGACATCTACATGCTCTTGGCCAATAAACTTCTCCGCAAGGAAAGGCAATGGTTCTGGGAGCTAGCCCAAGCCCATGCTGATGAAAATCATAGGACCAATCATAACCACCCACAGGCCCTCATGCTGTCCCAGAGCAGGATCCCCTATGGGCTTACAGTCTAGTGACCTTTTTACATCCTGCCTCTTGGCGGGACTGAAAAAGTCCACCCGCAAGGCTGTTAACTTTCAAAAGATGCAGGAGGTCATTCAAAGGAAGGAGGAAACACCTTCAGAATTCCTGGATAGACTAACCAAGTCCCTTCAGCAGTACACAAACCTCGACCCAGAAACCCCTGATGGCCGTCATGTCTTAATGACATATATTCTGGCCCAAAGCTACCCTTACATTAAAGCCAAGCTTAAAAAGTTTGAACAGGGCCCTGCTACTCCTCAGACCAAAATCCTCGCTGTCACTTTCAAGATTTTTCATGGTAGAGAGGATGAAAGTGAATTCCGTAGGCAGAGGGCTGAAAATGCCAAATTCCAAATGTTGGCCCAGCTCATTCAGAGAAGGCCATCACCATGCCGTCCCAATATGACCCCCCCTGGAGCTTGCTTCAAATGAGGTAAGGAGGAGCATTGGACCAGGAATTGTTCTTCGCCGAGGACACCCTACAACCCCTGCGCAAAATGCCATCAAAGTGGACACTGGGGGGCAGACTGCCCAACAACCCAGAAGGAAGGTTGGTCTGCTGCCCAGCAACCCCAGCCTCACCTGGGCTTGGCAGAGGAGGATTGATGGAGTCCTGGGCCTTCCCTCCAGACTATTACCATCAAGAATCAAGAGCCTAGGGTCACCTTCCTGGTGGATGGACGCTTCATTAACTTCCTCTTGGATACTGGTGCCGCTTTTTCGATTTTGAGGGAGTATTAGGGTCCTACCACACCCTCAAAAACTCCTATTGTCAGGGTAGGAGGTAAAAAGATTTTTCCTCAAACCCCCCCCCAATCATGTTATATGCAGCGATCCCTTTTGTCCTTCACTCACTCCTTTCTTGTTATGAGCCATTGCCCCATTCCCTTTCTGGGAAGGGACATACTCTCACTATTAAAAGTCACCATTCACTTATCAACCCACACCTCTCCTACCTCTCATTTCCTCATGATATTCCTAGGGGCAGATACACCTCCTTCATGCACTCTCCCACGACTATCTAAACCATTTAACCCTGAGGTTTGGGACACAATTACACCCTTATGGCTAAATGCAGTTCTATTCATATTGTCTTACGGGACCCTTCAAGATATGTTAGTCAACCACAATATCCACTCACAACCACATTTCTCCTTGGATTAGAACCCATCATCCAGGATTTATTATGAAAGGGGTATCTTAGGCCTACACACTCTCCTTTCAACACACCCATTCTGGCAGTTAAGAAACCTAACGTGTCCTACAGGCTGGTTCAAGAACTTCGCCTTGTCAACTCCTCTGTGGACCCCATCCACCCGCTAGTGCCCAACCCTTACACCCTCCTCTCTCAGATCCATGCCACTACTACTCACTTCTCAGTCCTAGATTTAAAAGATGCATTCTTTTCTATTCCCCTGTTCTCAGAATCTCAGGATATCTTTGCTTTTTCATGGACTGACTCTCACACCCGCCATTCTCATCAGCTTACCTGGACTGTCCTCCCACAGGGATTCAGGGATAGCCCCCATCTCTTTGGCCAATTTCTTGCCCAGGACCTCACATCCTTTCACCTGACCTGTCCTGACTCTACTCTACTTCAATATGTCTATGACCTTCTTCTATGTAGTCTTTCTGGAACACTCTCAATCCCACACCGCTCAGCTTCATAAATTCCTAGAAGACAAGGGATATAGGGAGTCTCCCCACAAGGCCCAGGTTTCCCAGTCTTCGGTCACCTATCTTGGTTTTTGCCTTACACCCGGGAAAAAGGAAATAACACTGGATAGGAGGCAACTCCTCTGTGATCTTTCAGTGCCCTATACGAAAGCCAAAATACTATCATTCCTAGGATTAGCAGGTTATTTTAGGGCCTGGATCCCAAATTATTCTCTTCTCTCCAAACCCCTGTATGACCTAGCAAAGGGACCCCCTAGTGAATCTCTTGCCTCCTTTCCCATCTACCACTTCCGCAGGCTTCAGCAACTCCTCTTAAAGGCACCTGCCCTTCACCTTCCAGATCTTTCAAGAACATTTCATCTATATGTCCATGAAAAAGGGGGGCAAGCACTTGGGGTCTTAGGTCAAAACTATGGGCGTACATTTGCACCTGTGTCATATTTGTCCAAGCAACTAGACCCTACCATCCGTGGGTGGGCCCCTTGCTTAAGAGCTCTGGCTACTGGACAAATTTTACACAAAGAAGCCTCTAATCTGACTTTTGGGGCCCCTTGAACTATCCACTCCCCACATCACTTGAAGGATCTTTTAGCTTAAAAGGGCCTTCAAACTCTCCCTACATCCAGATTTCTGTCGCCCCTCACTTCCTTTCTGGAAAACCCTAATATTATTTTCCTCCCCTGCTCTGCACTGAACCCTGCCTCACTGCTCCCAATGACTCCCATGTCTCACATACCAACTCATAATTGCTTGGAAACCTTAGATGATTTCCTCCCCTGTCATTCTTCCATTTCTGAGAGACCACTCAGCAAGCCTGACCTTATCTGGTTTACTGACAGCAGTTCCTTTAGGGAGAACGGAACTCATTACTCTGGATACGCTGTATTTTCAGCCACTGAGATTATAGAGGCCAAAGTTTTGCCTTCAGGAACTACAGACAAGTAGGCTGAACTTATAGCATCCACTCGTGCCTGCCTTCTAGCACAAGGCAAATCCCTCACCCTCTAAACTGATTCAAAATATGTCTTCCATATCTTATTATCCCATGCTGATATTTGAAAGTAGCGAGGCCTACTTACCACCAAAGGTAATGCGATCACTAATTCAGCTTTTATAACCAATCTAATAGAGGCCACTTACCCACCCAGTTGGGAGTTGTCCATTGTAGGTCCCATCAGAAGGACGGCTTTCTTATCACTGAGGGCAATGCCAAAGCTGACCAGGCGGCACGAATGGCTGCTACCACTTTCAATTATGGCCTCCATGGGGGACATATAATGGCCACTTTAGACAGCTCATCTGAAGCCCCTACGTCTTTCAGTAAGAACAAGAATCTTTTCAAGTTCCTTCATACTCTATTCCTTTCCAATTCTCAGTCTTTGACCCTCTTTTTACAGAGTTTCTTTTCCCTCACCCCCTCTGACAAGCCATGCTACAGAATATAGCCTCTAATTGTCAGATCTGTCAGCGGACCAACCCTCATACTCCTTTAAGGCCCAAACCTTTCCCTTTCCACCAAGCCCGGGGACACATTCCCGCTGCTGACTGGCAGGTAGACTTCACCAACATGCCCACAGTATGGCGCACTAAATACCTCCTTGTCTTTGTGGACACTTTCTCTGGTTGGGTTGAGGCATTTCCCACTTCCAATAAAAAGGCTTCCACTGTAGCTTCAATCTTACTGACAGACATCATCCCCAGGTTTGGTATGCCCACTTCCCTACAATATGACAATGGCCCTGAGTTTACTTCTAGGATCACACAAAAGGTCTCTCAAGCCCTCTCCTTCAAGTGGCATTTCAACTGTCCATATTTCCCCCAGGCTTCAGGGAAAGTGGAAAGGGTAAATCGTACTCTAAAGGAAGTCCTTACCAAATTGACAATGGAATTAAACATAGACTGTTTCAAACTCCTTCCCTTGGCTTTGCTTCGAATCAGAGCTCTCCCTAAGAAACCATCTTTACTGTCTCCTTTTGAGATAATGTATGGAAGACCTCTTATAACCCCTGGGTTGGTCATTTCACAAGGACCTCTCACCCGAGATTTGTCTTTGCCTCTCTTGCTCCATCTCCGCTCGGAACTCTGGAAATATCAGGACTGGCTACTTCCGGACCCAGTCTCCTCTCCAAACACTCCTCCCTTAACACCTGTTAGTCTAGTCTATTATAATACCCCAGAGGAGAAAGGGACTCTTGCCGCAAAATGGGAAGGCCCCTATCCTGTCATTCTCTTTACCCTTACCGCCGCCAAACTCTCCTTACCAGACAACTGTCTCACTCCCTGGATTCACATGTCTAGGTTGAAGCCACATCACCAGGAGGCCCCACCTGCTGAAGACAGGGCCACCCCAGAGGAACTCCAAGAATTACCTACTGAACCTCCCCTTTACTCCTGCTCTCCACACCCATCTCACCCATTTTAGTTGTGGCTCACACGGTTTTCCTTGCAGCCCAATTCCTCTTAAAGAAGGCACAATGAGCTCTCCCAACACCCTAGTCTTCTCTAACTGCTTGTTTTTTGTGCTCTGCTTATTTTCTGTGCTCTGTCAGGACTGGTCTTTACCCTCCTCACCTACCATGCATTTATTCACTTTTCGGGAACGATACTCAGAACATGGCATGCAGAAGGTCTGCGCAGTGGATGCAACTACTTGCTTCATCCACAACTGCACCTCTATTTCCCTAAAATTGTCACCTTCAAGGACCTTCGTCCCTGGTAGCTGGAACTGGCCTTTCATTTGCTTCCTTTTTGATCAAACAAAAGACTATTGTCATTGGTGGCCTGAGATATATAATGGGTGCCCCTATTGGTCATGCATGTTCCATGATGAACGTGGTAGCTATTCTTACCACTCATTTGGTTACCCTGAAGGGTGGACTTCTAGTTACATAAAGTGGCATAAAGGCTCTTCATCCAGTAACAATGGATGGTATACTTTAGATAAACCTGACCCCAAGGCCAAACGATGGGGCTATGTTGAGTTTGCTGTCTATGCTCGGACAACCTCAGTCAGACCCACAGGGTGGATGACTATTGGCCGCACCCTGATTACGCAACCTAAGGCAACCATCCAGGTAGTCGAACACATTAAGGACTCAGAATCAAAACTTTGAGATCATATCCATAGCTCATCCAAAGAGGATTCAGAGCCTTCAACCCTCTCAGGTCCCCCTCCCACATGGCTCAATTTGCTACACCAAACTTTTTGATTATTAAACTCCACGCCTCTTTCTGTGCCTACTTCTCAGTGCTTTCTCTGTGCTTCACTTAGTCGTCCACTTCTAGCAGCAGTCCCATTAGCGGCAGGAAATATTCCAGCAAAACCCTACAATTTCTCTAAAAAGGACAACCCCTACATGTGACACGTATCCCACTGTGGGAAAGTTATTCCACCAATACTTTATTTCCTTTCATCTGTTTCCACCTGCCAATAATGAATCCTTTACCCATTTGTTCCTTGAGCTACAGCACCCCATAGAGCCCTGTGTTTATGCAACCTGGACATTTCCTCTGGTGTAATGGTTCTTTAAGTACCTCAACCATCAATGTCTCTGGCGCCTGTTTCTTGGTTACTGTAGTTCCTCAGCTATCTTTGTATACTCCCACCGAATTCTGACAGTTGGCCCTACCTTCCCGCACCCATAGGGTAGTCTTTCTGCCGGTTCTGGTAGGCCTCATTTTAACAACCTCAGTGACGGGTCTCAGACTCTCTGGTGGAGCTATAGGTCATGCTCTATGGGATCCAATGACCTTCAACAAAAACTGCAGGAAACACTCAATACCATGGCTGAGTCTCTGGGTTCCTTGCAGCGGCAGGTTACTTCATTGGCACAAGTGGCTTTACAGAACCAAAGGGCAATTGATCTTCTCACTGCAGAAAAAGGGGTTACATGCCTATTCCTCAGAGAGGAATTTTGCTATTATGTTAATGAATCTGGGCTAATAAAAAAAAATGTTGTTAAATTGCAGGAATTATCGACCCAATTGCTCAAACCTACCTCCTCCAATCCCATAACGGGGTTCTTCCAATCCTATCTTGCCATGTACTTACTACATATCTTGGGTCCCCTTATTTGGATGCTCCTTTTTTGTGCTCTCTT
This sequence comes from Callospermophilus lateralis, assembly GCF_048772815.1. Classification (NCBI taxonomy): domain Eukaryota; kingdom Metazoa; phylum Chordata; class Mammalia; order Rodentia; family Sciuridae; genus Callospermophilus; species Callospermophilus lateralis. The sequence continues at coordinate 210,847 of NW_027512838.1, forward strand.
GCCCTGCATAATGAAGTGCCTTCAAACCCAACTGCATAAAATTCCTAATCAAACTTTCAACCAGCTTTTGCTTAGTCACTACCAGCCTCTGATGACCGATGAATCCCCAACATCTCCAAGAGAACAGTTCACTCAGTGATGAAGCTCACTACCAGGCACGATGGAATGCAACGGGTATTAGACAGCGGGAGACAACGAGCTCGGAGAACCTCTTAATCTGCCATCCTGGATTCATAGTCTTTACCACCTTCTAAGCTTTCTCATGGCCCTTGGCCTCTTCTATGTCAGTCCCCCCACATGGAACTTCTGCCAAAAATTGACATTTGCTTTAATTTTTATCTTCATTCTGTTTTTATTCGCTCTGATCTTCTTCAGGTGCTGGCGACACCATGTCCAGGCAACGCTTCCAGTATTTCCTTGAGTCTCTGTTACAGGACCAGTGGCTGATACCAACAATCTCTTCCATCCAGGACTGGTTCCATGCCATCGACATCTTTGGCTTCAGGGAACATTCATTGACTTCACCCCTATGAAAATTGCTGTCTATAGCCACTGGGTTTTATTTCTGGCTGCCATGATATCCCCATACCTGCCCCCTGAGCATTCCTCCACTTCTCTTTCTAGGCCCCACACCAGCCCCACACAGCAGGAAGCAGCCAGATCTGACAAACGACGCCCCACTTCCTAAGAAAACAAAAAGGGTGGAATGTTGGGAAAAGAATAAATGGCAGCCATACCGCAGAGAAAAACCCCAACATGGCGCCTAAGGACTTCTTCTTCCTACCTTCTTCATTTCTGCAGTGGTGCAAAAAGTTCCCGCCCTTGTGAACTCTCCCGCCAGCGCCAATTTCAAATCTCGCTTGTGGGGAACCTTAGCCCCAATTAGAACTAATTCCTGGGCTCTGGAGCTGATATTTGAAAGAACTTGTCAATAAACGGGTTGCTGCCATTTATCTAAGCCATACCATCTCCCCCTTAGTGCTATATAAGCACACAGCTTTTAGCAATAAAATTGGAATTCTCCCGGTGAAGTGTCATTGCGTGGGGAATTATTTCACTCATGTTCAGCAACAGGATATCCAAAGGTTCTCCAGTGCCACCTGGTAATGGGAATTTCAGAAATTTGATAGTATTTATTTAGCCATTTTTGAAGGATGAAGTTGGAGTCACTGTGCGTTTCAATTAATGCAGGAACCATTATGTGGTGAGGAAGCTCATTTAAATGAAATCTCTGGAGAAATCTCACAGGCAAGGCTTCCCAAAAAGTGGCCAAAAGGTCACATGAAGCCAGGATCATTGAGGTCTACAATATGAGTTCCATTTGTGTTTAGACTCTCAATTATGGCTGCCAAGTCTTTCAAAATAAAATCATGTGATATCCTGGCTGAGATTCTCACTGCACTGTGGAAAGACACCCTGGCCCTCGATCTCAGTTTTCAAGGGCGCATCTCATGCGTGGCCTCCTAAAATCCCAACACATTTCAGGGCAATACTTCTTTGAGGTAAATTCCAGAACTCAGTCTCTAAGAGGAATCATGCCAGAATTCAAGCCCAGGTGGATCCAGTTATCTCTTCCAACCGCCAAACAAATGACCACAATTAAAACCAAACACTCCCACATGGCCCTCATCTTCTTCCATATAGACACTTATCATAACCTCTGGCTGGAGTTTTTCATGAGGGGTGCAGCCCAAGACAGTGTCAAAAATAAGCTCCCTTGCCCCTCATTTGCCTAAAGTCAAGGTGGCCTGGACACCCATCCGGTGAACCAGGAGTGATCAGATAGGCCAGCTGTTAATACTGCTCTGCATCTCCAATTTGAGGCCTACTGACTGTCAGTTATAGATTCTTTATATGATTTGGAGCCATGAGAAAACCCAAAAACCTATGGGTTAGCCTCTGCAGGGCTGTGCATAACTCATTTGAACCAAAGGATCCGTATTCTCACTTGATGGTGGTCAGGAACCTTACAAATGAATGCGAGAGACTTCATTCACAATAATTGCTCTTTTGGCCATTTTGGTTTTGGATGCACACATGGGATCTCTCTTTACATCCATCAGGTGCTGAGAATCTAAGCCACAACCTCACACAGGGCCAAGAGGCTGATTCAGACACATCCCTTTCCAAAGCAATTAAGCAAAGAGCCACAGGTGATGCCCATTCATTTCCATTTGAAAACTGTTTTCTTCAGGCTTCACAAAGGGGTGGCCTGAGGCAAAGACCTTCCTGACATTCAGGGAAACAGAACAATTGATAAGCAAAAGGCCGAAAGCATGGTTTCTCCACTGAGACTTTCTTGGTCACACTGATATCTGAGTTTTCTGAGATGCTCGCCATTCCCTTCAGCTATCCAGGACATGGCAATGTCACAGAGCTTGGAGGTGGTACATATTTTGGACACAAAACCATGAGACTATTCTGGAGAGTGGTGAGAATTCTGGAAGAAACAGGAACTTAGGAAGGTAGCAGGTGTTGCCCATGGATAAGGCAAGCTGCAGTCCATTCATAAATTGGGCAGGATGAATGCCGGGAATCTTTCTACTATACAGGACATATCAATTGTTGCATTCTATTTTCTAATGTCTACAACCACGGACACAGTGGGATACACAGAAATAGAAACACTTGCCTTGTCCAACGACTTACTAGAAGAAGACCACTCCAAATCAAACAAACCGTCTTTCCTACCTATTATCAGATCATGAGACAAAACCACAAAATCACACCCACCCCACAAAGACACCTCCTTCCCCCATGTAACTCTGTGACTATCCGGAGTTTCCTCTGAGTGGTGGGCCATACTATGTTCCCCCAAAATGGCCTGTCCTATCTCAGATCTGGTCTCCTTGGCCAACTCTGTGAAGTTGTCAGGAGCCTGCGGTGAACCACTACCTACTTTCTCAGGAAAGGCCCCTATTCAGAGCTCTCCTGGTATTTGGCCATCCTCACATATGTAGATACCAAGAAAGACTGACACTCTCCTTGGTAAATTCAAACAAGTGAGCCTACTGGGTCTGGGACTGGACTGGCTCCGGGTGCCTGGCTTCCTGGATCCCAAGTTAAGAGAGTTCCATCACCAAGGAAGTGAGGTAGATCACTTCTTCAGGAACTGAATGAGGTCATTGCCTTGACAACCACTTTGTCCTAACAGTTGCTTTCAAGAGTCCCATGAGATGGAGGCTGCCCCTACTTCCTGTGACACTTTCACAAGTTAGAATGGTATATAAACCATGGGCACCCGGGAACAGCTCTCCACCTAGGACTGTTTTGGTCCATCTTCTCTACATTAAGAAGAGAGAGGCTGATTCATACACATCCATTCATGCTGACAAGGTTGTTTGCCATTGAAGATGACTTTTCTCTCTCAGGTCTTTCGTAGCTGCCTACATCTTCTCAAGGGATCATTTCTGCATGGACCTTTGATGTTCTCAACAGGTGGAACATGCCCTACATTCCTGTATTTTAAGAGCAACCCTGTCCCTGCTGTTCTGTAAAGTTCGATTGAGAGAACAGTGTATGGTTTGGGTTAGTAACATGTTCAATTTGGGGTTAGGAATCCTTCTGCATGACGAATAATGGTATTTGGAAACTATGATACTTACAAGAATATATAGGTGAAATATAAGTATAAAAACAGAAATCTAGGGAAGATATGAAGTCCAGAAGGGCATTGGGCCCTTAATTGGCACACTTTGCTTTGAATTATTTTCTGCAAAAATGTCTCAGATAAATCTATATACAATGGCATAGGAGCTTGTACCTTGGATGATTGAATGTCGAATAGAACACCCACTCAAAAAGGGATTGTCGGTAGGATTAGAAAGATAGTCAGTAGGTTTACAAAGAAGAGTGAGAATAGGATTTAGACCAAAAGTTCTTAAGCAATAGGGTTTCAGGTAGACAGTGAATGTAAATGTCAGCACAAGTGAAGAGTCAGTCACAATGATGAACAGGGGAAAATATGTAGGAAAATAGATATAAATAGAGACATTACTAAATCAGGCAAAGTATAAAGTGAGTGATAGGATTAGACATTTTCAACAGGCTTGAGGTTGAATATATAATCTTAGAAAGAAACAAAAATGTAGTCACCAATAAGATTGACATTTGAGAGCATTAGGCCACCTGGACATGGAAGGTTTTAGTAATCCATGCTCACTTTCCATTTAGGCTCTGGTACAACCTTAAGGGTGACCTTTGATTTTTTTGTCCAGAATATTACTGTGATAAAATGTATATATAGATCAGGTGACATGAGTAATTCTTCCACCATTTTTTGAGGAATATTTTGAAAACGTATAAATTAGTATTGAGGGTAAAAATAGGTGTACCCTGTGTCTATGAATATAGAGATAATGCATGAATAGACCATACAGTTAATAAATAATATAACTGGTTCCACTTTAAATAATGTATTGAATTGATATCTGAAAATACATAAGAAATCATATATTGATATATAATCATTCATAACAACTAGTTATACGTCTAATTGTAATCCTAGGGTTATGGTTTATCATGAAGAGTGAGTGAGTTTTGCTTCAAAAGTGATTATGGAAATCAAAAATAATGTGTTTGGAAAGAAGTCTCATGAAAAGACCAGTTTGAAACATGGCGGAACACGTGTTTTCTGAAGCAGAAAGTGATTGAAAGTGAAATAAATGCCTATAAATTTGTGAACTTGTGGATGAAATATATATCCAATAATGTGCATAAACTGAAGAAATAGTAATGTACTAGTTTTCAATAAAAATGAACTTCAAAATACTTATCATGTCCCATAGGAATCTACTTGCATTGATGTGAAAATGGATCAGTTACTGTAGAAATATTAGGATTTATATGCACCATTCACTGAAGTTAGTTTTCAATACTAGGAAAAAAATACGTATATCAGGTGAATGAATATTTCTGAGAATAATCTTGTGAAAAGTTGATTATAAATCCACATACATAATCATGAATGAATTTAGGGAGTGTATAATAAGACACATATATTAAATATTTTGAAATATCTGGAGAGAATATATATATATATATATATATATATATATATATATATATATCCACACACAGATTTTAAAAATTAGCAATATATATGCCAATCGAATTACACCGTGAAATATGAATCATCCACAGATCCAAAAATATTCATTTTACTGGATATGGATTTATGTCTAACTTTTTTCAACTAGGAAGCTCACCCATAGGTTGAATTTTCAGGTCAAACAGCGTTTAAGAGGAGTGATCTCTTCTCACACTTTGTATCTGCCAAGTCATGTAACTCACAAGAATGTACGTGTGATACCAGGTAGGATTCTATATGTGCATATAAAAATACATGTGCTGAATAGAATACAGAGAAAGGGAGACAGGAATTCACATATTTGTTAACTTTAAAAGCACATGGAAAACTATTTCAACAAAAAATTGACTAGATTTATAACTCCTACCCTATATAATGCAAAAGGCAAGTCCAAGTATACAACATGCCTCCTCTGAACTGCTTGTATTTCTATTCTGTTTCCGTAATTTTTCTCCATTATATTAGGATTAGTATTCAGAATCTAGCAGGGCATGTGTTAGTGTCAGGATTCAGTATTTCAAATGTAAAATAGAAAAATGAATCCAATGTGTATGCAAATATGTGCTAAACAAAATCTTCCCACTCTCATCCAGAACAATTCCTTGACATTTTTTTCGCCCAAAGTAAGACACAATTAGAGGAGAAGAGTAATAAAATCTGTGAATAATATGCTCAGGAGTTTACAACCTTGGAAGTGGTAGAGGAGTTTCCCTAGTATGGGACAGGGTAAACACTCCATAAACATGGAGCTCTGCTGGCCTAAATACTTCTTGAGAAACTGCCTCTGAGTTTGGGCACTTGAAATATATGTTGTTGTCAGTAGCTTTAGCTTCTTTTTAGTGAGACTATCAAAGCTGTGTCTGCATCTATGTGACCTGGAGGACATGGTTTCTTATTTTCCAATGAACATGAGGCAGCAGTGCTGAATTCTCTCTTTGTAAGTAAACTGTGGCCACTGGGGGCTAAGGGTATTCCCATGTGGACTGGGAAGCGATTTGGTCATCCTCCACTTTTCGTGGTGTTTCTTGCTGCTGCACTGGGACTTTGGCATTTGCTTCATGAAATAAAAGAAGTTCAACTGGGACACAGTTCTGGAGGCAATTCTTTCATGTGTGGTTGGTCAGGGTCTGCAGGAGAATGCACCAACCAGGCTTCTATCCCACATAGCTTGGCCCCATGTCCATAGTAACCTGATTCTAAACATTGCCCGGAAACATCTCCATATAACCAGAAGCCTTTACATGGAAGGGTTTGCTGGCTGCACCATGTAAGTCACAAGCCATTTGGGATCCAATGGCCGATCCACATGGCCCCACCACAAATTTTTTATCACACACCTGCCTACCACTGCTCTAGGCCCACTACTCAGCAGGTTCCAACATACTGGCATCTCTGTTCTACACCATTTTCATGAAACCCACTCAATCAAGGCACTGTCTTGCATATTTACCATCAGCAACAGGACATCCAAAGTTTCTCCAGTGCCACCTGGTCATGGGAATTTCAAAAATTTCATGGTATTTATCTAGGCATTTTTCAAGGATGACGTTGCAGGCACTGTGGGTTTCAATTCATTCAGGAACCTTTAAATGGTGAGGAAGCTCATTTCAATGAATGCTCTGTAGAACTCTCACAGGCAAGGCTTCCCAAAGAGTGGCCAAAATGTCACATGAAGCCAGGCCTATTGAGGTCTACAATGTGACGTCCATGGGTGTTGTGACTCTCAACAATGGCTGGCAAGTCTTTCAGAATTAAATCATGTGATCTTCTGGCTGAGATACCCAGGGCTCTGTGGAAAGCCACCCTGGGCCTAGATCTCAGTTTCCAAGGGTGATTCTCATGGGTGGACTCCTAAAATCCCAACAAAATTCATGGCAATACTTCTCTGAATTCAGTCTCTAAGGGGAATCACACCAGAGTTCAAGCCCAGGTGGTCCCAGTCATGTCTTCCAACCGGACACAAATGACCAAAATTAAAACCAAAACCCTCCCATATGGCCCTCATCTTCTTCCATATAGACACTAATCACAACCTCTGGCTGAAGGTTTCCATGAGTGGCGGAGTCCAAGAGAGTGTCCAAAATAACTCCCTTGCCCCTCATTGGCGTAAATTCAGGGTGGTCTGGACACCCTTCATGTGAAACAGGAGTGATCAAATATGCTAGACGTTAATACTTCTATGCTTCTCCAATTTGTGGAAAACTGAGTGTCAGGTATATATTTTTATGTGATTTGCAGTCATGAGAAAACACAAGCTCCTCTGCAGGTCTTTGAAGAACCCATTTGACCCAAAGGATCCCTATTCTCACTTGATGGAGTTCAAGAACTTTAAAGAGGAAGGCGACAGACTTCATCCACAAGGACTGCTTTTTGGCCATTTTGGTTTTGGATGCACACATGGGATCTTTCTTTACATCCACCATGTGCTGAGTATCTAAGCCACAACCTCACACAGGGCCAAGAGGCTGATTCAGACACATCCCTTTTCAAAGCAATTAAGCAAAGAGCCACAGGTGATCCATATTCATTTCCATTTGAAAACTGTTTTCTTCAGGCTTCACAAAGGGGTGGCATGAGGCAAAGACCTTCCTGACATTCAGGGCAACAGAACATTAGGTTAGCAAATGGCCCAAAGCAGTGTTTCTCCACTGAGACTTTCATGGTCACACTGATATCTGAATTTTCTGAGACGCTCGCCATTCCCTTCAGCTATCCAGTACATGGCCATGTCACAGAGCTTGCAGGTGGTACATAACTTGGTCACAAAATCATGAGCCTATTCTGGAGAGTGGCCAGAATTCAGGAAGAAAACAGGAACTTAGGAAGATAGCAGGTGTTACCCATCCATAAGGCAAGCCGCATTCCTTTCATACATTGGGCAGAAAGAATTCTGGTAAGCTTTCTACTAGCCTGGACACATCCTTTGATGCATTCTCTTTTCTAATGTCTACAACCATGGACACAGTGGGATACACAGACATAAAAACACTCGCCTTGTCAAATCACTTGTTAGAAATCGTCCACTCCAAACCAAACAAACTGCCTTTCCTACCTATTCTCAGAACATGAGACAAAATCACAAACACACACTCACACCCACAAATTCACCTCCTTTCCCAAAGTAGGTCTCTGACTATCGGGTGTGACCTCTGACTGGTGGGCCGTACTATGTTCCCATCAAATGGCCTGTTCTGTCTCAGATCTGGTTTCCTTGGCCAACTCTGTGAAGTTGTCAGGAGACAACGGTGAGCCACTTCCTGCTTACTCAGGAAAGGCCACTCTTCAGAGCTTTCCTGGCATTTGGCCATCCTCACATCAGTAGATACCAAGAAAGACTGACTCTGTCTTTGGTAAATCAAAAGAAGTGAGACCACTGGGACTGGGCCTGGGACTAGATTTGTGTGCCTGGATGCCTGGATCCCACGTTCAGAGAGTTCCATCACCAAGAATGTGAGGTGAGGTCACTTCCTTCAGGAACTGAATGAGGTCAATGCCTTGGCAAGCACGTTGTCCTAACATTTGCTTCCAAAGGTCCCATGAAATGGAGGCTGTCCCTAATTCCTTTGACACTTTCACAAGTTAGAATGGTATATCAAACATTGGTAACCGGGAACAGCTCTCCACAGAGGCCTCGTTTGGTCCTTCTTCTCTACATAAAGAAGAGAGAGGCTGATTCAGACACATCCCTTCATGCTGACCAGGTTGTTTGCAATGAAAGATGACTTTTGCTCTCTCAGTTCCTTCATAGGTGCCGACAACTTCTCTAGGGATCATTTGCGCATAGACCTTTGAGTTTCTCAGCAGTTGGAAGATCCCCTAAATTCCTGTATTTTAAGACCAACTCTGTCCTTGCTCTTCTCTAAAGTTAGATTGAGGGAACAGTGTATGGTTACGGTTAATAACAGGTTTGATTTGGAATAGAAATCATTCTGCTGGATGAATAATGGTATTGGGAACCTGCGATATTTTCAAGAATATATAGGTAAAATATATGAATCTGAAAACAAAAATCTAGGTAAGATTTGAAGCCCAGAAGGGCATTGGGCCCTTGATTGGGTATTAAGCATAGGACCTTGTAACTTGGATGATTGATTTTCAAAGAGAACTTCCAGTCAAAATGGATAGTCAGTAGTATTAGGAAGATAGTCGGTATGTTTATAAAGGAGAGTGAGTATAGGATTTGGACCAAAAGTTCTTTAGCTATAGGGTTTCGGGTATTGAGTGAATGTAAATGTCAGCACATGTGAAGAATTAATCACAATGATGAACTGGGGAAAATATGTAGGAATGCAGATATCAATAGAGACTTTAGGAAATCTGGCAAAGTATAGTTGGTAGTGAAATGTTAATAAAATAGATTCTTGTCACTTCCTGTTTTTCTGTATGCTTAATAAAACACTGTTGAAATCTTGAGAAGTGATTTCTAATCTTTTTCCCAGAATGTGCTGTCCCCAACTGCCAAACTTCAGAATGTACTCCCTCACCCAGTTGCACGCAAACTGCTCACCCGCCCAGGCCCATCAATAAACTTTCCTCCCTGCCCTCTTCAAGGAAAGTATATAAGCTCTGCTTAAGCTGTTCTCAGGGTTCTCTGCTCTATTCAAATGAGCTCTGAGCCCCAGCATGCTGGACCCCCAATAAACCCTTTGTTTTTGCATGAGAGAGTCTCTTGGTGGTCTCTTCCCCCAATGCTCTTCCGATATTTATATATGGAGGTTCCACCGAAATCCAGCAGTGGTGAACGAGAGACCCCAATGGGCTACTCTCAGGGTAAGTAAGGCACCTCTTTCTGGTTTCAGGTTTCAGGTTAGGGCTTGGCAAAATGGCTGTTGATGAAGTGTGTGAGCTCTCTTTGATGGTGGCTGGCAGACGTGTCACAGAGCCACAAGCCAAGTCCCTGGGGGACGCCACAGAGGACTCGGGAATTGAGGAATAATAGTCTCCTCGACTCAGTGATACTTTGTTTCAGATTCGGTATTGCCAGCCCATCGGGTTTTGCCACCTGCTCAGTCTTGGTCTCAGTGTTGGACGTCCATTGCCTGTCTTTATTGTTTTCTCTTGTCTGTGTCCTGTGTCGTTGCTTTTACTGTTTGTGTATCTTTCATTATGGGACAGATCACTTCAATGCCTCTGTCCCTGACCCTTGATCTATGGACCAAAGTCCGCTTAAGGGCTCAGAATGTTTCTTTTTCAGTAAAACGCTGGACCTGGCAGACTCTGTGTGCCACAGAATGGCCCACCTTTGGATTCTGATGGCCCCTAGAAGGATCTTTCTACTTCCCACTAATTTAAAAAGACAGAGATATTGTCTTACAGCCAGGGCCACATAGCCATACTGATAAACAGGAATATACCTTAACTTGGCAGGACCTCTGCAAATCTCCTCCTCCGTGGGTGAAGCCTTTCCTTGCTGTGTCCCCGTTCCTACTCCTTCCCCCACGATCTCTCAACCCCTCTGCTCCTCCTCCTCCTCCACCCTCTGTTCTCCCTGAGTCACATGATTTGACTCTACTGGACTCTCGTTCCCCTCCTTATCTTCTACCCTTGTCCCACAACCCCCAACACCCTCTAAGTGATTCTCCAGCTGCTGACTCAGCCTCTCCGCAATTGGAGGAAGCTAAGCCAGCCCAGGGCCCTCCAGATAACTCCCCTGCGTCACACACAGCCCCTCCTCCCCTGGAGGAAGCTGGAGTTGCTAAAGGAACTCGCTGGTGGCAAATGATTGAAAACCCTGGAACTCCCGTGTTGCTTCCCTCCATCCCTAAGGACCAATGATTGACGATGGCCATAGGGAAAAAATGCAAGCCTACCAGTATTGGCCTTCTCCTCTTCAGACCTATATAAATGGAAAAATAACAATCCTCCTTTTACCAAGGACCCAACCTGGCTCTCTGGTCTGGTGAAGTCATTTATGTTTTCACACCAACCTACTTGAGATGACTGCCAACAACTCCTAGGGACTCTCTTCATGACAGAGGAACAAAAGAGAATCCTCCTGGATGCTAGAAAAAAGTATCCTCGGACCAAATGCGTGACCGACAAAACTTCCCAATATATTCAAAGCCGGCTTTCTCTTGAAACGACCCAACTGGGACCCCAACACCTTTGAAGGTAGGGAGCATCTGTCCACTTATCGCCGGGCTCTAATAGTGGGTATCTTAGTGGCCGCTAGGTGACCAACTAATTTGGCCAAGGTAAGAGAGATTATTTAAGGGCCTGATGAATCTCCCTCTATGTTCCTAGAGATAATTATGTAGGTATATAAGAGACATACTCCTTTCGATCCTCAGGCAGAGGATCAAAAGGCATCTGTCACAATGGCCTTTATTGGGAAAGCTGCCCTGGATATTAAAAGAAAGTTACAATGCTTAGATGGATTACAAGATATGACTTTGAGGGATTTAGTCAGAGAACCCGAGAAGGTATACTTTAAGAAAGAAACTGAGGAAGAGAAGGGAGCTGAGTGAGGATAAAAGAAACAAAAGACAGACTAAGGCATTGACTAAGGTCCTGGTCACAACAACAAATAGGCCAGAAACTAAGAAACAGAGAGACAGGAAGGGATACCTGGGCACACACTAGAGGCCACCCCTGGCCTCAGATCAATGTGCCTACTCTAAAGAAAAAGGACACTGGGCCAAAGAGTGCCCTAGAAAGAGACAGCCATGCCAGCCAGATATTCTGACTCTGGAGTAATACTAAGAAAGTCCGGGCTCAGATCCTCTCCCTGACCTCAAGGTAACTTTTGAAGTGGAGGGGAACACAATAAACTTTGAAGTAGATGCAGGGGGAATATACTCAGCCCGTAAGGCCCATTGGGCCCTCTACCGAATAAAAGGTCTCTAATTCAAGAGTCTAACAGAAGTAAATATCGGGCTTTGACAACTACGAGGACCATGGAACAGGGAAAAGGAAAAATCCATCACTCCTTCCTAGTAATCCCTGGCCACATTGATAGGCAGAGTTCTGCTCACCAAGCTCTGGGCCAAAATAACTTTTAACCCTGAAGGCCCCCAAGTGGAATTTTTTAATCCTTCAGTAACTACTCCTATAATCATGGCTCTAACTATGTCAGTAGCAAATGTTCATCAACTCACTCACCTTTGTTCAAAGAAACTGCATTCATTCGTGAAGGATCAAGAACACAGTTTTCCACTAACCTACTCACAGCAAAAGGAAATAACTGAATGGGTAACAAAAGCCTGTCAGGTCCATTAATTGGTTAAAGCTTACACTTCCAAGCTTCCTGCAGGAAAGCACCTATGAGGAACCAGACGAGGACATTTCTGGGAAGTGGACTTTACTGAAATTAAGCCAGTAAGGTATGGACTTAAATAACTCCTAGTCTTTGAACATACATTTTCAGGATGTATTGAAGCATTCCCCACACACACAAAAAAAAGAAATAAAAAAGAAGAAAAAAGAAACATTGCAAATGGTTGTAAAGAAGATCCTGGAAGATATTTATTCTCCCCTTGACGACCAGTAGTCTTAACCCTCATCAGCCCCTTAAGCTGCGATGGCTGATCACAAATCCTACTGGACACGAAGTGTGGCCTATCTCGAATACAGCCAGCTTACGAACCTGGTGGCCATCTCTCCACCCAGTCATTTGTCAGCTGGCTATAGGTCTTTCCTATTGGGATATCCCTGATTAACAGGATCCCACTAAAATTCCATTAAATTCCTTCCATACCATAGATAATGGAAACAAACATTATAGATGTAGGGACACGTGAGCCAGATGCAGGTTGGCTAGCCTAGATTACTATGTTTGCCCGGCAGACTATCAAAGCCACAAACAGTCACGGCTGTGGGGGGGGAGAGCAGACTTCTATTGTAAGTCATGGGGATGTGAGCATACAGGGACTGTCAGATGGAACCCAAACTAGTAGGGTATGGGTTAGTGTCAGGGATTCAGTATTTCAAATGGAAAATAGGAAAATGAATCTAATGTGTATGCAAACATGTGATACACAAAAATCTTCCCTCTCTTATCCAGAACAATACCTTGACATAACCATCGCTAAAAGTAAGACACAATTAGAGGAGAGGAGTTAGAAAACAGTTAGCAACTGTTAGGACAAAGTGGTTGCCAAGGCAGTGACCTCATTCAGTTCCAAAGAATGTGACATACCACATTTCCTTGGTGATGGAACTCTCTGAACTTGGTATCCAAGAAGCCAGGCACCCAGAGGCAGTCCCAGTCCCAGTCCCAGTGGGCTCACTTCTTTGGATTTACCAAGGACAGAGTCAGTTTTCTTGGTACCTAATGATGTGAGGATGGCCAAATGCCAGGAGAGCTCTGAAGATGGACCTTTCCTGAGAAAACAGGTAGTGGCTAACCACTTTTTCCTGACATCTTCACAGAGTTGGTCAAGGAAACAAGATCTGAGAGAAGACAGGCCATTTCGGAGGAACATAGTATGGCCCACCAGTCAGAGGACACTCCGGATAGTCACAGACCTACTTGGGGGAAGGAGGTGCCTTTGTGGGAGTGGGTGTGGGTTTGTTGTTTTGTCTCATGTTCTCAGAATAGATAGGAAAGGCGGTTTGTTTGGTTTGGAGTGGACAGTCTCTAGTAAGTCATTTGACACGGCGAGTGTTTCTGTTTCTGTGTATCCCACTGTGTCCGTTGTTGTAGACATTAGAAAAGAGAATGCATTAATGGATGTGTCCTGTCTAGTATAAATCATACCAAAATTCATCCTGCCCAATATATGAATGGACTGCAGTTTGTCTTATCGATGTGCAACACCTGCTATCTTTCTAAGTTGTTGTTTTCTTCCTGAATTCTGGCCACTCTCCAGAATAGGCTCATGGATTTGTGTACAAAATATGTACCACCTCCAAGCTCTGTGACATGGCCATGTACTGGATAGCTGAAGAGAATGGCGAGCATCTCAGAAAACTCAGATATCAGTGTGACCAGGAAAGTCTCAGTGCAGAAACCCTGCTTTGGGCCTTTTGCTTACTTATTGTTGTGTTGCATTGAATGTCAGGAAGGTCTTTGCCTCAGGCCACCCCTTTGTGAAGCCTGAAGAAAACAGTTTTCAAATGGAAATGAATGGGCCTCACCTGTGGCTCTTTGCTTAATTGCTTTGGAAAGGGATGTGTCTTTATCAGCCTCTTGGGCCTGTGTGTGGCTGTGACTTAGATTCTCAGCACCTGATGGATCTTAAGAATGATCCCATGTGAGCTTCCAAAACCAAAATGGCAAAAAATTTCATTCATTGTGGATGAAGTCTCTTGCCTTCCTCTGTTAGGTTCCTGCACTCCATCAAATGACAATAGGGATTCTTTGGGTCAAATGAGTTCTTCAAAGCCCTGCAGAGGTGCTTGTGTTTTCGCATGACTCTAAATCACCGAAAGAATCGATACCTAAAATCAGTAGGCCTCAAATTGGAGAAACACAAAAGTATTAACCGCAGGCTTATTTGTTCACTCCTGGTTCACAGAAACGGTGTCCAGGCTACCCTGACTTTAGACAAATGAGGGGCAAACGAGCTGATTTTGGACACTGTCATTGGCTGCGCCCCTCATGGAAACCTCCAGCCAGAGGTTAAGATGATTGACTATATGGAATAAGATGAGGGCCATGTGGGAGTGTTTTGGTTTTAATTTTGGTCATTTGTGTGGCATTGGAAAAAATGACTGGGTCCACGTGGGCTTGAACTCTGGTGTGATTCCCCTTAGAGACTGGGTTTTGGAACTGAACTCAGAGAAGCATTGCCATGAATTTTGTTGGGATTTTAAGAGGCCACGCATGAAAGTCGCTCTTGGAAACTGAGACTAGGCCCCGGGTGGATTTCCACAGAGGCCTGGGAATCTCAGCAAGGATATCACATGATTTTATTCTTAAAGAAATGGCAGCCATAGTTGAGAGTCAAAACACACATGGACCTCACATTGTAGACCTCAATGGGCCTGGCCTAATGTGACCTTTTGTCCACGCTTTGGGAAGCCATGCCTGTGAGAGTTCTCCAGAGATTTCATTGAAATGAGCTTCCTCACCATTTAATGTTTGCTGAATGAACTGAAACACACAGTGCCTCCAACTTCATGCTTGAAAAATGGCTAGATAAATACCATGAAATTTTTGAAATTCTTATGACCAGGTGGCACTGGAGAAACATTGGATGTCCTGTTGCTGATCATGAGTATACCAGACAGTGCCTTGATTTACTGAGTTTCATGAAAATGGTGTAGAACAGAGATGCCAGAAATTTGGAGCCTGCTGAGTAGTGGGTCTAGAGCAGTGGTGGGGAGGTGTTTGCTAAAACATCCGTGGTAGGGCCATGTGGATCTACCATTGGATTCCAAATGGCTTGTAACTGACATGGTGCAGCCAACAGACCCTTATATGTAAAGGCATCTTGTTATATGGAGAGTTTTCAGAGGAAAATTAAGAATCAGGTTGATATGGATAAGGGGGCAATGGGGCAAGCTGTGAGAGATAGGAGCCTAGTTGGTGCATTCTCTTGCAGACCCTGACCCACCACACGTGACAGAACTCCCTCCAGCACTGTGTCCCAGTTTAGCTCCTAGTATTTCGTGAAACAAATACCAAACTCACAGTGCAGCAGCAAAAACACCACAAAAAGTGGAAGAGGACCAAATGGCTTCACAGTCCACACGGGGAGACACTTAGTCCCCAGTGGCCTCAGTTAACCTACAAAGAGAGGATTCAGCACTGCTTCATCTTGTTCATTGGAAAATAAGAAACCATGTCCTCCAGGTCAATAGATGCAGACCCAGCTTTGATGTTCTCACTACAGAGGAAGCCAAATCTCCTGAAAACAACATATATTTCAAGTGTGGAAGCTCAGAGGCAGTTTCTCAAAAAGTTTTTAGGCCAGCAGAGCTCCATGTTTGTGGAGTGTTTACCCTGTCCCTTAGTTTTGGAAACTCCTCTACCACCTCCAAGGTTGTGAACTCCTGAGCATTTTCCATTCCAGATATGTATTCACTGATTTTGTAACTCTTCTCCTCTAATTGTGTCTTACTTGGGGTGAAGGTAATGTCAAGGCATTGTTCTGGATGAGAGCGGGAGGATATTTGTGCAGCATATATTTACATACACATTGGATTCATTTTCCAATTTTCCATTCGAAATACTGAATCCCTGACACTAACCCATACCTAGTAGACTCAGACTATTCATCCTAATATAATGGAGAAAATTAACCCAACACATTAGAAATACAAGTACTTCAGAGGAGACATGTTGCATAGTTGGACTTGACATTTGCATTATATAAGGTAGGAGTTATAAATCTAGTCAAATTTATTTGAAATATCCTCCATGTGTTTTAAACTTAACAAATATGTGAATTTTTGTTTCCTTTTTCTGTAGTCTCTTCACACACGTATATTTATATGCATATATAGAATCCTACCAGGTATCACACGTACATTTTTGTGAGGTGGCTGTCTTGGCAGATACAAATTGTGAGAAGAGTTCACTCCTCCTAAATGCTGTTGGAAATGAAAATTCAACTTATAGGAGAGCGTCCTAGTAGAACAACATTATTCATTAGCTCATGTTCAGTAAAATAAATATTTTTGCATTTGTGGATGATACATATTTACTGATGAATTTCGATTGGCATTTATATTGGTACTTTTTAATGTCTGTGAGTTGTGTGTGTGTGTGTGTGTGTGTGTGTATAGATATAGATATAGATATAGATATACTCTCCAAATTTTTCAAAATATGAAATATATGTGTCTAATATACACTCTCTAAATTCATTCATGTTCATGTATGTGGATTTATAATCCACTTTTCACAAGATGATAATCAGAAATATTCATCCACCTGAAATACATATTTGATTCCTAGTACTGAAAACTAACTTCAGTGAATGGTGCATACAAATCCTAATTATTCTACAGTAACTGACCCAGTCTAACATCAATGCAAGTAGACTCCTATGGGACATGATATGTAATTTGTCATTCATTTGTATTTGACACTGGTACATTATTGTTTCTTCAGTTTTTGCACATCACAGGATATACATTTCATCCACAAGTTCACAAATTAATAAGCATTTGTTTCAACTTTCACCACTTCTTGCTTCAGAACACATGTATTGTCAGGGTTTCTTGACTGGTCTTTTCATGAGACTTCTTTCCAAACACATTATTTTGAATTTCCATAATCATTTTGAAGCAAACGTCACACACTCTTCATGATAAACCAAAACACAAATATTTCCATTACATATATACCTGGTTGGAATGAATGATTGTATATCAATATACGATTTCCTTTAATTTTTCAGATATCAGTTCAGTTCATTATTTAAAGTTCAAAAAAGTTATATTATTTATTCACAGTATGGTCTATTCATGCTTTTTCTCTATATTCCTAGAAACAGGGTACACCTCTTTGTACCCCCGATTCTCATTTTACATCTTCAATATATTGCTCCCAGAAATGGTGAAAGAAATACTCATGTCAACTCATTATCACAGTAATATTCTGGACAAAAAATGGAAAGGTCACACTTATGATTGTAGCAAAGCCTAAATGGAAAGTGAACATGGATTTCTAAAAACATCCATGTCCAGGTTGCCTAATGCTGTCAATTGTCAATCAAATTGGTGACTACATATTTGTTTTTTTCCTAATTTATATATTCAAACTCAACCCTGTTGAAAATGTCTAATTCTATCACTCACTTTATACTTTGCCTGATTTCGTAATGTTTCTATTGATATCTGCTTTTCTACATATTTTCCCCAGTTCAACATAGTGACTGACTCTTCATATGTGCTGACATTTACATTCACTCAACAACTGAAAATCTATTGCTAAAGAACTTTTGGTCCAAAACCTATACTCACTCTTCTTGCTAAACCTACAGACTATCTTCCTAATCCTACTGAATATCCCTTTTTGACTGGATGTTCTCTTCTAAATTCAATCATCCAATGTACAAGGTCCTATGCCATTGTATATCGAATTATCTGAGGCACCTTTGCAGAACATCATTCAAAGCTAAGTATCCCAATCAAGGGCAAAACCCTTCTGGGCTTCAAATCATACCTAGATTTCTGTTTTCCTACTTATATTTCACCTCTATATTCTTGTAAATATTGCAGGTTACCAATACCATTATTCATCACACAGAATCACTCGTAACCCAAATCAAACCTGTTTTTAACCCCAAGTATACACTGTTCCCTCAATCATTTTACAGAAGAGCAGGGACAGAGTGGTTCTTACAATACAGGAAAGTTGGGGACCTTCCACCTAATGAGAACCTCCAATGTCCATGCACAAATGATACCGGGAGAAGTTCTAGGCAGGTATGAAGCACATGAGAGAGCAAAAGTCATCTTCCATGGCAAACAACCTGGTCAGGATGAAGGGATGGGTCTGAATCTGCCTCTCTCTCTTCTTATTGTACAGAAGATGGACCGAACCAGGGATGAGTGGAGAGCTGTTCCCGGGTGCCAATGGTGATATACATTCTACCTTATGAAAGTGTCACAGGAAGTAGGGGCAACCTCCATCTTATGTAACCCTTGGAAGCAACTGTTAGGACAAAGTGGTTGCCAAGGCAGTGACCTCATTCAGTTCCAAAGAATGTGACATACCTCATTTCCTTGGTGATGGAACTCTCTGAACTTGGTATCCAAGAAACCAGGCACCCAGAGGCAGTCCCAGTCCCAGTCCCAGTGGGCTCACTTGTTTGGATTTACCAAGGACAGAGTCAGTTTTCTTGGTACCTAATGATGTGAGGATGGCCAAATGCCAGGAGAGCTCTGAAGATGGACCTTTCCTGAGAAAACAGGTAGTGGCTAACCACTTTTTCCTGACATCTTCACAGAGTTGGTCAAGGAAACAAGATCTGAGAGAAGACAGGCCATTTCGGGGGAACATAGTATGGCCCACCAGTCAGAGGACACTCCGGATAGTCACAGACGTACTTGGTGGAAGGAGGTGCCTTTGTGGGAGTGGGTGTGGGTTTGTTGTTTTGTCTCATGTTCTGAGAATAGATAGAAAAGGCGGTTTGTTTGGTTTGGAGTGGACAGTTTCTAGTAAGTCATTTGACATGGCGAGTGTTTCTGTTTCTGTGTATCCCACTGTGTCCGTTGTTGTAGACATTAGAAAAGAGAATGCATTAATGGATGTGTCCTGTCTAGAATAAATCTTCCCATGCCCAATATATGAATGGACTGCAGCTTGTCTTATCGATGTGCAACACCTGCTATCTTTCTAAGTTGTAGTTTTCTTCCTGAATTCTGGCCACTCTCCAGAATAGGCTCATGGATTTGTGTACAAAATATGTACCACCTCCAAGCTCTGTGACATGGCCATGTACTGGATAGCTGAAGAGAATGGCGAGCATCTCAGAAAACTCAGATATCAGTGTGACCAGGAAAGTCTCAGTGCAGAAACCCTGCTTTGGGCCTTTTGCTTACTTATTGTTGTGTTGCACTGAATGTCAGGAAGGTCTTTGCCTCAGGCCACCCCTTTGTGAAGCCTGAAGAAAACAGTTTTCAAATGGAAATAAATGGGCCTCACCTGTGGCTCTTTGCTTAATTGCTTTGGAAAGGGATGTGTCTTTATCAGCCTCTTGGGCCTGTGTGTGGCTGTGACTTAGATTCTCAGCACCTGATGGATCTTAAGAATGATCCCATGTGAGCTTCCAAAACCAAAATGGCAAAAAATTTCATTCATTGTGGATGAAGTCTCTTGCCTTCCTCTGTTAGGTTCCTGCACTCCATCAAATGACAATAGGGATTCTTTGGGTCAAATGAGTTCTTCAAAGCCCTGCAGAGGTGCTTGTGTTTTCGCATGACTCTAAATCACCTAAAGAATCCATACCTAAAATCAGTAGGCCTCAAATTGGAGAAACACAGAAGTATTAACGGCAGGCTTATTTGTTCACTCCTGGTTCACAGAAACGGTGTCCAGGCTACCCTGACTTTAGACAAATGAGGGGCAAACGAGCTGATTTTGGACACTGTCTTGGGCTGCGCCCCTCATGGAAACCTCCAGCCAGAGGTTAAGATGATTGACTATATGAAATAAGATGAGGGCCATGTGGGAGTGTTTTGGTTTTAATTTTGGTCATTTGTGTGGCATTGGAAAAAATGACTGGGTCCACGTGGGCTTGAACTCTGGTGTGATTCCCCTTAGAGACTGGGTTTTGGAACTGAACTCAGAGAAGCATTGCCATGAATTTTGTTGGGATTTTAAGAGGCCACGCATGAAAGTCGCTCTTGCAAACTGAGACCTAGGCCCCGGGTGGATTTCCACAGAGGCCTGGGAATCTCAGCAAGGATATCACATGATTTTATTCTTAAAGAAATGGCAGCCATAGTTGAGAGTCAAAACACACATGGACCTCACATTGTAGACCTCAATGGGCCTGGCCTAATGTGACCTTTTGTCCACGCTTTGGGAAGCCATGCCTGTGAGAGTTCTCCAGAGATTTCATTGAAATGAGCTTCCTCACCATTTAATGTTTGCTGAATGAACTGAAACCCACAGTGCCTCCAACTTCATGCTTGAAAAATGGCTAGATAAATACCATGAAATTTTTGAAATTCCTATGACCAGGTGGCACTGGAGAAACATTGGATGTCCTGTTGCTGATCATGAGTATACCAGACAGTGCCTTGATTTACTGAGTTTCATGAAAATGGTGTAGAACAGAGATGCCAGAAATTTGGAGCCTGCTGAGTAGTGGGTCTAGAGCAGTGGTGGGGAGGTGTTTGCTAAAACATCCGTGGTAGGGCCATGTGGATCTACCATTGGATTCCAAATGGCTTGTAACTGACATGGTGCAGCCAACAGACCCTTATATGTAAAGGCATCTTGTTATATGGAGAGTTTTCAGAGGAAAATTAAGAATCAGGTTGATATGGACAAGGGGGCAATGGGGCAAGCTGTGAGAGATAGGAGCCTATTTGGTGCATTCTCTTGCAGACCCTGACCCACCACACGTGACAGAACTCCCTCCAGCACTGTGTCCCAGTTTAGCTCCTAGTATTTCGTGAAACAAATACCAAACTCACAGTGCAGCAGCAAAAACACCACAAAAAGTGGAAGAGGACCAAATGGCTTCACAGTCCACACGGGGAGACACTTAGTCCCCAGTGGCCTCAGTTTACCTACAAAGAGAGGATTCAGCACTGCTTCATCTTGTTCATTGGAAAATAAGAAACCATGTCCTCCAGGTCACATAGATGCAGACCCAGCTTTGATGGTCTCACTACAGAGGAAGCCAAATCTCCTGAAAACAACATATATTTCAAGTGTGGAAGCTCAGAGGCAGTTTCTCAAAAAGTTTTTAGGCCAGCAGAGCTCCATGTTTGTGGAGTGTTTACCCTGTCCCTTAGTTTTGGAAACTCCTCTACCACCTCCAAGGTTGTGAACTCCTGAGCATTTTCCATTCCAGATATGTATTCACTGATTTTGTAACTCTTCTCCTCTAATTGTGTCTTACTTGGGGTGAAGGTAATGTCAAGGCATTGTTCTGGATGAGAGCGGGAGGATATTTGTGCAGCATATATTTACATACACATTGGATTCATTTTCCAATTTTCCATTCGAAATACTGAATCCCTGAAGCTAACCCATACCTAGTAGACTCAGACTATTCATCCTAATATAATGGAGAAAATTAACCCAACACATTAGAAATACAAGTACTTCAGAGGAGACATGTTGTATAGTTGGACTTGACATTTGCATTATATAAGGTAGGAGTTATAAATCTAGTCAAATTTATTTGAAATATTCTCCATGTGTTTTAAACTTAACAAATATGTGAATTCTTGTTTCCTTTTTCTGTAGTCTCTTCACACACGTATATTTATATGCATATATAGAATCCTACCAGGTATCACACGTACATTTTTGTGAGGTGGCTGTCTTGGCAGATACAAATTGTGAGAAGAGTTCACTCCTCCTAAATGCTGTTGGAAATGAAAATTCAACTTATAGGAGAGCGTCCTAGTAGAACAACATTATTCATTAGCTCATGTTCAGTAAAATAAATATTTTTGCATTTGTGGATGATACATATTTACTGATGAATTTCGATTGGCATTTATATTGGTACTTTTTAATGTCTGTGAGTTGTGTGTGTGTGTGTGTGTGTTTGTGTATAGATATAGATATAGATATAGATATACTCTCCAAATTTTTCAAAATATGAAATATATGTGTCTAATATACACTCTCTAAATTCATTCATGTTCATGTATGTGGATTTATAATCCACTTTTCACAAGATGATAATCAGAAATATTCATCCACCTGAAATACATATTTGTTTCCTAGTACTGAAAACTAACTTCAGTGAATGGTGCATACAAATCCTAATTATTCTACAGTAACTGACCCAGTCAAACATCAATGCAAGTAGACTCCTATGGGACATGATATGTAATTTGTCATTCATTTGTATTCGACACTGGTACATTATTGTTTCTTCGGTTTTTGCACATCACAGGATATACATTTCATCCACAAGTTCACAAATTAATAAGCATTTGTTTCAACTTTCACCACTTCTTGCTTCAGAACACATGTATTGTCAGGGTTTCTTGACTGGTCTTTTCATGAGACTTCTTTCCAAACACATTATTTTGAATTTCCATAATCATTTTGAAGCAAACGTCACAGACTCTTCATGATAAACCAAAACACAAATATTTCCATTACATATATACCTGGTTGGAATGAATGATTGTATATCAATATACGATTTCCTTTAATTTTTCAGATATCAGTTCAGTTCATTATTTAAAGTTCAAAAAAGTTATATTATTTATTCACAGTATGGTCTATTCATGCTTTTTCTCTATATTCCTAGAAACAGGGTACACCTCTTTGTAACCCCGATTCTCATTTTACATCTTCAATATATTGCTCCCAGAAATGGTGAAAGAAATACTCATGTCACCTCATTATCACAGTAATATTCTGGACAAAAAATGGAAAGGTCACACTTATGATTGTACCAAAGCCTAAATGGAAATTGAACAAGGATTTCTAAAAACATCCATGTCCAGGTTGCCTAATGCTGTCAATTGTCAATCCTATTGGTGACTACATATTTGTTTTTTTCCTAATTTATATATTCAAACTCAACCCTGTTGAAAATGTCTAATTCTATCACTCACTTTATACTTTGCCTGATTTCCTAATATTTCTATTGATACCTGCTTTTCTACATATTTTCCCCAGTTCAACATAGTGACTGACTCTTCATATGTGCTGACATTTACATTCACTCAACAACCGAAAGTCTATTGCTAAAGAACTTTTGGTCCAAATTCTATACTCACTCTTCTTCCTAAACCTACCGACTATCTTCCTAATCCTATTGAATATCCCTTTTTGACTGGATGTTCTCTCTAAATTCAATCATCCAATGTACAAGGTCCTATGCCATTGTATATCGAATTATCTGAGGCATCTTTGCAGAACATCATTCAAAGCTAAGTATCCCAATCAAGGGCAAAACCCTTCTGGGCTTCAAATCATACCTAGATTTCTGTTTTCCTACTTATATTTCACCTCTATATTCTTGTAAATATTGCAGGTTCCCAATACCATTATTCATCACACAGAATCACTCGTAACCCAAATCAAACCTGTTTTTAACCCCAAGTATACACTGTTCCCTCAATCATTTTACAGAAGAGCAGGGACAGAGTGGTTCTTACAATACAGGAAAGTTGGGGACCTTCCACCTGATGAGAACCTCAAATGTCCATGCACAAATGATACCTGGAGAAGTTGTAGGCAGGTATGAAGCACCTGAGAGAGCAAAAGTCATCTTCCATGGCAAACAACCTGGTCAGGATGAAGGGATGTGTCTGAATCTGCCTCTCTCTCTTCTTATTGTACAGAAGATGGACCAAACCAGGGCTGAGTGGAGAGCTGTTCCCGGGTGCCAATGGTGATATACATTCTACCTTATGAAAGTGTCACAGGAAGTAGGGGCAACCTCCATCTTATGTTACCATTGGAAGCAACTGTTAGGACAAAGTGGTTGCCAAGGCAGTGACCTCATTCAGTTCCAAAGAATGTGACATACCTCATTTCCTTGGTGATGGAACTCTCTGAACTTGGTATCCAAGAAGCCAGGCACCCAGAGGCAGTCCCAGTCCCAGTCCCAGTGGGCTCACTTGTTTGGATTTACTAAAAACAGAGTCAGTTTTCTTGGTACCTAATGATGTGAGGATGGCCAAATGCCAGGAGAGCTCTGAAGATGGACCTTTCCTGAGAAAACAGGTAGTGGCTAACCATTTTTCCCTGACATCTTCACAGAGTTGGTCAAGGAAACAAGATCTGAGAGAAGACAGGCCATTTCGGGGGAACATAGTATGGCCCACCAGTCAGAGGACACTCCGGATAGTCACAGACGTACTTGGCGGAAGGAGGTGCCTTTGTGGGAGTGGGTGTGGGTTTGTTGTTTTGTCTCATGTTCTGAGAATAGATAGAAAAGGCGGTTTGTTTGGTTTGGAGTGGACAGTTTCTAGTAAGTCATTTGACACGGCGAGTGTTTCTGTTTCTGTGTATCCCACTGTGTCCGTTGTTGTAGACATTAGAAAAGAGAATGCATTAATGGATGTGTCCTGTCTAGTATAAATCTTCCCATGCCCAATATATGAATGGACTGCAGCTTGTCTTATCGATGTGCAACACCTGCTATCTTTCTAAGCTGTAGTTTTCTTCCTGAATTCTGGCCACTCTCCAGAATAGGCTCATGGATTTGTGTCCAAAATATGTACCACCTCCAAGCTCTGTGACATGGCCATGTACTGGATAACTGAAGAGAATGGCGAGCATCTCAGAAAACTCAGATATCAGTGTGACCAGGAAAGTCTCAGTGCGGAAACCCTGCTTTGGGCCTTTTGCTTACTTATTGTTGTGTTGCACTGAATGTCAGGAAGGTCTTTGCCTCAGGCCACCCCTTTGTGAAGCCTGAAGAAAACAGTTTTTAAATGGAAATGAATGGGCCTCACCTGTGGCTCTTTGCTTAATTGCTTTGGAAAGGGATGTGTCTTTATCAGCCTCTTGGGCCTGTGTGTGGCTGTGACTTAGATTCTCAGCACCTGATGGATCTTAAGAATGATCCCATGTGAGCTTCCAAAACCAAAATGGCAAAAATTTCATTCATTGTGGATGAAGTCTCTTGCCTTCCTCTGTTAGGTTCCTGCACTCCATCAAATGACAATAGGGATTCTTTGGGTCAAATGAGTTCTTCAAAGCCCTGCAGAGGTGCTTGTGTTTTCGCATGACTCTAAATCACCTAAAGAATCGATACCTAAAATCAGTAGGCCTCAAATTGGAGAAACACAGAAGTATTAACGGCAGGCTTATTTGTTCACTCCTGGTTCACAGAAACGGTGTCCAGGCTACCCTGACTTTAGACAAATGAGGGGCAAACGAGCTGATTTTGGACACTGTCTTGGGCTGCGCCCCTCATGGAAACCTCCAGCCAGAGGTTAAGATGATTGACTATATGAAATAAGATGAGGGCCATGTGGGAGTGTTTTGGTTTTAATTTTGGTCATTTGTGTGGCATTGGAAAAAATGACTGGGTCCACGTGGGCCTGAACTCTGGTGTGATTCCCCTTAGAGACTGGGTTTTGGAACTGAACTCAGAGAAGCATTGCCATGAATTTTGTTGGGATTTTAAGAGGCCACGCATGAAAGTCGCTCTTGGAAACTGAGACCTAGGCCCCGGGTGGATTTCCACAGAGGCCTGGGAATCTCAGCAAGGATGTCACATGATTTTATTCTTAAAGAAATGGCAGCCATAGTTGAGAGTCAAAACACACATGGACCTCACATTGTAGACCTCAATGGGCCTGGCCTAATGTGACCTTTTGTCCACTCTTTGGGAAGCCATGCCTGTGAGAGTTCTCCAGAGATTTCATTGAAATGAGCTTCCTCACCATTTAATGTTTGCTGAATGAACTGAAACCCACAGTGCCTCCAACTTCAGGGTTGAAAAATGGCTAGATAAATACCATGAAATTTTTGAAATTCCTATGACCAGGTGGCACTGGAGAAACATTGGATGTCCTGTTGCTGATCATGAGTATACCAGACAGTGCCTTGATTTACTGAGTTTCATGAAAATGGTGTAGAACAGAGATGCCAGAAATTTGGAGCCTGCTGAGTAGTGGGTCTAGAGCAGTGGTGGGGAGGTGTTTGATAAAACATCCGTGGTAGGGCCATGTGGACCTACCATTGGATTCCAAATGGCTTTAACTGACATGGTGCAGCCAACACACCCTTATATGTAAAGGCATCTTGTTATATGGAGAGTTTTCAGAGGAAAATTAAGAATCAGGTTGATATGGACAAGGGGGCAATGGGGCAAGCTGTGAGAGATAGGAGCCTAGTTGGTGCATTCTCTTGCAGACCCTGACCCACCACACGTGACAGAACTCCCTCCAGCACTGTGTTCCAGTTTAGCTCCTAGTATTTCATGAAACAAATACCAAACTCACAGTGCAGCAGCAAAAACACCACAAAAAGTGGAGGAGGACCAAATGGCTTCACAGTCCACACGGGGAGACACTTAGTCCCCAGTGGCCTCAGTTTACCTACAAAGAGAGGATTCAGCACTGCTTCATCTTGTTCATTGGAAAATAAGAGACCATGTCCTCCAGGTCACATAGATGCAGACCCAGCTTTGATGGTCTCACTACAGAGGAAGCCAAATCTCCTGAAAACAACATATATTTCAAGTGTGGAAGCTCAGAGGCAGTTTCTCAAAAAGTTTTTAGGCCAGCAGAGCTCCATGTTTGTGGAGGGTTTACTCTGTCCCTTAGTTTTGGAAACTCCTCTACCACCTCCAAGGTTGTGAACTCCTGAGCATTTTCCATTTCAGATATGTATTCACTGATTTTGTAACTCTTCTCCTCTAATTGTGTCTTACTTGGGGTGAAGGTAATGTCAAGGCTTTGTTCTGGATGAGAGCGGGAGGATATTTGTGCAGCATATATTTACATACACATTGGATTCATTTTCCAATTTTCCATTTGAAATACTGAATCCCTGACACTAAGCCATACCTAGTAGACTCAGACTATTCATCCTAATATAATGGAGAAAATTAACCCAACACATTAGAAATACAAGTACTTCAGAGGAGACATGTTGTATAGTTGGACGTGACATTTGCATTATATAAGGTAGGAATTATAAATCTAGTCAAATTTTAATTGAAATATTCTCCATGTGTTTTTAAACTTAACAAATATGTGAATTCTTGTTTCCCTTTTCTGTAGCCTATTCACACATGTATATTTATATGCATATATAGAATCCTACCAGGTATCACACGTACATTTTTGTGAGGTGGCTGTCTTGGCAGATACAAATTGTGAGAAGAGTTCACTCCTCCTAAATGCTGTTGGAAATGAAAATTCAACCTATAGGAGAGCGTCCTAGTAGAACAACATTATACATTAACTCATGTTCAGTAAAATAAATATTTTTGCATTTGTGGATGATACATATTTACTGATGAATTTCGATTGGCATTTATATTGGTATTTTTAATGTCTGTGAGTGTTTGTGTTTGTGTGTGTGTGTGTGTGTGTGTGTATAGATATAGATATAGATATAGATATACTCTCCAAATTTTTCAAAATATGAAATATATGCGTCAAATATACACTCTCTAAATTCATTCATGTTCATGTATGTGGATTTATAATAAACTTTTCACAAGATTATAATCAGAAATATTCATCCACCTGAAATACATATTTGTTTCCTAGTACTGAAAACTAACTTCAGTGAATGGTGCATACAAATCCTAATTATTCTACAGTAACTGACCCAGTCTAACATCAATGCAAGTAGACTCCTATGGGACATGATCTGTAATTTGTCATTCATTTGTATTCGACACTGGTACATTATTGTTTCTTCAGTTTTTGCACATCACAGGATATACATTTCATCCACAAGTTCACAAATTAATAAGCATTTGTTTCAACTTTCACCACTTCTTGCTTCAGAACACATGTATTGTCAGGGTTTCTTGAATGGTCTTTTCATGAGACTTCTTTCCAAACACATTATTTTGAATTTCCATAATCATTTTGAAGCAAAACTCACACACTCTTCATGATAAACCTAAACACAAATATTTCCATTACATATATACCTGGTTGGAATGAATAATTGTATATCAATATACGATTTCCTTTAATTTTTCAGATATCAGTTCAATTCATTATTTAAAGTTCAAAAAAGTTATATTATTTATTCACAGTATGGTCTATTCATGCTTTTTCTCTATGTTCCTAGAAACAGGGTACACCTCTTTGTACCCCTGATTCTCATTTTACATCTTCAATATATTACTCCCAGAAATGGTGAAAGAAATACTCATGTCACCTCATTATCACAGTAATATTCTGGACAAAAAATGGAAAGGTCACACTTATGATTGTACCAAAGCCTAAATGGAAAGTGAACATGGATTTCTAAAAAAATCCATGTCCAGGTTGCCTAATGCTGTCAATTGTCAATCCTATTAGTGACTACATATTTGTTTTTTTCCTAATTTATATATTCAAACTCAACCCTGTTGAAAATGTCTAATTCTATCACTCATTTTATACTTTGCCTGATTTCGTAATGTTTCTATTGATATCTGCTTTTCTACATATTTTCCCCAGTTCAACATAGTGACTGACTCTTCATATGTGCTGACATTTACATTCACTCAACAACCGAAAGTCTATTGCTAACGAACTTTTGGTCCAAATCCTATACTCACTCTTCTTCCTAAACCTACAGACTATCTTCCTAATCCTACTGAATATCCCCTTTTGACTGGATGTTCTCTTCTAAATTCAATCATCCAATGTACAAGGTCCTATGCCATTGTATATCGAAATATCTGAGGCATCTTTGCAGAACATCATTCAAAGCTAAGTATCCCAATCAAGGGCAAAACCCTTCTGGGCTTCAAATCATACCTAGATTTCTGTTTTCCTACTTATATTTCACCTCTATTTTCTTGTAAATATTGCAGGTTCCCAATACCATTATTCATCACACAGAATCACTCGTAACCCAAATCAAACCTGTTTTTAACCCCAAGTATACACTGTTCCCTCAATCATTCTACAGAAGAGCAGGGACAGAGTGGTTCTTACAATACAGGAAAGTTGGGGACCTTCCACCTGATGAGAACCTCAAATGTCCATGCACAAATGATACCGGGAGAAGTTGTAGGCAGGTATGAAGCACCTGAGAGAGCAAAAGTCATCTTCCATGGCAAACAACCTGGTCAGGATGAAGGGATGTGTATAAATCTGAATCTCTCTCTTCTTATTTTAGAGAAGATGGACCAAACCAGGGCTGAGTGGAGAGCTGTTCCCGGGTGCCAATGGTGATATACATTCTACCTTATGAAAGTGTCACAGGAAGCGGGGGCAACCTCCATTTTATGTTACCCTTTGAAGCAACTGTTAGGACAAAGTGGTTGCCAAGGCAGTGACCTCATTCAGTTCCAAAGAATGTGACATACCTCATTTCCTTGGTGATGGAACTCTCTGAACTTGGTATCCAAGAAGCCAGGCACCCAGAGGCAGTCCCAGTCCCAGTCCCAGTGGGCTCACTTGTTTGGATTTACTAAAAACAGAGTCAGTTTTCTTGGTACCTAATGATGTGAGGATGGCCAAATGCCAGGAGAGCTCTGAAGATGGACCTTTCCTGAGAAAACAGGTAGTGGCTAACCACTTTTTCCTGACATCTTCACAAAGTTGGTCAAGGAAACAAGATCTGAGAGAAGACAGGCCATTTCGGGGGAACATAGTATGGCCCACCAGTCAGAGGACACTCCGGATAGTCACAGACGTACTTGGGGGAAGGAGGTGCCTTTGTGGGAGTGGGTGTGGGTTTGTTGTTTTGTCTCATGTTCTGAGAATAGATAGAAAAGGCGGTTTGTTTGGTTTGGAGTGGACAGTTTCTAGTAAGTCATTTGACACGGCAAGTGTTTCTCTTTCTGTGTATCCCACTGTGTCCGTTGTTGTAGACATTAGAAAAGAGAATGCATTAATGGATGTGTCCTGTCTAGTATAAATCTTCCCATGCCCAATATATGAATGGACTGCAGCTTGTCTTATCGATGTGCAACACCTGCTATCTTTCTAAGTTGTAGTTTTCTTCCTGAATTCTGGCCACTCTCCAGAATAGGCTCATGGATTTGTGTACAAAATATGTACCACCTCCAAGCTCTGTGACATGGCAATGTACTGGATAGCTGAAGAGAATGGCGAGCATCTCAGAAAACTCAGATATCAGTGTGACCAGGAAAGTCTCAGTGCAGAAACCCTGCTTTGGGCCTTTTGCTTACTTATTGTTGTGTTGCACTGAATGTCAGGAAGGTCTTTGCCTCAGGCCACCCCTTTGTGAAGCCTGATGAAAACAGTTTTCAAATGGAAATGAATGGGCCTCACCTGTGGCTCTTTGCTTAATTGCTTTGGAAAGGGATGTGTCTTTATCAGCCTCGTGGGCCTGTGTGTGGCTGTGACTTAGATTCTCAGCACCTGATGGATCTTAAGAATGATCCCATGTGAGCTTCCAAAACCAAAATTGCAAAAAATTTCATTCATTGTGGATGAAGTCTCTTGCCTTCCTCTGTTAGGTTCCTGCACTAAATCAAATGACAATAGGGATTCTTTGGGTCAAATGAGTTCTTCAAAGCCCTGCAGAGGTGCTTGTGTTTTCGCATGACTCTAAATCACCTAAAGAATCGATACCTAAAATCAGTAGGCCTCAAATTGGAGAAACTCAGAAGTATTAACGGCAGGCTTATTTGTTCACTCCTGGTTCACAGAAACGGTGTCCAGGCTACCCTGACTTTAGACAAATGAGGGGCAAACGAGCTGATTTTGGACACTGTCTTGGGCTGCGCCCCTCATGGAAACCTCCAGCCAGAGGTTAAGATGATTGACTATATGAAATAAGATGAGGGCCATGTGGGAGTGTTTTGGTTTTAATTTTGGTCATTTGTGTGGCATTGGAAAAAATGACTGGGTCCACGTGGGCTTGAACTCTGGTGTGATTCCCCTTAGAGACTGGGTTTTGGAACTGAACTCAGAGAAGCATTGCCATGAATTTTGTTGGAATTTTAAGAGGCCACGCATGAAAGTAGCTCTTGGAAACTGAGACCTAGGCCCCGGGTGGATTTCCACAGAGGCCTGGGAATCTCAGCAAGGATATCACATGATTTTATTCTTAAAGAAATGGCAGCCATAGTTGAGAGTCAAAACACACATGGACCTCACATTGTAGACCTCAATGGGCCTGGCCTAATGTGACCTTTTGTCCACTCTTTGGGAAGCCGTGCCTGTGAGAGTTCTCCAGAGATTTCGTTGAAATGAGCTTCCTCACCATTTAATGTTTGCTGAATGAACTGAAACCCACAGTGCCTCCAACTTCATGCTTGAAAAATGGCTAGATAAATACCATGAAATTTTTGAAATTCCTATGACCAGGTGGCACTGGAGAAACATTGGATGTCCTGTTGCTGATCATGAGTATACCAGACAGTGCCTTGATTTACTGAGTTTCATGAAAATGGTGTAGAACAGAGATGCCAGAAATTTGGAGCCTGCTGAGTAGTGGGTCTAGAGCAGTGGTGGGGAGGTGTTTGATAAAACATCCGTGGTAGGGCCATGTGGATCTACCATTGGATTCCAAATGGCTTGTAACTGACATGGTGCAGCCAACAGACCCTTATATGTAAAGGCATCTTGTTATATGGAGAGTTTTCAGAGGAAAATTAAGAATCAGGTTGATATGGACAAGGGGGCAATGGGGCAAGCTGTGAGAGATAGGAGCCTAGTTGGTGCATTCTCTTGCAGACCCTGACCCACCACACGTGACAGAACTCCCTCCAGCACTGTGTCCCAGTTTAGCTCCTAGTATTTCGTGAAACAAATACCAAACTCACAGTGCAGCAGCAAAAACACCACAAAAAGTGGAAGAGGACCAAATGGCTTCACAGTCCACACGGGGAGACACTTAGTCCCCAGTGGCCTCAGTTTACCTACAAAGAGAGGATTCAGCACTGCTTCATCTTGTTCATTGGAAAATAAGAAACCATGTCCTCCAGGTCACATAGATGCAGACCCAGCTTTGATGTTCTCACTACAGAGGAAGCCAAATCTCCTGAAAACAACATATATTTCAAGTGTGGAAGCTCAGAGGCAGTTTCTCAAAAAGTTTTTAGGCCAGCAGAGCTCCATGTTTGTGGAGTGTTTACCCTGTCCCTTAGTTTTGGAAACTCCTCTACCACCTCCAAGGTTGTGAACTCCTGAGCATTTTCCATTCCAGATATGTATTCACTGATTTTGTAACTCTTCTCCTCTAATTGTGTCTTACTTGGGGTGAAGGTAATGTCAAGGCATTGTTCTGGATGAGAGCGGGAGGATATTTGTGCAGCATATATTTACATACACATTGGATTCATTTTACAATTTTCCATTCGAAATACTGAATCCCTGACACTAACCCATACCTAGTAGACTCAGACTATTCATCCTAATATAATGGAGAAAATTAACCCAACACATTAGAAATACAAGTACTTCAGAGGAGACATGTTGTATAGTTGGACTTGACATTTGCATTATATAAGGTAGGAGTTATAAATCTAGTCAAATTTATTTGAAATATTCTCCATGTGTTTTAAACTTAACAAATATGTGAATTATTGTTTCCTTTTTCTGTAGTCTATTCACACATGTATATTTATATGCATATATAGAATCCTACCAGGTATCACACGTACATTTTTGTGAGGTGGCTGTCTTGGCAGATACAAATTGTGAGAAGAGTTCACTCCTCCTAAATGCTGTTGGAAATGAAAATTCAACTTATAGGAGAGCGTCCTAGTAGAACAACATTATTCATTAGCTCATGTTCAGTAAAATAAAAATTTTTGCATTTGTGGATGATACATATTTACTGATGAATTTCGATTGGCATTTATATTGGTACTTTTTAATGTCTGTGAGTTGTGTGTGTGTGTGTGTGTGTGTGTGTGTGTGTGTGTGTATAGATGTAGATATAGATATAGATATACTCTCCAAATTTTTCAAAATATGAAATATATGTGTCTAATATACACTCTCTAAATTCATTCATGTTCATGTATGTGGATTTATAATCCACTTTTCACAAGATGATAATCAGAAATATTCATCCACCTGAAATACATATTTGTTTCCTAGTACTGAAAACTAACTTCAGTGAATGGTGCATACAAATCCTAATTATTCTACAGTAACTGACACAGTCTAACATCAATGCAAGTAGACTCCTATGGGACATGATATGTAATTTGTCATTCATTTGTATTCGACACTGGTACATTATTGTTTCTTCAGTTTTTTGCACATCACAGGATATACATTTCATCCACAAGTTCACAAATTAATAAGCATTTGTTTCAACTTTCACCACTTCTTGCTTCAGAACACATGTATTGTCAGGGTTTCTTGACTGGTCTTTTCATGAGACTTCTTTCCAAACACATTATTTTGAATTTCCATAATCATTTTGAAGCAAACGTCACACACTCTTCATGATAAACCAAAACACAAATATTTCCATTACATATATACCTGGTTGGAATGAATGATTGTATATCAATATACGATTTCCTTTAATTTTTCAGATATCAGTTCAGTTCATTATTTAAAGTACAAAAAAGTTATATTATTTATTCACAGTATGGTCTATTCATGCTTTTTCTCTATATTCCTAGAAACAGGGTACACCTCTTTGTACCCCCGATTCTCATTTTACATCTTCAATATATTGCTCCCAGAAATGGTGAAAGAAATACTCATGTCACCTCATTATCACAGTAATATTCTGGACAAAAAATGGAAAGGTCACACTTATGATTGTACCAAAGCCTAAATGGAAAGTGAACATGGATTTCTAAAAACATCCATGTCCAGGTTGCCTAATGCTGTCAATTGTCAATCCTATTGGTGACTACATATTTGTTTTTTTCCTAATTTATATATTCAAACTCAACCCTGTTCAAAATGTCTAATTCTATCACTCACTTTATACTTTGCCTGATTTCGTAATATTTCTATTGATATCTGCTTTTCTACATATTTTCTCCAGTTCAACATAGTGAATGACTCTTCATATGTGCTGACATTTACATTCACTCAACAACCGAAAGTCTATTGCTAAAGAACTTTTGGTCCAAATTCTATACTCACTCTTCTTCCTAAACCTACCGACTATCTTCCTAATCCTATTGAATATCCCTTTTTGACTGGATGTTCTCTTCTAAATTCAATCATCCAATGTACAAGGTCCTATGTCATTGTATATCGAATTATCTGAGGCATCTTTGCAGAACATCATTCAAAGCTAAGTATCCCAATCAAGGGCAAAACCCTTCTGGGCTTCAAATCATACCTAGATTTCTGTTTTCCTACTTATATTTCACGTCTATATTCTTGTAAATATTGCAGGTTCCCAATACCATTATTCATCACACAGAATCACTCTTAACCCAAATCAAACCTGTTTTTAACCCCAAGTATACACTGTTCCCTCAATCATTTTACAGAAGAGCAGGGACAGAGTGGTTCTTACAATACAGAAAAGTTGGGGACCTTCCACCTGATGAGAACATCAAATGTCCATGCACAAATGATACCTGGAGAAGTTGTAGGCAGGTATGAAGCACCTGAGAGAGCAAAAGTCATCTTCCATGGCAAACAACCTGGTCAGGATGAAGGGATGTGTCTGAATCTGCCTCTCTCTCTTCTTATTGTACAGAAGATGGACCAAACCAGGGCTGAGTGGAGAGCTGTTCCCGGGTGCCAATGGTGATATACATTCTACCTTATGAAAGTGTCACAGGAAGTAGGGGCAACCTCCATCTTATGTTACCCTTGGAAGCAACTGTTAGGACAAAGTGGTTGCCAAGGCAGTGACCTCATTCAGTTCCAAAGAATGTGACATACCTCATTTCCTTGGTGATGGAACTCTCTGAACTTGGTATCCAAGAAGCCAGGCACCCAGAGGCAGTCCCAGTCCCAGTCCCAGTGGGCTCACTTGTTTGGATTTACTAAAAACAGAGTCAGTTTTCTTGGTACCTAATGATGTGAGGATGGCCAAATGCCAGGAGAGCTCTGAAGATGGACCGTTCCTGAGAAAACAGGTAGTGGCTAACCACTTTTTCCTGACATCTTCACAAAGTTGGTCAAGGAAACAAGATCTGAGAGAAGACAGGCCATTTCGGGGGAACATAGTATGGCCCACCAGTCAGAGGACACTCCGGATAGTCACAGACCTTCTTGGGGGAAGGAGGTGCCTTTGTGGGAGTGGGTGTGGGTTTGTTGTTTTGTCTCATGTTCTGAGAATAGATAGAAAAGGCGGTTTGTTTGGTTTGGAGTGGACAGTTTCTAGTAAGTCATTTGACACGGCAAGTGTTTCTCTTTCTGTGTATCCCACTGTGTCCGTTGTTGTAGACATTAGAAAAGAGAATGCATTAATGGATGTGTCCTGTCTAGTATAAATCTTCCCATGCCCAATATATGAATGGACTGCAGCTTGTCTTATCGATGTGCAACACCTGCTATCTTTCTAAGTTGTAGTTTTCTTCCTGAATTCTGGCCACTCTCCAGAATAGGCTCATGGATTTGTGTCCAAAATATGTACCACCTCCAAGCTCTGTGACATGGCAATGTACTGGATAGCTGAAGAGAATGGCGAGCATCTCAGAAAACTCAGATATCAGTGTGACCAGGAAAGTCTCAGTGCAGAAACCCTGCTTTGGGCCTTTTGCTTACTTATTGTTGTGTTGCACTGAATGTCAGGAAGGTCTTTGCCTCAGGCCACCCCTTTGTGAAGCCTGATGAAAACAGTTTTCAAATGGAAATGAATGGGCCTCACCTGTGGCTCTTTGCTTAATTGCTTTGGAAAGGGATGTGTCTTTATCAGCCTCTTGGGCCTGTGTGTGGCTGTGACTTAGATTCTCAGCACCTGATGGATCTTAAGAATGATCCCATGTGAGCTTCCAAAACCAAAATGGCAAAAAATTTCATTCATTGTGGATGAAGTCTCTTGCCTTCCTCTGTTAGGTTCCTGCACTCCATCAAATGACAATAGGGATTCTTTGGGTCAAATGAGTTCTTCAAAGCCCTGCAGAGGTGCTTGTGTTTTCGCATGACTCTAAATCACCTAAAGAATCGATACCTAAAATCAGTAGGCCTCAAATTGGAGAAACACAGAAGTATTAACGGCAGGCTTATTTGTTCACTCCTGGTTCACAGAAACGGTGTCCAGGCTACCCTGACTTTAGACAAATGAGGGGCAAACGAGCTGATTTTGGACACTGTCTTGGGCTGCGCCCCTCATGGAAACCTCCAGCCAGAGGTTAAGATGATTGACTATATGAAATAAGATGAGGGCCATGTGGGAGTGTTTTGGTTTTAATTTTGGTCATTTGTGTGGCATTGGAAAAAATGACTGGGTCCACGTGGGCTTGAACTCTGGTGTGATTCCCCTTAGAGACTGGGTTTTGGAACTGAACTCAGAGAAGCATTGCCGTGAATTTTGTTGGAATTTTAAGAGGCCACGCATGAAAGTCGCTCTTGGAAACTGAGACCTAGGCCCCGGGTGGATTTCCACAGAGGCCTGGGAATCTCAGCAAGGATATCACATGATTTTATAATTAAAGAAATGGCAGCCATAGTTGAGAGTCAAAACACACATGGACCTCACATTGTACACCTCAATGGGCCTGGCCTAATGTGACCTTTTGTCCACTCTTTGGGAAGCCATGCCTGTGAGAGTTCTCCAGAGATTTCATTGAAATGAGCTTCCTCACCATTTAATGTTTGCTGAATGAACTGAAACCCACATTGCCTCCAACTTCATGCTTGAAAAATGGCTAGATAAATACCATGAAATTTTTGAAATTCCTATGACCAGGTGGCACTGGAGAAACATTGGATGTCCTGTTGCTGATCATGAGTATACCAGACAGTGCCTTGATTTACTGAGTTTCATGAAAATGGTGTAGAACAGAGATGCCAGAAATTTGGAGCCTGCTGAGTAGTGGGTCTAGAGCAGTGGTGGGGAGGTGTTTGATAAAACATCCGTGGTAGGGCCATGTGGATCTACCATTGGATTCCAAATGGCTTGTAACTGACATGGTGCAGCCAACAGACCCTTATATGTAAAGGCATCTTGTTATATGGAGAGTTTTCAGAGGAAAATTAAGAATCAGGTTGATATGGACAAGGGGGCAATGGGGCAAGCTGTGAGAGATAGGAGCCTAGTTGGTGCATTCTCTTGCAGACCCTGACCCACCACACGTGACAGAACTCCCTCCAGCACTGTGTCCCAGTTTAGCTCCTAGTATTTCGTGAAACAAATACCAAACTCACAGTGCAGCAGCAAAAACACCACAAAAAGTGGAAGAGGACCAAATGGCTTCACAGTCCACACGGGGAGACACTTAGTCCCCAGTGGCCTCAGTTTACCTACAAAGAGAGGATTCAGCACTGCTTCATCTTGTTCATTGAAAAATAAGAAACCATGTCCTCCAGGTCACATAGATGCAGACCCAGCTTTGATATTCTCACTACAGAGGAAGCCAAATCTCCTGAAAACAACATATATTTCAAGTGTGGAAGCTCAGAGGCAGTTTCTCAAAAAGTTTTTAGGCCAGCAGAGCTCCATGTTTGTGGAGTGTTTACCCTGTCCCTTAGTTTTGGAAACTCCTCTACCACCTCCAAGGTTGTGAACTCCTGAGCATTTTCCATTCCAGATATGTATTCACTGATTTTGTAACTCTTCTCCTCTAATTGTGTCTTACTTGGGGTGAAGGTAATGTCAAGGCATTGTTCTGGATGAGAGCGGGAGGATATTTGTGCAGCATATATTTACATACACAATGGATTCATTTTCCAATTTTCCATTCGAAATACTGAATCCCTGACACTAACCCATACCTAGTAGACTCAGACTATTCATCCTAATATAATGGAGAAAATTAACCCATCACATTAGAAATACAAGTACTTCAGTGGAGACATGTTGTATAGTTGGACTTGACATTTGCATTATATAAGGTAGGAGTTATAAATCTAGTCAAATTTATTTGAAATATTCTCCATGTGTTTTAAACTTAACAAATATGTGAATTTATGTTTCCTTTTTCTGTAGTCTATTCACACATGTATATTTATATGCATATATATAATCCTACCAGGTATCACACGTACATTTTTGTGAGGTGGCTGTCTTGGCAGATACAAATTGTGAGAAGAGTTCACTCCTCCTAAATGCTGTTGGAAATGAAAATTCAACTTATAGGAGAGCGTCCTAGTAGAACAACATTATTCATTAGCTCATGTTCAGTAAAATAAATATTTTTGCATTTGTGGATGATACATATTTACTGATGAATTTCGATTGGCATTTATATTGGTACTTTTTAATGTCTGTGAGTTGTGTGTGTGTGTGTGTGTGTGTGTGTGTGTGTGTATAGATATAGATATAGATATAGATATACTCTCCAAATTTTTCAAAATATGAAATATATGTGTCTAATATACACTCTCTAAATTCATTCATGTTCATGTATGTGGATTTATAATCCACTTTTAACAAGATGATAATCAGAAATATTCATCCACCTGAAATACATATTTGTTTCCTAGTACTGAAAACTAACTTCAGTGAATGGTGCATACAAATCCTAATTATTCTACAGTAACTGACCCAGTCTAACATCAATGCAAGTAGACTCCTATGGGACATGATATGTAATTTGTCATTCATTTGTATTCGACACTGGTACATTATTGTTTCTTCAGTTTTTGCACATCACAGGATATACATTTCATCCACAAGTTCACAAATTAATAAGCATTTGTTTCAACTTTCACCACTTCTTGCTTCAGAACACATGTATTGTCAGGGTTTCTTGACTGGTCTTTTCATGAGACTTCTTTCCAAACACATTATTTTGAATTTCCATAATCATTTTGAAGCAAACGTCACAAAACTCTTCATGATAAACCAAAACACAAATATTTCCATTACATATATACCTGGTTGGAATGAATGATTGTATATCAATATACGATTTCCTTTAATTTTTCTGATATCAGTTCAGTTCATTATTTAAAGTTCAAAAAAGTTATATTATTTATTCACAGTATGGTCTATTCATGCTTTTTCTCTATATTCCTAGAAACAGGGTACACCTCTTTCTAACCCCGATTCTCATTTTACATCTTCAATATATTGCTCCCAGAAATGGTGAAAGAAATACTCATGTCACCTCATTATCACAGTAATATTCTGGACAAAAAATGGAAAGGTCACACTTATGATTGTACCAAAGTCTAAATGGAAAGTGAACATGGATTTCTAAAAACATCCATGTCCAGGTTGCCTAATGCTGTCAATTGTCAATCCTATTGGTGACTACATAATTGTTTTTTTCCTAATTTATATATTCAAACTCAACCCTGTTGAAAATATCTAATTCTATCACTCACTTTATACTTTGCCTGATTTCCTAATATTTCTATTGATATCTGCTTTTCTACATATTTTTCCCAGTTCAAAATAGTGACTGACTCTTCATATGTGCTGACATTTACATTCACTCAACAACCGAACGTCTATTGCTAAAGAACTTTTGGTCCAAATTCTATACTCACTCTTCTTCCTAAACCTACCGACTATCTTCCTAATCCTATTGAATATCCCTTTTTGACTGGATGTTCTCTCTAAATTCAATCATCCAATGTACAAGGTCCTATGCCATTGTATATCGAATTATCTGAGGCATCTTTGCAGAACATCATTCAAAGCTAAGTATCCCAATCAAGGGCAAAACCCTTCTGGGCTTCAAATCATACCTAGATTTCTGTTTTCCTACTTATATTTCACCTCTATATTCTTGTAAATATTGCAGGTTCCCAATACCATTATTCATCACACAGAATCACTCGTAACCCAAATCAAACCTGTTTTTAACCCCAAGTATACACTGTTCCCTCAATCATTTTACAGAAGAGCAGGGACAGAGTGGTTCTTACAATACAGGAAAGTTGGGGACCTTCCACCTGATGTGAACCTCAAATGTCCATGCACAAATGATACCTGGAGAAGTTGTAGGCAGGTATGAAGCACCTGAGAGAGCAAAAGTCATCTTCCATGGCAAACAACCTGGTCAGGATGAAGGGATGTGTCTGAATCTGCCTCTCTCTCTTCTTATTGTACAGAAGATGGACCAAACCAGGGCTGAGTGGAGAGCTGTTCCCGGGTGCCAATGGTGATATACATTCTACCTTATGAAAGTGTCACAGGAAGTAGGGGCAACCTCCATCTTATGTTACCCTTGGAAGCAACTGTTAGGACAAAGTGGTTGCCAAGGCAGTGACCTCATTCAGTTCCAAAGAATGTGACATACCTCATTTCCTTGGTGATGGAACTCTCTGAACTTGGTATCCAAGAAGCCAGGCACCCAAGGCAGTCCCAGTCCCAGTCCCAGTGGGCTCACTTGTTTGGATTTACCAAGGACAGAGTCAGTTTTCTTGGTACCTAATGATGTGAGGATGGCCAAATGCCAGGAGAGCTCTGAAGATGGACCTTTCCTGAGAAAACAGGTAGTGGCTAACCACTTTTTGATGACATCTTCACAGAGTTGGTCAAGGAAACAAGATCTGAGAGAAGACAGGCCATTTTGGGGGAACATAGTATGGCCCACCAGTCAGAGGACACTCCGGATAGTCACAGACCTACTTGGGGGAAGGAGGTGCCTTTGTGGGAGTGGGTGTGGGTTTGTTGTTTTGTCTCATGTTCTGAGAATAGATAGAAAAGGCGGTTTGTTTGGTTTGGAGTGGACAGTTTCTAGTAAGTCATTTGACACGGCGAGTGTTTCTGTTTCTGTGTATCCCACTGTGTCCGTTGTTGTAGACATTAGAAAAGAGAATGCATTAATGGATGTGTCCTGTCTAGTATAAATCTTCCCATGCCCAATATATGAATGGACTGCAGCTTGTCTTATCGATGTGCAACACCTGCTATCTTTCTAAGTTGTAGTTTTCTTCCTGAATTCTGGCCACTCTCCAGAATAGGCTCATGGATTTGTGTCCAAAATATGTACCACCTCCAAGCTCTGTGACATGGCCATGTACTGGATAGCTGAAGAGAATGGCGAGCATCTCAGAAAACTCAGATATCAGTGTGACCAGGAAAGTCTCAGTGCAGAAACCCTGCTTTGGGCCTTTTGCTTACTTATTTTTGTGTTGCACTGAATGTCAGGAAGGTCTTTGCCTCAGGCCACCCCTTTGTGAAGCCTTAAGAAAACAGTTTTCAAATGGAAATGAATGGGCCTCACCTGTGGCTCTTTATCATCCTCTTGGACATGTGTGTGGCTGTGACTTAGATTCTCAGCACCTGATGGATCTTAAGAACGATCCCACGTGAGCTTCCAAAACCAAAATGGCAAAAAATATCATTCATTGTGGATGAAGTCTCTTGCCTTCCTCTGTTAGGTTCCTGGACTCCATCAAATGACAATAGGGATTCTTTGGGTCAAATGAGTTCTTCAAAGCCCTGCAGAGGTGCTTGTGTTTTCGCATGACTCTAAATCACCTAAAGAATTGATACCTAAAATCAGTAGGCCTCAAATTGGAGAAACAAAGAAGTATTAACGGCAGGCTTATTTGTTCGCTCCTGTTTCAGAGAAACGGTGTCCAGGCTACCCTGACTTTAGGCAAATGAGGGGCAAACGAGCTGATTTTGGACACTGTCTTGGGCTGCGCCCCTCATGGAAACCTCCAGCCAGAGGTTAAGATGATTGACTATATGGAATAAGATGAAGGCCATGTGGGAGTGTTTTGGTTTTAATTCTTGGTCATTTGTGTTGCATTGGAAAAAATGACTGGGTCCACGTGAGCTTGAACTCTGGTGTGATTCCCCTTAGAGACTGGGTTTTGGAACTGAACTCAGAGAAGCATTGCCATGAATTTTGTTGGGATTTTAAGAGGCCACGCATGAAAGTCGCTCTTGGAAACTGAGACCTAGGCCCCGGGTGGATTTCCACAGAGGCCTGGGAATCTCAGCAAGGATATCACATGATTTTATTCTTAAAGAAATGGCAGCCATAGTTGAGAGTCAAAACACACATGGACCTCAATTGTAGACCTCAATGGGCCTGGCCTAATGTGACCTTTTGTCCACTCTTTGGGAAGCCGTGCCTGTGAGAGTTCTCCAGAGATTTCGTTGAAATGAGCTTCCTCACCATTTAATGTTTGCTGAATGAACTGAACCCACAGTGCCTCCAACTTCATGCTTGAAAAATGGCTAGATACATACCATGAAATTTTTGAAATTCCTATGACCAGGTGGCACTGGAGAAACATTGGATGTCCTGTTGCTGATCATGAGTATACCAGACAGTGCCTT
Organism: Callospermophilus lateralis; assembly: GCF_048772815.1. NCBI lineage: Eukaryota > Metazoa > Chordata > Mammalia > Rodentia > Sciuridae > Callospermophilus > Callospermophilus lateralis. The sequence continues at coordinate 253,437 of NW_027512838.1, forward strand.
GATTTACTGAGTTTCATGAAAATGGTGTAGAACAGAGATGCCAGAAATTTGGAGCCTGCTGAGTAGTGGGTCTAGAGCAGTGGTGGGGAGGTGTTTGATAAAACATCCGTGGTAGGGCCATGTGGATCTACCATTGGATTCCAAATGGCTTGTAACTGACATGGTGCAGCCAACAGACCCTTATATGTAAAGGCATCTTGTTATATGGAGAGTTTTCAGAGGAAAATTAAGAATCAGGTTGATATGGACAAGGGGCAATGGGAAAGCTGTGAGAGATAGGAGCCTAGTTGGTGCATTCTCTTGCAGACCCTGACCCACCACACGTGACAGAACTCCCTCCAGCACTGTGTCCCAGTTTAGCTCCTAGTATTTCGTGAAACAAATACCAAACTCACAGTGCAGCAGCAAAAACACCACAAAAAGTGAAGAGGACCAAATGGCTTCACAGTCCACACGGGGAGACACTTAGTCCCCAGTGGCCTCAGTTTACCTACAAAGAGAGGATTCAGCACTGCTTCATCTTGTTCATTGGAAAATAAGAAACCATGTCTCCAGGTCACATAGATGCAGACCCAGCTTTGATGGTCTCACTACAGAGGAAGCCAAATCTCCTGAAAACAACATATATTTCAAGTGTGGAAGCTCAGAGGCAGTTTCTCAAAAGTTTTTAGGCCAGCAGAGCTCCATGTTTGTGGAGTGTTTACCCTGTCCCTTAGTTTTGGAAACTCCTCTACCACCTCCAAGGTTGTGAACTCCTGAGCATTTTCCATTCCAGATATGTATTCACTGATTTTGTAACTCTTCTCCTCTAATTGTGTCTTACTTGGGGTGAAGGTAATGTCAAGGCATTGTTCTGGATGAGAGCGGGAGGATATTTGTGCAGCATATATTTACATACACATTGGATTCATTTTCCAATTTTTCCATTCGAAATACTGAATCCCTGACACTAACCCATACCTAGTAGACTCAGATTATTCATCCTAATATAATGGAGAAAATTAACCCAACACATTAGAAATACAAGTACTTCAGAGGAGACATGTTGTATAGTTGGACTTGACATTTGCATTATATAGGTAGGAGTTATAAATCTAGTCAAATTTATTTGAAATATTCTCCATGTGTTTTAAACTTAACAAATATGTGAATTTTTGTTTCCTTTTTCTGTAGTCTATTCACACATGTATATTTATATGCATATATAGAATCCTACCAGGTATCACACGTACATTTTTGTGAGGTGGCTGTCTTGGCAGATACAAATTGTGAGAAGAGTTCACTCCTCCTAAATGCTGTTGGAAATGAAAATTCAACTTATAGGAGAGCGTCCTAGTAGAACAACATTATTCATTAGCTCATGTTCAGTAAAATAAATATTTTTGCATTTGTGGATGATACATATTTACTGATGAATTTCGATTGGCATTTATATTGGTACTTTTTAATGTCTGTGAGTTGTGTGTGTGTGTGTGTGTGTGTGTGTGTGTGTGTATAGATATAGATATAGATATAGATATACTCTCCAAATTTTTCAAAATATGAAATATATGTGTCTAATATACACTCTCTAAATTCATTCATGTTCATGTATGTGGATTTATAATCCACTTATCACAAGATGATAATCAGAAATATTCATCCACCTGAAATTCATATTTGTTTCCTAGTACTGAAAACTAACTTCAGTGAATGGTGCATACAAATCCTAATTATTCTACAGTAACTGACCCAGTCTAACATCAATGCAAGTAGACTCCTATGGGACATGATCTGTAATTTGTCATTCATTTGTATTCGACACTGGTACATTATTGTTTCTTCAGTTTTTGCACATCACAGGATATACATTTCATCCACAAGTTCACAAATTAATAAGCATTTGTTTCAACTTTCACCACTTCTTGCTTCAGAACACATGTATTGTCAGGGTTTCTTGACTGGTCTTTTCATGAGACTTCTTTCCAAACACATTATTTTGAATTTCCATAATCATTTTGAAGCAAAACTCACACACTCTTTATGATAAACCTAAACACAAATATTTCCAATACATATATACCTGGTTGGAATGAATGATTGTATATCAATATACGATTTCCTTTAATTTTTCAGATATCAGTTCAATTCATTATTTAAAGTTCAAAAAAGTTATATTATTTATTCACAGTATGGTCTATTCATGCTTTTTCTCTATGTTCCTAGAAACAGGGTACACCTCTTTGTACCCCCGATTCTCATTTTACATCTTCAATATATTGCTCCCAGAAATGGTGAAAGAAATACTCATGTCACCTCATTATCACAGTAATATTCTGGACAAAAAATGGAAAGGTCACACTTATGATTGTACCAAAGCCTAAATGGAAAGTGAACATGGATTTCTAAAAACATCCATGTCCAGGTTGCCTAATGCTGTCAATTGTCAATCCTATTGGTGACTACATATTTGTTTTTTTCCTAATTTATATATTCAAACTCAACCCTGTTGAAAATGTCTAATTCTATCACTCACTTTATACTTTGCCTGATTTCGTAATGTTTCTATTGATATCTGCTTTTCTACATATTTTCCCCAGTTCAACATAGTGACTGACTCTTCATATGTGCTGACATTTACATTCACTCAACAACCGAAAGTCTATTGCTAAAGAACTTTTGGACCAAATCCTGTACTCACTCTTCTTCCTAAACTTACCGACTATCTTCCTAATCCTAATGAATATCCCTTTTTGACTGGATGTTCTCTTCTAAATTCAATCATCCAATGTACAAGGTCCTATGCCATTGTATATCGAATTATCTGAGGCATCTTTGCAGAACATCATTCAAAGCTAAGTATCCCAATCAAGGGCAAAACACTTCTGGGCAATCAATCATACCTAGATTTCTGTTTTCCTACATATATTTCACCTCTATATTCTTGTAAATATTGCAGGGTTCCCAATACCATTATTCATCACACAGAATCACTCGTAATCCAAATCAAACCTGTTTTTAACCCCAAGTATACACTGTTCCCTCAATCATTTTTACAGAAGAGCAGGACAGAGTGGTTCTTACAATACAGGAAAGTTGGGGACCTTCCACCTGATGAGAACCTCAAATGTCCATGCACAAATGATACCTGGAGAAGTTGTAGGCAGGTATGAAGCACCTGAGAGAGCAAAAGTCATCTTCCATGGCAAACAACCTGGTCAGGATGAAGGGATGTGTCTGAATCTGCCTCTCTCTCTTCTTATTGTACAGAAGATGGACCAAACCAGGGCTGAGTGGAGAGCTGTTCCCGGGTGCCAATGGTGATATACATTCTACCTTATGAAAGTGTCACAGGAAGTAGGGGCAACCTCCATCTTATGTTACCCTTGGAAGCAACTGTTAGGACAAAGTGGTTGCCAAGGCAGTGACCTCATTCAGTTCCAAAGAATGTGACATACCTCATTTCCTTGGTGATGGAACTCTCTGAACTTGGTATCCAAGAAGCCAGGCACCCAGAGGCAGTCCCAGTCCCAGTCCCAGTGGGCTCACTTGTTTGGATTTACCAAGGACAGAGTCAGTTTTCTTGGTACCTAATGATGTGAGGATGGCCAAATGCCAGGAGAGCTCTGAAGATGGACCTTTCCTGAGAAGAACAGGTAGTGGCTAACCACTTTTTCCTGACATCTTCACAGAGTTGGTCAAGGAAACAAGATCTGAGAGAAGAGGCCATTTCGGGGGAACATAGTATGGCCCACCAGTCAGAGGACACTCCGGATAGTCACAGACCTACTTGGGGGAAGGAGGTGCCTTTGTGGGAGTGGGTGTGGGTTTGTTGTTTTGTCTCATGTTCTGAGAATAGATAGGAAAGGCGGTTTGTTTGGTTTGGAGTGGACAGTTTCTAGTAAGTCATTTGACACGGCGAGTGTTTCTGTTTCTGTGTATCCCACTGTGTCCGTTGTTGTAGACATTAGAAAAGAGAATTCATTAATGGATGTGTCCTGTCTACTATAAATCTTCCCATAATTCATCCTGCCCAATATATGAATGGACTGCAGCTTGTCTTATCGATGTGCAACACCTGCTATCTTTCTAAGTTTTTGTTTTATTCCTGAATTCTGGCCACTCTCCAGAATAGGCTCATGGATTTGTGTCCAAAATATGTACCACCTCCAAGCTCTGTGACATGGCCATGTACTGGATAGCTGAAGAGAATGGCGAGCATCTTAAAAAACTCAGATATCAGTGTGACCAGGAAAGTCTCAGTGCAGAAACCCTGCTTTGGGCCTTTTGCTTACTTATTGTTGTGTTGCACTGAATGTCAGGAAGGTCTTTGCCTCAGGCCACCCCTTTGTGAAGCCTGAAGAAAACAGTTTTCAAATGGAAATGAATGGGCCTCACCTGTGGCTCTTTATCATCCTCTTGGACATGTGTGTGGCTGTGACTTAGATTCTCAGCACCTGATGGATCTTAAGAACGATCCCACGTGAGCTTCCAAAACCAAAATGGCAAAAAATATCATTCATTGTGGATGAAGTCTCTTGCCTTCCTCTGTTAGGTTCCTGGACTCCATCAAATGACAATAGGGATTCTTTGGGTCAAATGAGTTCTTCAAAGCCCTGCAGAGGTGCTTGTGTTTTCGCATGACTCTAAATCACCTAAAGAATTGATACCTAAAATCAGTAGGCCTCAAATTGGAGAAACAAAGAAGTATTAACGGCAGGCTTATTTGTTCGCTCCTGTTTCAGAGAAACGGTGTCCAGGCTACCCTGACTTTAGGCAAATGAGGGGCAAACGAGCTGATTTTGGACACTGTCTTGGGCTGCGCCCCTCATGGAAACCTCCAGCCAGAGGTTAAGATGATTGACTATATGGAATAAGATGAAGGCCATGTGGGAGTGTTTTGGTTTTAATTTTGGTCATTTGTGTTGCATTGGAAAAAATGACTGGGTCCACGTGAGCTTGAACTCTGGTGTGATTCCCCTTAGAGACTGGGTTTTGGAACTGAACTCAGAGAAGCATTGCCATGAATTTTGTTGGGATTTTAAGAGGCCACGCATGAAAGTCGCTCTTGGAAACTGAGACCTAGGCCCCGGGTGGATTTCCACAGAGGCCTGGGAATCTCAGCAAGGATATCACATGATTTTATTCTTAAAGAAATGGCAGCCATAGTTGAGAGTCAAAACACACATGGACCTCACATTGTAGACCTCAATGGGCCTGGCCTAATGTGACCTTTTGTCCACTCTTTGGGAAGCCGTGCCTGTGAGAGTTCTCCAGAGATTTCATTGAAATGAGCTTCCTCACCATTTAATGTTTGCTGAATGAACTGAAACCCACAGTGCCTCCAACTTCATGGTTGAAAAATGGCTAGATAAATACCATGAAATTTTTGAAATTCCTATGACCAGGTGGCACTGGAGAAACATTGGATGTCCTGTTGCTGATCATGAGTATACCAGACAGTGCCTTGATTTACTGAGTTTCATGAAAATGGTGTAGAACAGAGATGCCAGAAATTTGGAGCCTGCTGAGTAGTGGGTCTAGAGCAGTGGTGGGGAGGTGTTTGCTAAAACATCCGTGGTAGGTCCATGTGGATCTACCATTGGATTCCAAATGGCTTGTAACTGACATGGTGCAGGGAACAGACCCTTATATGTAAAGGCATCTTGTTATATGGAGAGTTTTCAGAGGAAAATTAAGAATCAGGTTGATATGGACAAGGGGGCAATGGGGCAAGCTGTGAGAGATAGGAGCCTAGTTGGTGCATTCTCTTGCAGACCCTGACCCACCACACGTGACAGAACTCCCTCCAGCACTGTGTCCCAGTTTAGCTCCTTGTATTTCGTGAAACAAATACCAAACTCACAGTGCAGCAGCAAAAACACCACAAAAAGTGGAAGAGGACCAAATGGCTTCACAGTCCACACGGGGAGACACTTAGTCCCCAGTGGCCTCAGTTTACCTACAAAGAGAGGATTCAGCACTGCTTCATCTTGTTCATTGTAAAATAAGAAACCATGTCCTCCAGGTCACATAGATGCAGACCCAGCTTTGATGGTCTCACTACAGAGGAAGCCAAATCTCCTGAATACTACATATATTTCAAGTGTGGAAGCTCAGAGGCAGTTTCTCAAAAAGTTTTTAGGCCAGCAGAGCTCCATGTTTGTGGAGTGTTTACCCTGTCCCTTAGTTTTGGAAACTCCTCTACCACCTCCAAGGTTGTGAACTCCTGAGCATTTTCCATTCCAGATATGTATTAACTGATTTTGTAACTCTTCTCCTCTAATTGTGTCTTACTTGGGGTGAAGGTAATGTCAAGGCATTGTTCTGGATGAGAGCGGGAGGATATTTGTGCAGCATATTTTTACATACACATTGGATTCTTTTTCCAAATTTCCATTCGAAGTACTGAATCCCTGACACTAACCCATACCTAGTAGACTCAGACTATTCATCCTAATATAATGGAGAAAATTAGCCCAACACATTAGAAATACAAGTACTTCAGAGGAGACATGTTGTATAGTTGGACTTGACATTTGCATTATATAAGGTAGGAGTTATAAATCTAGTCAAATTTATTTGAAATATTCTCCATGTGTTTGTAAGCTTAACAAATATGTGAATTCTTATTTCCCTTTTCTGTAGCCTATTCACACATGTATATTTATATGCATATATAGAATCCTACCAGGTATCACACGTACATTTTTGTGAGGGGGATGTCTTGGCAGATACAAATTGTGAGAAGAGTTCACTCCTCCTAAATGCTGTTGGAAATGAAAATTCAACCTATAGGAGAGCGTCCTAGTAGAACAACATTATACATTAACTCATGTTCAGTAAAATAAATATTTTTGCATTTGTGGATGATACATATTTACTGATGAATTTCGATTGGCATTTATATTGGTACTTTTTAATGTCTGTGAGTGTTGTGTGTGTGTGTGTGTATATACAGATATAGATATAGATATACTCTGCAAATTTTTCAAAATATGAAATATATGTGTCTAATATACACTCTCTAAATTCATTCATGTTCATGTATGTGGATTTATAATCCACTTTTCACAAGATTATAATCAGAAATATTCATCCACCTGAAATACATATTTGTTTCCTAGTACTGAAAACTAACTTCAGTGAATGGTGCATACAAATCCTAATTATTCTACAGTAACTGACCCAGTCTAACATCAATGCAAGTAGACTCCTATGGGACATGATATGTAATTTGTCATTCATTTGTATTCGACACTGGTACATTATTGTTTCTTCAGTTTTTGCACATCACAGGATATACATTTCATCCACAAGTTCACAAATTAATAAGCATTTGTTTCAACTTTAACCACTTCTTGCTTCAGAACACATGTATTGTCAGGGTATTCTTGACTGGTCTTTTCATGAGACTTCTTTCCAAACACATTATTTTGAATTTCCATAATCATTTTGAAGCAAAACTCACACACTCTTTATGATAAACCTAAACACAAATATTTCCATTACATATATACCTGGTTGGAATGAATGATTGTATATCAATATACGATTTCCTTTAATTTTTCAGATATCAGTTCAATTCATTATTTAAAGTTCAAAAAAGTTATATTATTTATTCACAGTATGGTCTATTCATGCTTTTTCTCTATGTTCCTAGAAACAGGGTACACCTCTTTGTACCCCCGATTCTCATTTTACATCTTCAATATATTGCTCCCAGAAATGGTGAAAGAAATACTCATGTCACCTCATTATCACAGTAATATTCTGGACAAAAAATGGAAAGGTCACACTTATGATTGTACCAAAGCCTAAATGGAAAGTGAACATGGATTTCTAAAAACATCCATGTCCAGGTTGCCTAATGCTGTCAATTGTCAATCCTATTGGTGACTACATATTTGTTTTTTTCCTAATTTATATATTCAAACTCAACCCTGTTGAAAATGTCTAATTCTATCACTCACTTTATACTTTGCCTGATTTCGTAATGTTTCTATTGATATCTGCTTTTCTACATATTTTCCCCAGTTCAACATAGTGACTGACTCTTCATATGTGCTGACATTTACATTCACTCAACAACCGAAAGTCTATTGCTAAAGAACTTTTGGTCCAAATCCTATACTCACTCTTCTTCCTAAACCTACCGACTATCTTCCTAATCCTACTGAATATCCCTTTTTGACTGGATGTTCTCTTCTAAATTCAATCATCCAATGTACAAGGTCCTATGCCATTGTATATGGAATTATCTGAGGCATCTTTGCAGAACATCATTCAAAGCTAAGTATCCCAATCAAGGGCAAAACCCTTCTGGGCTTCAAATCATACCTAGATTTCTGTTTTCCTACTTATATTTCACCTCTATATTCTTGTAAATATTGCAGGTTCACAATACCATTATTCATCACACAGAATCACTCGTAATCCAAATCAAACCTGTTTTTAACCCCAAGTATACACTGTTCCCTCAATCATTTTACAGAAGAGCAGAGACAGAGTGGTTCTTACAATACAGGAAAGTTGGGGACCTTCAACCTGATGAGAACCTCAAATGTCCATGCACAAATGGTACCTGGAGAAGTTGTAGGCAGGTATGAAGCACCTGAGAGAGCAAAAGTCATCTTCCATGGCAAACAACCTGGTCAGGATGAAGGGATGTGTCTGAATCTGCCTCTCTCTCTTCTTATTGTACAGAAGATGGACCAAACCAGGGCTGAGTGGAGAGCTGTTCCCGGGTGCCAATGGTGATATACATTCTACCTTATGAAAGTGTCACAGGAAGTTCTGGCAACCTCCATCTTATGTTACCCTTGGAAGCAACTGTTAGGACAAAGTGGTTGCCAAGGCAGTGACCTCATTCAGTTCCAAAGAATGTGAAATACCTCATTTCCTTGGTGATGGAACTCTCTGAACTTGGTATCCAAGAAGCCAGAACCCAGAGGCAGTACCAGTCCCAGTCCCAGTGGGCTCACTTGTTTGGATTTACCAAGGACAGAGTCAGTTTTCTTGGTACCTAATGATGTGAGGATGGCCAAATGCCAGGAGAGCTCTGAAGATGGACCTTTCCTGAGAAAACAGGTAGTGGCTAACCACTTTTTCCTGACATCTTCACAGAGTTGGTCAAGGAATCAAGATCTGAGAGAAGACAGGCCATTTCGGGGGAACATAGTATGGCCCACCAGTCAGAGGACACTCCGGATAGTCACAGACGTACTTGGGGGAAGGAGGTGCCTTTGTGGGTGTGGGTGCGGGTTTGTTGTTTTGTCTCATGTTCTGAGAATAGATAGAAAAGGCGGTTTGTTTGGTTTGGAGTGGACAGTTTCTAGTAAGTCATTTGACATGGCGAGTGTTTCTCTTTCTGTGTATCCCACTGTGTCCATTGTTGTAGACATTAGAAAAGAGAATGCATTAATGGATGTGTCCTGTCTAGTATAAATCTTCCCATAATTCATCCTGCCAATATATGAATGGACTGCAGCTTGTCTTATCAATGTGCAACACCTGCTATCTTTCTAAGTTGTTGTTTTCTTCCTGAATTCTGGCCACTCTCCAGAATAGGCTCATGGATTTGTGTCCAAAATATGTACCACCTCCAAGCTCTGTGACATGGCCATGTACTGGATAGCTGAAGAGAATGGCGAGCATCTCAAAAAACTCAGATATCAGTGTGACCAGGAAAATCTCAGTGCAGAAACCCTGCTTTGGGCCTTTTGCTTACTTATTGTTGTGTTGCACTGAATGTCAGGAAGGTCTTTGCCTCAGGCCACCCCTTTGTGAAGCCTGAAGAAAACAGTTTTCAAATGGAAATGAATGGTTCTCACCTGTGGCTCTTTATCAGCCTCTTGGACCTGTGTGTGGCTGTGACTTAGATTCTCAGCACCTGATGGATCTTAAGAATGATCCCATGTGAGCTTCCAAAACCAAAATGGCAAAAAATTTCATTCATTGTGGATGAAGTCTCTTGCCTTCCTCTGTTAGGTTCCTGCACTCCATCAAATGACAATAGGGATTCTTTGGGTCAAATGAGTTCTTCAAAGCCCTGCAGAGGTGCTTGTGTTTTCGCATGACTCTAAATCACCTAAAGAATCGATACCTAAAATCAGTAGGCCTCAAATTGGAGAAACAAAGAAGTATTAACGGCAGGCTTATTTGTTCGCTCCTGTTTCAGAGAAACGGTGTCCAGACTACCCTGACTTTAGGCAAATGAGGGGCAAACGAGCTGATTTTGGACACTGTCTTGGGCTGCGCCCCTCATGGAAACCTCCAGCCAGAGGTTAAGATGATTGACTATATGGAATAAGATGAAGGCCATGTGGGAGTGTTTTGGTTTTAATTTTGGTCATTGGTGTTGCATTGGAAAAAATGACTGGGTCCACGTGAGCTTGAACTCTGGTGTGATTCCCCTTAGAGACTGGGTTTTGGAACTGAACTCAGAGAAGCATTGCCATGAATTTTGTTGGGATTTTAAGAGGCCACGCATGAAAGTCGCTCTTGGAAACTGAGACCTAGGCCCCGGGTGGATTTCCACAGAGGCCTGGGAATCTCAGCAAGGATATCACATGATTTTATTCTTAAAGAAATGGCAGCCATAGTTGAGAGTCAAAACACACATGGACCTCACATTGTAGACCTCAATGGGCCTGGCCTAATGTGACCTTTTGTCCACTCTTTGCGAAGCCCTGCCTGTGAGAGTTCTCCAGAGATTTCATTGAAATGAGCTTCCTCACCATTTAATGTTTGCTGAATGAACTGAAACCCACAGTGCCTCCAACTTCATGGTTGAAAAATGGCTAGATAAATACCATGAAATTTTTGAAATTCCTATGACCAGGTGGCACTGGAGAAACATTGGATGTCCTGTTGCTGATCATGAGTATACCAGACAGTGCCTTGATTTACTGAGTTTCATGAAAATGGTGTAGAACAGAGATGCCAGAAATTTGGAGCCTGCTGAGTAGTGGGTCTAGAGCAGTGGTGGGGAGGTGTTTGATAAAACATCCGTGGTAGGGCCATGTGGATCTACCATTGGATTCCAAATGGCTTGTAACTGACATGGTGCAGCCAACAGACCCTTATATGTAAAGGCATCTTGTTATATGGAGAGTTTTCAGAGGAAAATTAAGAATCAGGTTGATATGGACAAGGGGGCAATGGGGCAAGCTGTGAGAGATAGGAGCCTAGTTGGTGCATTCTCTTGCAGACCCTGACCCACCACACGTGACAGAACTCCCTCCAGCACTGTGTCCCAGTTTAGCTCCTAGTATTTCGTGAAACAAATACCAAACTCACAGTGCAGCAGCAAAAACACCACAAAAAGTGGAAGAGGACCAAATGGCTTCACAGTCCACACGGGAAGACACTTAGTCCCCAGTGGCCTCAGTTTACCTACAAAGAGAGGATTCAGCACTGCTTCATCTTGTTCATTGGAAAATAAGAAACCATGTCCTCCAGGTCACATAGATGCAGACCCAGCTTTGATGGTCTCACTACAGAGGAAGCCAAATCTCCTGAAAACTACATATATTTCAAGTGTGGAAGCTCAGAGGCAGTTTCGCAAAAAGTTTTTAGGCCAGCAGAGCTCCATGTTTGTGGAGTGTTTACCCTGTCCCTTAGTTTTGGAAACTCCTCTACCACCTCCAAGGTTGTGAACTCCTGAGCATTTTCCATTCCAGATATTTATTCACTGATTTTGTAACTCTTCTCCTCTAATTGTGTCTTACTTGGCGTGAAGGTAATGTCAAGGCATTGTTCTGGATGAGAGCGGGAGGATATTTGTGCAGCATATTTTTACATACACATTGGATTCATTTTCCAAATTTCCATTCGAAGTACTGAATCCCTGACACTAACCCATACCTAGTAGACTCAGACTATTCATCCTAATATAATGGAGAAAATTAGCCCAACACATTAGAAATACAAGTACTTCAGAGGAGACATGTTGTATAGTTGGACTTGACATTTGCATTATATAAGGTAGGAGTTATAAATCTAGTCAAATTTATTTGAAATATTCTCCATGTGTTTTTAAGCTTAACAAATATGTGAATTCTTATTTCCCTTTTCTGTAGCCTATTCACACATGTATATTTATAGGCATATATAGAATCCTACCAGGTATCACACGTACATTTTTGTGAGGTGGCTGTCTTGGCAGATACCAATTGTGAGAAGAGTTCACTCCTCCTAAATGCTGTTGGAAATGAAAATTCAACCTATAGGAGAGCGTCCTAGTAGAACAACATTATACATTAACTCATGTTCAGTAAAATAAATATTTTTGCATTTGTGGATGATACATATTTACTGATGAATTTCGATTGGCATTTATATTGGTACTTTTTAATGTCTGTGAGTGTTGTGTGTGTGTGTGTGTATATACAGATATAGATATAGATATACTCTGCAAATTTTTCAAAATATGAAATATATGTGTCTAATATACACTCTCTAAATTCATTCATGTTCATGTATGTGGATTTATAATCCACTTTTCACAAGATTATAATCAGAAATATTCATCCACCTGAAATACATATTTGTTTCCTAGTACTGAAAACTAACTTCAGTGAATGGTGCATACAAATCCTAATTATTCTACAGTAACTGACCCAGTCTAACATCAATGCAAGTAGACTCCTATGGGACATGATATGTAATTTGTCATTCATTTGTATTCGACACTGGTACATTATTGTTTCTTCAGTTTTTGCACATCACAGGATATACATTTCATCCACAAGTTCACAAATTAATAAGCATTTGTTTCAACTTTAACCACTTCTTGCTTCAGAACACATGTATTGTCAGGGTATTCTTGACTGGTCTTTTCATGAGACTTCTTTCCAAACACATTATTTTGAATTTCCATAATCATTTTGAAGCAAAACTCACACACTCTTTATGATAAACCTAAACACAAATATTTCCATTACATATATACCTGGTTGGAATGAATGATTGTATATCAATATACAATTTCCTTTAATTTTTCAGATATCAGTTCAATTCATTATTTAAAGTTCAAAAAAGTTATATTATTTATTCACAGTATGGTCTATTCATGCTTTTTCTCTATGTTCCTAGAAACAGGGTACACCTCTTTGTACCCCCGATTCTCATTTTACATCTTCAATATATTGCTCCCAGAAATGGTGAAAGAAATACTCATGTCACCTCATTATCACAGTAATATTCTGGACAAAAAATGGAAAGGTCACACTTATGATTGTACCAAAGCCTAAATGAAAGTGAACATGGATTTCTAAAAACATCCATGTCCAGGTTGCCTAATGCTGTCAATTGTCAATCCTATTGGTGACTACATATTTGTTTTTTTCCTAATTTATATATTCAAACTCAACCCTGTTGAAAATGTCTAATTCTATCACTCACTTTATACTTTGCCTGATTTCGTAATGTTTCTATTGATATCTGCTTTTCTACATATTTTCCCCAGTTCAACATAGTGACTGACTCTTCATATGTGCTGACATTTACATTCACTCAACAACCGAAAGTCTATTGCTAAAGAACTTTTGGTCCAAATCCTATAATCACTCTTCTTCCTAAACCTACCGACTATCTTCCTAATCCTACTGAATATCCCTTTTTGACTGGATGTTCTCTTCTAAATTCAATCATCCAATGTACAAGGTCCTATGCCATTGTATATGGAATTATCTGAGGCATCTTTGCAGAACATCATTCAAAGCTAAGTATCCCAATCAAGGGCAAAACCCTTCTGGGCTTCAAATCATACCTAGATTTCTGTTTTCCCACTTATATTTCACCTCTATATTCTTGTAAATATTGCAGGTTCCCAATACCATTATTCATCACACAGAATCACTCGTAATCCAAATCAAACCTGTTTTTAACCCCAAGTATACACTGTTCCCTCAATCATTTTACAGAAGAGCAGAGACAGAGTGGTTCTTACAATACAGGAAAGTTGGGGACCTTCAACCTGATGAGAACCTCAAATGTCCATGCACAAATGGTACCTGGAGAAGTTGTAGGCAGGTATGAAGCACCTGAGAGAGCAAAAGTCATCTTCCATGGCAAACAACCTGGTCAGGATGAAGGGATGTGTCTGAATCTGCCTCTCTCTCTTCTTATTGTACAGAAGATGGACCAAACCAGGGCTGAGTGGAGAGCTGTTCCCGGGTGCCAATGGTGATATACATTCTACCTTATGAAAGTGTCACAGGAAGTTCTGGCAACTTCCATCTTATGTTACCCTTGGAAGCAACTGTTAGGACAAAGTGGTTGCCAAGGCAGTGACCTCATTCAGTTCCAAAGAATGTGAAATACCTCATTTCCTTGGTGATGGAACTCTCTGAACTTGGTATCCAAGAAGCCAGACACCCAGAGGCAGTCCCAGTCCCAGTCCCAGTGGGCTCACTTGTTTGGATTTACCAAAGACAGAGTCAGTTTTCTTGGTAACTAATGATGTGAGGATGGCCAAATGCCAGGAGAGCTCTGAAGATGGACCTTTCCTGAGAAAACAGGTAGTGGCTAACCACTTTTTCCTGACATCTTCACAGAGTTGGTCAAGGAATCAAGATCTGAGAGAAGACAGGCCATTTCGGGGGAACATAGTATGGCCCACCAGTCAGAGGACACTCCGGATAGTCACAGACGTACTTGGGGGAAGGAGGTGCCTTTGTGGGAGTGGGTGCGGGTTTGTTGTTTTGTCTCATGTTCTGAGAATAGATAGAAAAGGCGGTTTGTTTGGTTTGGAGTGGACAGTTTCTAGTAAGTCATTTGACATGGCGAGTGTTTCTCTTTCTGTGTATCCCACTGTGTCCGTTGTTGTAGACATTAGAAAAGAGAATGCATTAATGGATGTGTCCTGTCTAGTATAAATCTTCCCATAATTCATCCTGCCCAATATATGAATGGACTGCAGCTTGTCTTATCAATGTGCAACACCTGCTATCTTTCTAAGTTGTTGTTTTCTTCATGAATTCTGGCCACTCTCCAGAATAGGCTGATGGATTTGTGTACAAAATATGTACCACCTCCAAGCTCTGTGACATGGCCATGTACTGGATAGCTGAAGAGAATGGCGAGCATCTCAAAAAACTCAGATATCAGTGTGACCAGGAAAGTCTCAGTGCAGAAACCCTGCTTTGGGCCTTTTGCTTACTTATTGTTGTGTTGCACTGAATGTCAGGAAGGTCTTTGCCTCAGGCCACCCCTTTGTGAAGCCTGAAGAAAACAGTTTTCAAATGGAAATGAATGGGCCTCACCTGTGGCTCTTTATCAGCCTCTTGGACCTGTGTGTGGCTGTGACTTAGATTCTCAGCACCTGATGGATCTTAAGAATGATCCCACGTGAGCTTCCAAAACCAAAATGGCAAAAAATTTCATTCATTGTGGATGAAGTCTCTTGCCTTCCTCTGTTAGGTTCCTGCACTCCATCAAATGAAAATAGGGATTCTTTGGGTCAAATGAGTTCTTCAAAGCCCTGCAGAGGTGCTTGTGTTTTCGCATGACTCTAAATCACCTAAAGAATCGATACCTAAAATCAGTAGGCCTCAAATTGGAGAAACAAAGAAGTATTAACGGCAGGCTTATTTGTTCGCTCCTGTTTCAGAGAAACGGTGTCCAGGCTACCCTGACTTTAGGCAAATGAGGGGCAAACGAGCTGATTTTGGACACTGTCTTGGGCTGCGCCCCTCATGGAAACCTCCAGCCAGAGGTTAAGATGATTGACTATATGGAATAAGATGAAGGCCATGTGGGAGTGTTTTGGTTTTAATTTTGGTCATTTGTGTTGCATTGGAAAAAATGACTGGGTCCACGTGAGCTTGAACTCTGGTGTGATTCCCCTTAGAGACTGGGTTTTGGAACTGAACTCAGAGAAGCATTGCCATGAATTTTGTTGGGATTTTAAGAGGCCACGCATGAAAGTCGCTCTTGGAAACTGAGACCTAGGCCTCGGCTGGATTTCCACAGAGGCCTGGGAATCTCAGCAAGGATATCACATGATTTTATTCTTAAAGAAATGGCAGCCATAGTTGAGAGTCAAAACACACATGGACCTCACATTGTAGACCTCAATGGGCCTGGCCTAATGTGACCTTTTGTCCACTCTTTGCGAAGCCCTGCCTGTGAGAGTTCTCCAGAGATTTCATTGAAATGAGCTTCCTCACCATTTAATGTTTGCTGAATGAACTGAAACCCACAGTGCCTCCAACTTCATGGTTGAAAAATGGCTAGATAAATACCATGAAATTTTTGAAATTCCTATGACCAGGTGGCACTGGAGAAACATTGGATGTCCTGTTGCTGATCATGAGTATACCAGACAGTGCCTTGATTTACTGAGTTTCATGAAAATGGTGTAGAACAGAGATGCCAGAAATTTGGAGCCTGCTGAGTAGTGGGTCTAGAGCAGTGGTGGGGAGGTGTTTGCTAAAACATCCGTGGAAGGGCCATGTGGATCTACCATTGGATTCCAAATGGCTTGTAACTTACATGGTGCAGCCAACAGACCCTTATATGTAAAGGCATCTTGTTATATGGAGAGTTTTCAGAGGAAAATTAAGAATCAGGTTGATATGGACAAGGGGGCAATGGGGCAAGCTGTGAGAGATAGGAGCCTAGTTGGTGCATTCTCTTGCAGACCCTGACCCACCACACGTGACAGAACTCCCTCCAGCACTGTGTCCCAGTTTAGCTCCTAGTATTTCGTGAAACAAATACCAAACTCACAGTGCAGCAGCAAAAACACCACAAAAAGTGGAAGAGGACCAAATGGCTTCACAGTCCACACGGGGAGACACTTAGTCCCCAGTGGCCTCAGTTTACCTACAAAGAGAGGATTCAGCACTGCTTCATCTTGTTCATTGGAAAATAAGAAACCATGTCCTCCAGGTCACATAGATGCAGACCCAGCTTTGATGGTCTCACTACAGAGGAAGCCAAATCTCCTGAAAACTACATATATTTCAAGTGTGGAAGCTCAGAGGCAGTTTCGCAAAAAGTTTTTAGGCCAGCAGAGCTCCATGTTTGTGGAGTGTTTACCCTGTCCCTTAGTTTTGGAAACTCCTCTACCACCTCCAAGGTTGTGAACTCCTGAGCATTTTCCATTCCAGATATTTATTCACTGATTTTGTAACTCTTCTCCTCTAATTGTGTCTTAC
The DNA here is from genome assembly GCF_048772815.1 of Callospermophilus lateralis. Classification (NCBI taxonomy): domain Eukaryota; kingdom Metazoa; phylum Chordata; class Mammalia; order Rodentia; family Sciuridae; genus Callospermophilus; species Callospermophilus lateralis. The sequence continues at coordinate 270,584 of NW_027512838.1, forward strand.
TTGGCGTGAAGGTAATGTCAAGGCGTTGTTCTGGATGAGAGCGGGAGGATATTTGTGCAGCATATTTTTACATACACATTGGATTCATTTTCCAAATTTCCATTCGAAGTACTGAATCCCTGACACTAACCCATACCTAGTAGACTCAGACTATTCATCCTAATATAATGGAGAAAATTAGCCCAACACATTAGAAATACAAGTACTTCAGAGGAGACATGTTGTATAGTTGGACTTGACATTTGCATTATATAAGGTAGGAGTTATAAATCTAGTCAAATTTATTTGAAATATTCTCCATGTGTTTTTAAGCTTAACAAATATGTGAATTCTTATTTCCCTTTTCTGTAGCCTATTCACACATGTATATTTATAGGCATATATAGAATCCTACCAGGTATCACACGTACATTTTTGTGAGGTGGCTGTCTTGGCAGATACCAATTGTGAGAAGAGTTCACTCCTCCTAAATGCTGTTGGAAATGAAAATTCAACCTATAGGAGAGCGTCCTAGTAGAACAACATTATACATTAACTCATGTTCAGTAAAATAAATATTTTTGCATTTGTGGATGATACATATTTACTGATGAATTTCGATTGGCATTTATATTGGTACTTTTTAATGTCTGTGAGTGTTGTGTGTGTGTGTGTGTATATACAGATATAGATATAGATATACTCTGCAAATTTTTCAAAATATGAAATATATGTGTCTAATATACACTCTCTAAATTCATTCATGTTCATGTATGTGGATTTATAATCCACTTTTCACAAGATTATAATCAGAAATATTCATCCACCTGAAATACATATTTGTTTCCTAGTACTGAAAACTAACTTCAGTGAATGGTGCATACAAATCCTAATTATTCTACAGTAACTGACCCAGTCTAACATCAATGCAAGTAGACTCCTATGGGACATGATATGTAATTTGTCATTCATTTGTATTCGACACTGGTACATTATTGTTTCTTCAGTTTTTGCACATCACAGGATATACATTTCATCCACAAGTTCACAAATTAATAAGCATTTGTTTCAACTTTAACCACTTCTTGCTTCAGAACACATGTATTGTCAGGGTATTCTTGACTGGTCTTTTCATGAGACTTCTTTCCAAACACATTATTTTGAATTTCCATAATCATTTTGAAGCAAAACTCACACACTCTTTATGATAAACCTAAACACAAATATTTCCATTACATATATACCTGGTTGGAATGAATGATTGTATATCAATATACGATTTCCTTTAATTTTTCAGATATCAGTTCAATTCATTATTTAAAGTTCAAAAAAGTTATATTATTTATTCACAGTATGGTCTATTCATGCTTTTTCTCTATGTTCCTAGAAACAGGGTACACCTCTTTGTACCCCCGATTCTCATTTTACATCTTCAATATATTGCTCCCAGAAATGGTGAAAGAAATACTCATGTCACCTCATTATCACAGTAATATTCTGGACAAAAAATGGAAAGGTCACACTTATGATTGTACCAAAGCCTAAATGGAAAGTGAACATGGATTTCTAAAAACATCCATGTCCAGGTTGCCTAATGCTGTCAATTGTCAATCCTATTGGTGACTACATATTTGTTTTTTTCCTAATTTATATATTCAAACTCAACCCTGTTGAAAATGTCTAATTCTATCACTCACTTTATACTTTGCCTGATTTCGTAATGTTTCTATTGATATCTGCTTTTCTACATATTTTCCCCAGTTCAACATAGTGACTGACTCTTCATATGTGCTGACATTTACATTCACTCAACAACCGAAAGTCTATTGCTAAAGAATTTTTGGTCCAAATCCTATACTCACTCTTCTTCCTAAACCTACCGACTATCTTCCTAATCCTACTGAATATCCCTTTTTGACTGGATGTTCTCTTCTAAATTCAATCATCCAATGTACAAGGTCCTATGCCTTTGTACATGGAATTATCTGAGGCACCATTGCAGAACATCATTCAAAGCTAAGTATCCCAATCAAGGGCAAAACCCTTCTGGGCTTCAAATCATACCTAGATTTCTGTTTTCCTACTTATATTTCACCTCTATATTCTTGTAAATATTGCAGGTTCCCAATACCATTATTCATCACACAGAATCACTCGTAATCCAAATCAAACCTGTTTTTAACCCCAAGTATACACTGTTCCCTCAATCATTTTACAGAAGAGCAGAGACAGAGTGGTTCTTACAATACAGGAAAGTTGGGGACCTTCAACCTGATGAGAAACTCAAATGTCCATGCACAAATGGTACCTGGAGAAGTTGTAGGCAGGTATGAAGCACCTGAGAGAGCAAAAGTCATCTTCCATGGCAAACAACCTGGTCAGGATGAAGGGATGTGTCTGAATCTGCCTCTCTCTCTTCTTATTGTACAGAAGATGGACCAAACCAGGGCTGAGTGGAGAGCTGTTCCCGGGTGCCAATGGTGATATACATTCTACCTTATGAAAGTGTCACAGGAAGTTCTGGCAACCTCCATCTTATGTTACCCTTGGAAGCAACTGTTAGGACAAAGTGGTTGCCAAGGCAGTGACCTCATTCAGTTCCAAAGAATGTGAAATACCTCATTTCCTTGGTGATGGAACTCTCTGAACTTGGTATCCAAGAAGCCAGACACCCAGAGGCAGTCCCAGTCCAAGTCCCAGTGGGCTCACTTGTTTGGATTTAACAAAGACAGAGTCAGTTTTCTTGGTACCTAATGATGTGAGGATGGCCAAATGTCAGGAGAGCTCTGAAGATGGACCTTTCCTGAGAAAACAGGTAGTGGCTAACCACTTTTTCCTGACATCTTCACAGAGTTGGTCAAGGAATCAAGATCTGAGAGAAGACAGGCCATAACGGGGGAACATAGTATGGCCCACCAGTCAGAGGACACTCCGGATAGTCACAGACGTACTTGGGGGAAGGAGGTGCCTTTGTGGGAGTGGGTGCGGGTTTGTTGTTTTGTCTCATGTTCTGAGAATAGATAGAAAAGGCGGTTTGTTTGGTTTGGAGTGGACAGTTTCTAGTAAGTCATTTGACATGGCGAGTGTTTCTCTTTCTGTGTATCCCACTGTGTCCGTTGTTGTAGACATTAGAAAAGAGAATGCATTAATGGATGTGTCCTGTCTAGTATAAATCTTCCCATAATTCATCCTGCCCAATATATGAATGGACTGCAGCTTGTCTTATCAATGTGCAACACCTGCTATCTTTCTAAGTTGTTGTTTTCTTCCTGAATTCTGGCCACTCTCCAGAATAGGCTCATGGATTTGTGTACAAAATATGTACCACCTCCAAGCTCTGTGACATGGGCATGTACTGGATAGCTGAAGAGAATGGCGAGCATCTCAAAAAACTCAGATATCAGTGTGACCAGGAAAGTCTCAGTGCAGAAACCCTGCTTTGGGCCTTTTGCTTACTTATTGTTGTGTTGCACTGAATGTCAGGAAGGTCTTTGCCTCAGGCCACCCCTTTGTGAAGCCTGAAGAAAACAGTTTTCAAATGGAAATGAATGGGCCTCACCTGTGGCTCTTTATCAGCCTCTTCGACCTGTGTGTGGCTGTGACTTAGATTCTCAGCACCTGATGGATCTTAAGAATGATCCCATGTGAGCTTCCAAAACCAAAATGGCAAAAAATTTCATTCATTGTGGATGAAGTCTCTTGGCTTCCTCTGTTAGGTTCCTGCACTCCATCAAATGAAAATAGGGATTCTTTGGGTCAAATGAGTTCTTCAAAGCCCTGCAGAGGTGCTTGTGTTTTCGCATGACTCTAAATCACCTAAAGAATCGATACCTAAAATCAGTAGGCCTCAAATTGGAGAAACAAAGAAGTATTAACGGCAGGCTTATTTGTTCGCTCCTGTTTCAGAGAAACGGTGTCCAGGCTACCCTGACTTTAGGCAAATGAGGGGCAAACGAGCTGATTTTGGACACTGTCTTGGGCTGCGCCCCTCATGGAAACCTCCAGCCAGAGGTTAAGATGATTGACTATATGGAATAAGATGAAGGCCATGTGGGAGTGTTTTGGTTTTAATTTTGGTCATTTGTGTTGCATTGGAAAAAATGACTGGGTCCACGTGAGCTTGAACTCTGGTGTGATTCCCCTTAGAGACTGGGTTTTGGAACTGAACTCAGAGAAGCATTGCCATGAATTTTGTTGGGATTTTAAGAGGCCACGCATGAAAGTCGCTCTTGGAAACTGAGACCTAGGCCCCGGGTGGATTTCCACAGAGGCCTGGGAATCTCAGCAAGGATATCACATGATTTTATTCTTAAAGAAATGGCAGCCATAGTTGAGAGTCAAAACACACATGGACCTCACATTGTAGACCTCAATGGGCCTGGCCTAATGTGACCTTTTGTCCACTCTTTGCGAAGCCCTGCCTGTGAGAGTTCTCCAGAGATTTCATTGAAATGAGCTTCCTCACCATTTAATGTTTGCTGAATGAACTGAAACCCACAGTGCCTCCAACTTCATGGTTGAAAAATGGCTAGATAAATACCATGAAATTTTTGAAATTCCTATGACCAGGTGGCACTGGAGAAACATTGGATGTCCTGTTGCTGATCATGAGTATACCAGACAGTGCCTTGATTTACTGAGTTTCATGAAAATGGTGTAGAACAGAGATACCAGAAATTTGGAGCCTGCTGAGTAGTGGGTCTAGAGCAGTGGTGGGGAGGTGTTTGCTAAAACATCCGTGGTAGGGCCATGTGGATCTACCATTGGATTCCAAATGGCTTGTAACTGACATGGTGCAGCCAACAGACCCTTATATGTAAAGGCATCTTGTTATATGGAGAGTTTTCAGAGGAAAATTAAGAATCAGGTTGATATGGACAAGGGGGCAATGGGGCAAGCTGTGAGAGATAGGAGCCTAGTTGGTGCATTCTCTTGCAGACCCTGACCCACCACACGTGACAGAACTCCCTCCAGCACTGTGTCCCAGTTTAGCTCCTAGTATTTCGTGAAACAAATACCAAACTCACAGTGCAGCAGCAAAAACACCACAAAAAGTGGAAGAGGACCAAATGGCTTCACAGTCCACACGGGGAGACACTTAGTCCCCAGTGGCATCAGTTTACCTACAAAGAGAGGATTCAGCACTGCTTCATCTTGTTCATTGGAAAATAAGAAACCATGTTCTCCAGGTCACATAGATGCAGACCCAGCTTTGATGGTCTCACTACAGTGGAAGCCAAATCTCCTGAAAACTACATATATTTCAAGTGTGGAAGCTCAGAGGCAGTTTCGCAAAAAGTTTTTAGGCCAGCAGAGCTCCATGTTTGTGGAGTGTTTACCCTGTCCCTTAGTTTTGGAAACTCCTCTACCACCTCCAAGGTTGTGAACTCCTGAGCATTTTCCATTCCAGATATGTATTCACTGATTTTGTAACTTTTCTCCTCTAATTGTGTCTTACTTGGGGTGAAGGTAATGTCAAGGCATTGTTCTGGATGAGAGCGGGAGGATATTTGTGCAGCATATTTTTACATACACATTGGATTCATTTTCCAAATTTCCATTTGAAGTACTGAATCCCTGACACTAACCCATACCTAGTAGACTCAGACTATTCATCCTAATATAATGGAGAAAATTAGCCCAACACATTAGAAATACAAGTACTTCAGAGGAGACATGTTGTATAGTTGGACTTGACATTTGCATTATATAAGGTAGGAGTTATAAATCTAGTCAAATTTATTTGAAATATTCTCCATGTGTTTTTAAGCTTAACAAATATGTGAATTCTTATTTCCCTTTTCTGTAGCCTATTCACACATGTATATTTATAGGCATATATAGAATCCTACCAGGTATCACACGTACAATTTTGTGAGGGGGATGTCTTGGCAGATACAAATTGTGAGAAGAGTTCACTCCTCCTAAATGCTGTTGGAAATGAAATTCAACCTATAGGAGAGCGTCCTAGTAGAACAACATTATACATTAACTCATGTTCAGTAAAATAAATATTTTTGCATTTGTGGATGATACATATTTACTGATGAATTTCGATTGGCATTTATATTGGTACTTTTTAATGTCTGTGAGTGTTGTGTGTGTGTGTGTGTATATACAGATATAGATATAGATATACTCTGCAAATTTTTCAAAATATGAAATATATGTGTCTAATATACACTCTCTAAATTCATTCATGTTCATGTATGTGGATTTATAATCCACTTTTCACAAGATTATAATCAGAAATATTCATCCACCTGAAATACATATTTGTTTCCTAGTACTGAAAACTAACTTCAGTGAATGGTGCATACAAATCCTAATTATTCTACAGTAACTGACCCAGTCTAACATCAATGCAAGTAGACTCCTATGGGACATGATATGTAATTTGTCATTCATTTGTATTCGACACTGGTACATTATTGTTTCTTCAGTTTTTGCACATCACAGGATATACATTTCATCCACAAGTTCACAAATTAATAAGCATTTGTTTCAACTTTAACCACTTCTTGCTTCAGAACACATGTATTGTCAGGGTATTCTTGACTGGTCTTTTCATGAGACTTCTTTCCAAACACATTATTTTGAATTTCCATAATCATTTTGAAGCAAAACTCACACACTCTTTATGATAAACCTAAACACAAATATTTCCATTACATATATACCTGGTTGGAATGAATGATTGTATATCAATATACGATTTCCTTTAATTTTTCAGATATCAGTTCAATTCATTATTTAAAGTTCAAAAAAGTTATATTATTTATTCACAGTATGGTCTATTCATGCTTTTTCTCTATGTTCCTAGAAACAGGGTACACCTCTTTGTACCCCCGATTCTCATTTTACATCTTCAATATATTGCTCCCAGAAATGGTGAAAGAAATACTCATGTCACCTCATTATCACAGTAATATTCTGGACAAAAAATGGAAAGGTCACACTTATGATTGTACCAAAGCCTAAATGGAAAGTGAACATGGATTTCTAAAAACATCCATGTCCAGGTTGCCTAATGCTGTCAATTGTCAATCCTATTGGTGACTACATATTTGTTTTTTTCCTAATTTATATATTCAAACTCAACCCTGTTGAAAATGTCTAATTCTATCACTCACTTTATACTTTGCCTGATTTCGTAATGTTTCTATTGATATCTGCTTTTCTACATATTTTCCCCAGTTCAACATAGTGACTGACTCTTCATATGTGCTGACATTTACATTCACTCAACAACCGAAAGTCTATTGCTAAAGAACTTTTGGTCCAAATCCTATACTCACTCTTCTTCCTAAACCTACCGACTATCTTCCTAATCCTACTGAATATCCCTTTTTGACTGGATGTTCTCTTCTAAATTCAATCATCCAATGTACAAGGTCCTATGCCATTGTATATGGAATTATCTGAGGCACCATTGCAGAACATCATTCAAAGCTAAGTATCCCAATCAAGGGCAAAACCCTTCTGGGCTTCAAATCATACCTAGATTTCTGTTTTCCTACTTATATTTCACCTCTATATTCTTGTAAATATTGCAGGTTCCCAATACCATTATTCATCACACAGAATCACTCGTAATCCATATCAAACCTGTTTTTAACCCCAAGTATACACTGTTCCCTCAATCATTTTACAGAAGAGCAGAGACAGAGTGGTTCTTACAATACAGGAAAGTTGGGGACCTTCAACCTGATGAGAAACTCAAATGTCCATGCACAAATGGTACCTGGAGAAGTTGTAGGCAGGTATGAAGCACCTGAGAGAGCAAAAGTCATCTTCCATGGCAAACAACCTGGTCAGGATGAAGGGATGTGTCTGAATCTGCCTCTCTCTCTTCTTATTGTACAGAAGATGGACCAAACCAGGGCTGAGTGGAGAGCTGTTCCCGGGTGCCAATGGTGATATACATTCTACCTTATGAAAGTGTCACAGGAAGTTCTGGCAACCTCCATCTTATGTTACCCTTGGAAGCAACTGTTAGGACAAAGTGGTTGCCAAGGCAGTGACCTCATTCAGTTCCAAAGAATGTGAAATACCTCATTTCCTTGGTGATGGAACTCTCTGAACTTGGTATCCAAGAAGCCAGACACCCAGAGGCAGTCCCAGTCCCAGTCCCAGTGGGCTCACTTGTTTGGATTTACCAAGGACAGAGTCAGTTTTCTTGGTACCTAATGATGTGAGGATGGCCAAATGCCAGGAGAGCTCTGAAGAAGGACGTTTCCTGAGAAAACAGGTAGTGGCTAACCACTTTTTCCTGACATCTTCACAGAGTTGGTCAAGGAATCAAGATCTGAGAGAAGACAGGCCATTTCGGGGGAACATAGTATGGCCCACCAGTCAGAGGACACTCCGGATAGTCACAGACGTACTTGGGGGAAGGAGGTGCCTTTGTGGGAGTGGGTGTGGGTTTGTTGTTTTGTCTCATGTTCTGAGAATAGATAGAAAAGGCGGTTTGTTTGGTTTGGAGTGGACAGTTTCTAGTAAGTCATTTGACATGGCGAGTGTTTCTCTTTCTGTGTATCCCACTGTGTCCGTTGTTGTAGACATTAGAAAAGAGAATGCATTAATGGATGTGTCCTGTCTAGTATAAATCTTCCCATAATTCATCCTGCCCAATATATGAATGGACTGCAGCTTGTCTTATCAATGTGCAACACCTGCTATCTTTCTAAGTTGTTGTTTTCTTCCTGAATTCTGGCCACTCTCCAGAATAGGCTCATGGATTTGTGTACAAAATATGTACCACCTCCAAGCTCTGTGACATGGCCATGTACTGGATAGCTGAAGAGAATGGCGAGCATCTCAAAAAACTCAGATATCAGTGTGACCAGGAAAGTCTCAGTGCAGAAACCCTGCTTTGGGCCTTTTGCTTACTTATTGTTGTGTTGCACTGAATGTCAGGAAGGTCTTTGCCTCAGGCCACCCCTTTGTGAAGCCTGAAGAAAACAGTTTTCAAATGGAAATGAATGGGCCTCACCTGTGGCTCTTTATCAGCCTCTTGGACCTGTGTGTGGCTGTGACTTAGATTCTCAGCACCTGATGGATCTTAAGAATGATCCCATGTGAGCTTCCAAAACCAAAATGGCAAAAAATATCATTCATTGTGGATGAAGTCTCTTGCCTTCCTCTGTTAGGTTCCTGCACTCCATCAAATGACAATAGGGATTCTTTGGGTCAAATGAGTTCTTCAAAGCCCTGCAGAGGTGCTTGTGTTTTCGCATGACTCTAAATCACCTAAAGAATCGATACCTAAAATCAGTAGGACTCAAATTGGAGAAACAAAGAAGTATTAACGGCAGGCTTATTTGTTCGCTCCTGTTTCAGAGAAACGGTGTCCAGGCTACCTTGACTTTAGGCAAATGAGGGGCAAACGAGCTGATTTTGGACACTGTCTTGGGCTGCGCCCCTCATGGAAACCTCCAGCCAGAGGTTAAGATGATTGACTATATGGAATAAGATGAAGGCCATGTGGGAGTGTTTTGGTTTTAATTTTGGTCATTTGTGTTGCATTGGAAAAAATGACTGGGTCCACGTGAGCTTGAACTCTGGTGTGATTCCCCTTAGAGACTGGGTTTTGGAACTGAACTCAGAGAAGCATTGCCATGAATTTTGTTGGGATTTTAAGAGGCCACGCATGAAAGTCGCTCTTGGAAACTGAGACCTAGGCCCCGGGTGGATTTCCACAGAGGCCTGGGAATCTCAGCAAGGATATCACATGATTTTATTCTTAAAGAAATGGCAGCCATAGTTGAGAGTCAAAACACACATGGACCTCACATTGTAGACCTCAATGGGCCTGGCCTAATGTGACCTTTTGTCCACTCTTTGGGAAGCCGTGCCTGTGAGAGTTCTCCAGAGATTTCATTGAAATGAGCTTCCTCACCATTTAATGTTTGCTGAATGAACTGAAACCCACAGTGCCTCCAACTTCATGGTTGAAAAATGGCTAGATAAATACCATGAAATTTTTGAAATTCCTATGACCAGGTGGCACTGGAGAAACATTGGATGTCCTGTTGCTGATCATGAGTATACCAGACAGTGCCTTGATTTACTGAGTTTCATGAAAATGGTGTAGAACAGAGATGCCAGAAATTTGGAGCCTGCTGAGTAGTGGGTCTAGAGCAGTGGTGGGGAGGTGTTTGATAAAATATCCGTGGTAGGGCCATGTGGATCTACCATTGGATTCCAAATGGCTTGTAACTGACATGGTGCAGCCAACAGACCCTTATATGTAAAGGCATCTTGTTATATGGAGAGTTTTCAGAGGAAAATTAAGAATCAGGTTGATATGGACAAGGGGGCAATGGGGCAAGCTGTGAGAGATAGGAGCCTAGTTGGTGCATTCTCTTGCAGACCCTGACCAACCACACGTGACAGAACTCCCTCCAGCACTGTGTCCCAGTTTAGCTCCTAGTATTTCGTGAAACAAATACCAAACTCACAGTGCAGCAGCAAAAACACCACAAAAAGTGGAAGAGGACCAAATGGCTTCACAGTCCACACGGGGAGACACTTAGTCCCCAGTGGCCTCAGTTTACCTACAAAGAGAGGATTCAGCACTGCTTCATCTTGTTCATTGGAAAATAAGAAACCATGTCCTCCAGGTCACATAGATGCAGACCCAGCTTTGATGGTCTCACTACAGAGGGAAGCCAAATCTCCTGAAAACTACATATATTTCAAGTGTGGAAGCTCAGAGGCAGTTTCTCAAAAAGTTTTTAGGCCAGCAGAGCTCCATGTTTGTGGAGTGTTTACCCTGTCCCTTAGTTTTGGAAACTCCTCTACCACCTCCAAGGTTGTGAACTCCTGAGCATTTTCCATTCCAGATATGTATTCACTGATTTTGTAACTCTTCTCCTCTAATTGTGTCTTACTTGGGGTGAAGGTAATGTCAAGGCATTGTTCTGGATGAGAGCGGGAGGATATTTGTGCAGCATATTTTTACATACACATTGGATTCATTTTCCAAATTTCCATTCGAAGTACTGAATCCCTGACACTAACCCATACCTAGTAGACTCAGACTATTCATTCTAATATAATGGAGAAAATTAGCCCAATACATTAGAAATACAAGTACTTCAGAGGAGACATGTTGTATAGTTGGACTTGACATTTGCATTATATAAGGTAGGATTTATAAATCTAGTCAAATTTATTTGAAATATTCTCCATGTGTTTTTAAGCTTAACAAATATGTGAATTCTTATTTCCCTTTTCTGTAGCCTATTCACACATGTATATTTATATGCATATATAGAATCCTACCAGGTATCACACGTACATTTTTGTGAGGTGGCTGTCTTGGCAGATACAAATTGTGAGAAGAGTTCACTCCTCCTAAATGCTGTTGGAAATGAAAATTCAACCTATAGGAGAGCGTCCTAGTAGAACAACATTATACATTAACTCATGTTCAGTAAAATAAATATTTTTGCATTTGTGGATGATACATATTTACTGATGAATTTCGATTGGCATTTATATTGGTACTTTTTAATGTCTGTGAGTGTTGTGTGTGTGTGTGTGTATATACAGATATTGATATAGATATACTCTGCAAATTTTTCAAAATATGAAATATATGTGTCTAATATACACTCTCTAAATTCATTCATGTTCATGTATGTGGATTTATAATCCACTTTTCACAAGATTATAATCAGAAATATTCATCCACCTGAAATACATATTTGTTTCCTAGTACTGAAAACTAACTTCAGTGAATGGTGCATACAAATCCTAATTATTCTACAGTAACTGACCCAGTCTAACATCAATGCAAGTAGACTCCTATGGGACATGATATGTAATTTGTCATTCATTTGTATTCGACACTGGTACATTATTGTTTCTTCAGTTTTTGCACATCACAGGATATACATTTCATCCACAAGTTCACAAATTAATAAGCATTTGTTTCAACTTTAACCACTTCTTGCTTCAGAACACATGTATTGTCAGGGTATTCTTGACTGGTCTTTTCATGAGACTTCTTTCCAAACACATTATTTTGAATTTCCATAATCATTTTGAAGCAAAACTCACACACTCTTTATGATAAACCTAAACACAAATATTTCCATTACATATATACCTGGTTGGAATGAATGATTGTATATCAATATACGATTTCCTTTAATTTTTCAGATATCAGTTCAATTCATTATTTAAAGTTCAAAAAAGTTATATTATTTATTCACAGTATGGTCTATTCATGCTTTTTCTCTATGTTCCTAGAAACAGGGTACACCTCTTTGTACCCCCGATTCTCATTTTACATCTTCAATATATTGCTCCCAGAAATGGTGAAAGAAATACTCATGTCACCTCATTATCACAGTAATATTCTGGACAAAAAATGGAAAGGTCACACTTATGATTGTACCAAAGCCTAAATGGAAAGTGAACATGGATTTCTAAAAACATCCATGTCCAGGTTGCCTAATGCTGTCAATTGTCAATCCTATTGGTGACTACATATTTGTTTTTTTCCTAATTTATATATTCAAACTCAACCCTGTTGAAAATGTCTAATTCTATCACTCACTTTATACTTTGACTGATTTCGTAATGTTTCTATTGATATCTGCTTTTCTACATATTTTCCCCAGTTCAACATAGTGACTGACTCTTCATATGTGCTGACATTTACATTCACTCAACAACCGAAAGTCTATTGCTAAAGAACTTTTGGTCCAAATCCTATACTCACTCTTCTTCCTAAACCTACCGACTATCTTCCTAATCCTACTGAATATCCCTTTTTGACTGGATGTTCTCTTCTAAATTCAATCATCCAATGTACAAGGTCCTATGCCATTGTATATGGAATTATCTGAGGCACCATTGCAGAACATCATTCAAAGCTAAGTATCCCAATCAAGGGCAAAACCCTTCTGGGCTTCAAATCATACCTAGATTTCTGTTTTCCTACTTATATTTCACCTCTATATTCTTGTAAATATTGCAGGTTCCCAATACCATTATTCATCACACAGAATCACTCGTAATCCATATCAAACCTGTTTTTAACCCCAAGTATACACTGTTCCCTCAATCATTTTACAGAAGAGCAGAGACAGAGTGGTTCTTACAATACAGGAAAGTTGGGGACCTTCAACCTGATGAGAAACTCAAATGTCCATGCACAAATGGTACCTGGAGAAGTTGTAGGCAGGTATGAAGCACCTGAGAGAGCAAAAGTCATCTTCCATGGCAAACAACCTGGTCAGGATGAAGGGATGTGTCTGAATCTGCCTCTCTCTCTTCTTATTGTACAGAAGATGGACCAAACCAGGGCTGAGTGGAGAGCTGTTCCCGGGTGCCAATGGTGATATACATTCTACCTTATGAAAGTGTCACAGGAAGTTCTGGCAACCTCCATCTTATGTTACCCTTGGAAGCAACTGTTAGGACAAAGTGGTTGCCAAGGCAGTGACCTCATTCAGTTCCAAAGAATGTGAAATACCTCATTTCCTTGGTGATGGAACTCTCTGAACTTGGTATCCAAGAAGCCAGACACCCAGAGGCAGTCCCAGTCCCAGTCCCAGTGGGCTCACTTGTTTGGATTTACCAAGGACAGAGTCAGTTTTCTTGGTACCTAATGATGTGAGGATGGCCAAATGCCAGGAGAGCTCTGAAGAAGGACGTTTCCTGAGAAAACAGGTAGTGGCTAACCACTTTTTCCTGACATCTTCACAGAGTTGGTCAAGGAATCAAGATCTGAGAGAAGACAGGCCATTTCGGGGGAACATAGTATGGCCCACCAGTCAGAGGACACTCCGGATAGTCACAGACGTACTTGGGGGAAGGAGGTGCCTTTGTGGGAGTGGGTGTGGGTTTGTTGTTTTGTCTCATGTTCTGAGAATAGATAGAAAAGGCGGTTTGTTTGGTTTGGAGTGGACAGTTTCTAGTAAGTCATTTGACATGGCGAGTGTTTCTCTTTCTGTGTATCCCACTGTGTCCGTTGTTGTAGACATTAGAAAAGAGAATGCATTAATGGATGTGTCCTGTCTAGTATAAATCTTCCCATAATTCATCCTGCCCAATATATGAATGGACTGCAGCTTGTCTTATCAATGTGCAACACCTGCTATCTTTCTAAGTTGTTGTTTTCTTCCTGAATTCTGGCCACTCTCCAGAATAGGCTCATGGATTTGTGTACAAAATATGTACCACCTCCAAGCTCTGTGACATGGCCATGTACTGGATAGCTGAAGAGAATGGCGAGCATCTCAAAAAACTCAGATATCAGTGTGACCAGGAAAGTCTCAGTGCAGAAACCCTGCTTTGGGCCTTTTGCTTACTTATTGTTGTGTTGCACTGAATGTCAGGAAGGTCTTTGCCTCAGGCCACCCCTTTGTGAAGCCTGAAGAAAACAGTTTTCAAATGGAAATGAATGGGCCTCACCTGTGGCTCTTTATCAGCCTCTTGGACCTGTGTGTGGCTGTGACTTAGATTCTCAGCACCTGATGGATCTTAAGAATGATCCCATGTGAGCTTCCAAAACCAAAATGGCAAAAAATATCATTCATTGTGGATGAAGTCTCTTGCCTTCCTCTGTTAGGTTCCTGCACTCCATCAAATGACAATAGGGATTCTTTGGGTCAAATGAGTTCTTCAAAGCCCTGCAGAGGTGCTTGTGTTTTCGCATGACTCTAAATCACCTAAAGAATCGATACCTAAAATCAGTAGGACTCAAATTGGAGAAACAAAGAAGTATTAACGGCAGGCTTATTTGTTCGCTCCTGTTTCAGAGAAACGGTGTCCAGGCTACCTTGACTTTAGGCAAATGAGGGGCAAACGAGCTGATTTTGGACACTGTCTTGGGCTGCGCCCCTCATGGAAACCTCCAGCCAGAGGTTAAGATGATTGACTATATGGAATAAGATGAAGGCCATGTGGGAGTGTTTTGGTTTTAATTTTGGTCATTTGTGTTGCATTGGAAAAAATGACTGGGTCCACGTGAGCTTGAACTCTGGTGTGATTCCCCTTAGAGACTGGGTTTTGGAACTGAACTCAGAGAAGCATTGCCATGAATTTTGTTGGGATTTTAAGAGGCCACGCATGAAAGTCGCTCTTGGAAACTGAGACCTAGGCCCCGGGTGGATTTCCACAGAGGCCTGGGAATCTCAGCAAGGATATCACATGATTTTATTCTTAAAGAAATGGCAGCCATAGTTGAGAGTCAAAACACACATGGACCTCACATTGTAGACCTCAATGGGCCTGGCCTAATGTGACCTTTTGTCCACTCTTTGGGAAGCCGTGCCTGTGAGAGTTCTCCAGAGATTTCATTGAAATGAGCTTCCTCACCATTTAATGTTTGCTGAATGAACTGAAACCCACAGTGCCTCCAACTTCATGGTTGAAAAATGGCTAGATAAATACCATGAAATTTTTGAAATTCCTATGACCAGGTGGCACTGGAGAAACATTGGATGTCCTGTTGCTGATCATGAGTATACCAGACAGTGCCTTGATTTACTGAGTTTCATGAAAATGGTGTAGAACAGAGATGCCAGAAATTTGGAGCCTGCTGAGTAGTGGGTCTAGAGCAGTGGTGGGGAGGTGTTTGATAAAATATCCGTGGTAGGGCCATGTGGATCTACCATTGGATTCCAAATGGCTTGTAACTGACATGGTGCAGCCAACAGACCCTTATATGTAAAGGCATCTTGTTATATGGAGAGTTTTCAGAGGAAAATTAAGAATCAGGTTGATATGGACAAGGGGGCAATGGGGCAAGCTGTGAGAGATAGGAGCCTAGTTGGTGCATTCTCTTGCAGACCCTGACCCACCACACGTGACAGAACTCCCTCCAGCACTGTGTCCCAGTTTAGCTCCTAGTATTTCGTGAAACAAATACCAAACTCACAGTGCAGCAGCAAAAACACCACAAAAAGTGGAAGAGGACCAAATGGCTTCACAGTCCACACGGGGAGACACTTAGTCCCCAGTGGCCTCAGTTTACCTACAAAGAGAGGATTCAGCACTGCTTCATCTTGTTCATTGGAAAATAAGAAACCATGTCCTCCAGGTCACATAGATGCAGACCCAGCTTTGATGGTCTCACTACAGAGGAAGCCAAATCTCCTGAAAACTACATATATTTCAAGTGTGGAAGCTCAGAGGCAGTTTCTCAAAAAGTTTTTAGGCCAGCAGAGCTCCATGTTTGTGGAGTGTTTACCCTGTCCCTTAGTTTTGGAAACTCCTCTACCACCTCCAAGGTTGTGAACTCCTGAGCATTTTCCATTCCAGATATGTATTCACTGATTTTGTAACTCTTCTCCTCTAATTGTGTCTTACTTGGGGTGAAGGTAATGTCAAGGCATTGTTCTGGATGAGAGCGGGAGGATATTTGTGCAGCATATTTTTACATACACATTGGATTCATTTTCCAAATTTCCATTCGAAGTACTGAATCCCTGACACTAACCCATACCTAGTAGACTCAGACTATTCATCCTAATATAATGGAGAAAATTAGCCCAATACATTAGAAATACAAGTACTTCAGAGGAGACATGTTGTATAGTTGGACTTGACATTTGCATTATATAAGGTAGGATTTATAAATCTAGTCAAATTTATTTGAAATATTCTCCATGTGTTTTTAAGCTTAACAAATATGTGAATTCTTATTTCCCTTTTCTGTAGCCTATTCACACATGTATATTTATATGCATATATAGAATCCTACCAGGTATCACACGTACATTTTTGTGAGGTGGCTGTCTTGGCAGATACAAATTGTGAGAAGAGTTCACTCCTCCTAAATGCTGTTGGAAATGAAAATTCAACCTATAGGAGAGCGTCCTAGTAGAACAACATTATACATTAACTCATGTTCAGTAAAATAAATATTTTTGCATTTGTGGATGATACATATTTACTGATGAATTTCGATTGGCATTTATATTGGTACTTTTTAATGTCTGTGAGTGTTGTGTGTGTGTGTGTGTGTATACAGATATAGATATAGATATACTCTGCAAATTTTTCAAAATATGAAATATATGTGTCTAATATACACTCTCTAAATTCATTCATGTTCATGTATGTGGATTTATAATCCACTTTTCACAAGATTATAATCAGAAATATTCATCCACCTGAAATACATATTTGTTTCCTAGTACTGAAAACTAACTTCAGTGAATGGTGCATACAAATCCTAATTATTCTACAGTAACTGACCCAGTCTAACATCAATGCAAGTAGACTCCTATGGGACATGATATGTAATTTGTCATTCATTTGTATTCGACACTGGTACATTATTGTTTCTTCAGTTTTTGCACATCACAGGATATACATTTCATCCACAAGTTCACAAATTAATAAGCATTTGTTTCAACTTTAACCACTTCTTGCTTCAGAACACATGTATTGTCAGGGTATTCTTGACTGGTCTTTTCATGAGACTTCTTTCCAAACACATTATTTTGAATTTCCATAATCATTTTGAAGCAAAACTCACACACTCTTTATGATAAACCTAAACACAAATATTTCCATTACATATATACCTGGTTGGAATGAATGATTGTATATCAATATACGATTTCCTTTAATTTTTCAGATATCAGTTCAATTCATTATTTAAAGTTCAAAAAAGTTATATTATTTATTCACAGTATGGTCTATTCATGCTTTTTCTCTATGTTCCTAGAAACAGGGTACACCTCTTTGTACCCCCGATTCTCATTTTACATCTTCAATATATTGCTCCCAGAAATGGTGAAAGAAATACTCATGTCACCTCATTATCACAGTAATATTCTGGACAAAAAATGGAAAGGTCACACTTATGATTGTACCAAAGCCTAAATGGAAAGTGAACATGGATTTCTAAAAACATCCATGTCCAGGTTGCCTAATGCTGTCAATTGTCAATCCTATTGGTGACTACATATTTGTTTTTTTCCTAATTTATATATTCAAACTCAACCCTGTTGAAAATGTCTAATTCTATCACTCACTTTATACTTTGACTGATTTCGTAATGTTTCTATTGATATCTGCTTTTCTACATATTTTCCCCAGTTCAACATAGTGACTGACTCTTCATATGTGCTGACATTTACATTCACTCAACAACCGAAAGTCTATTGCTAAAGAACTTTTGGTCCAAATCCTATACTCACTCTTCTTCCTAAACCTACCGACTATCTTCCTAATCCTACTGAATATCCCTTTTTGACTGGATGTTCTCTTCTAAATTCAATCATCCAATGTACAAGGTCCTATGCCATTGTATATGGAATTATCTGAGGCATCTTTGCAGAACATCATTCAAAGCTAAGTATCCCAATCAAGGGCAAAACCCTTCTGGGCTTCAAATCATACCTAGATTTCTGTTTTCCTACTTATATTTCACCTCTATATTCTTGTAAATATTGCAGGTTCCCAATACCATTATTCATCACACAGAATCACTCGTAATCCAAATCAAACCTGTTTTTAACCCCAAGTATACACTGTTCCCTCAATCATTTTACAGAAGAGCAGAGACAGAGTGGTTCTTACAATACAGGAAAGTTGGGGACCTTCAACCTGATGAGAACCTCAAATGTCCATGCACAAATGGTACCTGGAGAAGTTGTAGGCAGGTATGAAGCACCTGAGAGAGCAAAAGTCATCTTCCATGGCAAACAACCTGGTCAGGATGAAGGGATGTGTCTGAATCTGCCTCTCTCTCTTCTTATTGTACAGAAGATGGACCAAACCAGGGCTGAGTGGAGAGCTGTTCCCGGGTGCCAATGGTGATATACATTCTACCTTATGAAAGTGTCACAGGAAGTTCTGGCAACCTCCATCTTATGTTACCCTTGGAAGCAACTGTTAGGACAAAGTGGTTGCCAAGGCAGTGACCTCATTCAGTTCCAAAGAATGTGAAATACCTCATTTCCTTGGTGATGGAACTCTCTGAACTTGGTATCCAAGAAGCCAGACACCCAGAGGCAGTCCCAGTCCCAGTCCCAGTGGGCTCACTTGTTTGGATTTACCAAGGACAGAGTCAGTTTTCTTGGTACCTAATGATGTGAGGATGGCCAAATGCCAGGAGAGCTCTGAAGATGAACCTTTCCTGAGAAAACAGGTAGTGGCTAACCACTTTTCCTGACATCTTCACAGAGTTGTTCAAGGAATCAAGATCTGAGAGAAGACAGGCCATTTCAGGGGAACATAGTATGGCCCACCAGTCAGAGGACACTCCGGATAGTCACAGACGTACTTGGGGGAAGGAGGTGCCTTTGTGGGAGTGGGTGTGGGTTTGTTGTTTTGTCTCATGTTCTGAGAATAGATAGAAAAGGCGGTTTGTTTGGTTTGGAGTGGACAGTTTCTAGTAAGTCATTTGACATGGCGAGTGTTTCTCTTTCTGTGTATCCCACTGTGTCCGTTGTTGTAGACATTAGAAAAGAGAATGCATTAATGGATGTGTCCTGTCTAGTATAAATCTTCCCATAATTCATCCTGCCCAATATATGAATGGACTGCAGCTTGTCTTATCAATGTGCAACACCTGCTATCTTTCTAAGTTGTTGTTTTCTTCCTGAATTCTGGCCACTCTCCAGAATAGGCTCATGGATTTGTGTACAAAATATGTACCACCTCCAAGCTCTGTGACATGGCCATGTACTGGATAGCTGAAGAGAATGGCGAGCATCTCAAAAAACTCAGATATCAGTGTGACCAGGAAATTCTCAGTGCAGAAACCTTGCTTTGGGCCTTTTGCTTACTTATTGTTGTGTTGCACTGAATGTCAGGAAGGTCTTTGCCTCAGGCCACCCCTTTGTGAAGCCTGAAGAAAACAGTTTTCAAATGGAAATGAATGGGCCTCACCTGTGGCTCTTTATCAGCCTCTTGGACCTGTGTGTGGCTGTGACTTAGATTCTCAGCACCTGATGGATCTTAAGAATGATCCCACGTGAGCTTCCAAAACCAAAATGGCAAAAAATATCATTCATTGTGGATGAAGTCTCTTGCCTTCCTCTGTTAGGTTCCTGCACTCCATCAAATGACAATAGGAATTCTTTGGGTCAAATGAGTTCTTCAAAGCCGTGCAGAGGTGCTTGTGTTTTCGCATGACTCTAAATCACCTAAAGAATCGATACCTAAAATCAGTAGGCCTCAAATTGGAGAAACAAAGAAGTATTAACGGCAGGCTTATTTGTTCGCTCCTGTTTCAGAGAAACGGTGTCCAGGCTACCCTGACTTTATGCAAATGAGGGGCAAACGAGCTGATTTTGGACACTGTCTTGGGCTGCGCCCCTCATGGAAACCTCCAGTCAGAGGTTAAGATGATTGACTATATGGAATAAGATGAAGGCCATGTGGGAGTGTTTTGGTTTTAATTTTGGTCATTTGTGTTGCATTGCAAAAAATGACTGGGTCCACGTGAGCTTGAACTCTGGTGTGATTCCTCTTAGAGACTGGGTTTTGGAACTGAACTCAGAGAAGCATTGCCATGAATTTTGTTGGGATTTTAAGAGGCCACGCATGAAAGTCGCTCTTGGAAACTGAGACCTAGGCCCCGGGTGGATTTCCACAGAGGCCTGGGAATCTCAGCAAGGATATCACATGATTTTATTCTTAAAGAAATGGCAGCCATAGTTGAGAGTCAAAACACACATGGACCTCACATTGTAGACCTCAATGGGCCTGGCCTAATGTGACCTTTTGTCCACTCTTTGGGAAGCCGTGGGTGTGAGAGTTCTCCAGAGATTTCATTGAAATGAGCTTCCTCACCATTTAATGTTTGCTGAATGAACTGAAACCCAGAGTGCCTCCAACTTCATGCTTGAAAAATGGCTAGATAAATACCATGAAATTTTTGAAATTCCTATGACCAGGTGGCACTGGAGAAACATTGGATGTCCTGTTGCTGATCATGAGTATACCAGACAGTGCCTTGATTTACTGAGTTTCATGAAAATGGTGTAGAACAGAGATGCCAGAAATTTGGAGCCTGCTGAGTAGTGGGTCTAGAGCAGTGGTGGGGAGGTGTTTGATAAAACATCTGTGGTAGGGCCATGTGGATCTACCATTGGATTCCAAATGGCTTGTAACTGACATGGTGCAGCCAACAGACCCTTATATGTAAAGGCATCTTGTTATATGGAGAGTTTTCAGAGGAAAATTAAGAATCAGGTTGATATGGACAAGGGGGCAATGGGGCAAGCTGTGAGAGATAGGAGCCTAGTTGGTGCATTCTCTTGCAGACCCTGACCCACCACACGTGACAGAACTCCCCCCAGCACTGTGTCCCAGTTTAGCTCCTAGTATTTCGTGAAACAAATACCAAACTCACAGTGCAGCAGCAAAAACACCACAAAAAGTGGAAGAGGACCAAATGGCTTCACAGTCCACACGGGGAGACACTTAGTCCCCAGTGGCCTCAGTTTACCTACAAAGAGAGGATTCAGCACTGCTTCATCTTGTTCATTGGAAAATAAGAAACCATGTCCTCCAGGTCACATAGATGCAGACCCAGCTTTGATGGTCTCACTACAGAGGAAGCCAAATCTCCTGAAAACTACATATATTTCAAGTGTGGAAGCTCAGAGGCAGTTTCTCAAAAAGTTTTTAGGCCAGCAGAGCTCCATGTTTGTGGAGTGTTTACCCTGTCCCTTAGTTTTGGAAACTCCTCTACCACCTCCAAGGTTGTGAACTCCTGAGCATTTTCCATTCCAGATATGTATTCACTGATTTTGTAACTCTTCTCCTCTAATTGTGTCTTACTTGGGGTGAAGGTAATGTCAAGGCATTGTTCTGGATGAGAGCGGGAGGATATTTGTGCAGCATATATTTACATACACATTGGATTCATTTTCCAATTTTCCATTCGAAATACTGAATCCCTGACACTAACCCATACCTAGTAGACTCAGACTATTCATCCTAATATAATGGAGAAAATTAACCCAACACAGTAGAAATACAAGTACTTCAGAGGAGACATGTTGTATAGTTGGACTTGACATTTGCATTATATAAGGTAGGATTTATAAATCTAGTCAAATTTATTTGAAATATTCTCCATGTGTTTTAAAATTAACAAATATGTGAATTCTTGTTTCCTTTTTCTGTAGTCTATTCACACATGTATATTTATATGCATATATAGAATCCGACCAGGTATCACACGTACATTTTTGTGAGGTGGCTGTCTTGGCAGATACAAATTGTGAGAAGAGTTCACTCCTCCTAAATGCTGTTGGAAATGAAAATTCAACTTATTGGAGAGCGTCCTAGTAGAACAACATTATACATTAACTCATGTTCAGTAAAATAAATATTTTTGCATTTGTGGATGATACATATTTACTGATGAATTTCGATTGGCATTTATATTGGTAATTTTTAATGTCTGTGAGTTTTGTGTGTGTGTGTGTGTGTGTGTGTGTGTGTGTGTGTATAGGTATAGATATAGATATAGATATACTCTCCAAATTTTTCAAAATATGAAGTATATGTGTCTAATATACACTCTCTAAATTCATTCATGTTCATGTATGTGGATTTGTAATCCACTTTTCACAAGATTATAATCAGAAATATTCATCCACCTGAAATACATATTTGTTTCCTAGTACTGAAAACTAACTTCAGTGAATGGTGCTTACAAATCCTAATTATTCTACAGTAACTGACCCAGTCTAACATCAATGCAAGTAGACTCCTATGGGACATGATATGTAATTTGTCATTCATTTGTATTCGACACTGGTACACTATTGTTTCTTCAGTTTTTGCACATCACAGGATATACATTTCATCCACAAGTTCACAAATTAATAAGCATTTGTTTCAACTTTCACCACTTCTTGCTTCCGAACACATGTATTGTCAGGGTTTCTTGACTGGTCCTTTCATGAGACTTCTTTCCAAACACATTATTTTGAATTTCCATAATCATTTTGAAGCAAAACTCACACACTCTTCATGATAAACCAAAACACTAATATTTCCATTACATATATACCTGGTTGGAATGAATGATTGTATATCAATATACGATTTCCTTTAATTTTTCAGATATCAGTTCAATTCATTATTTAAAGTTCAAAAAAGTTATATTATTTATTCACAGTATGGTCTATTCATGCTTTTTCTCTATGTTCCTAGAAACAGGGTACACCTCTTTGTACCCCCGATTCTCATTTTACATCTTCAATATATTGCTCCCAGAAATGGTGAAAGAAATACTCATGTCACCTCATTATCACAGTAATATTCTGGACAAAAAATGGAAAGGTCACACTTATGATTGTACCAAAGCCTAAATGGAAAGTGAACATGGATTTCTAAAAACATCCATGTCCAGGTTGCCTAATGCTGTCAATTGTCAATCCTATTGGTGACTACATATTTGTTTTTTTCCTAATTTATATATTCAAACTCAACCCTGTTGAAAATGTCTAATTCTATCACTCACTTTATACTTTGCCTGATTTCGTAATGTTTCTATTGATATCTGCTTTTCTACATATTTTCCCCAGTTCAACATAGTGACTGACTCTTCATATGTGCTGACATTTACATTCACTCAACAACCGAAAGTCTATTGCTAAATAACTTTTGGTCCAAATCCTATACTCACTCTTCTTCCTAAACCTACCGACTATCTTCCTAATCCTACTGAATATCCATTTTGACTGGATGTTCTCTTCTAAATTCAATCATCCAATGTACAAGGTCCTATGCCATTGTATATCGAATTATCTGAGGCATCTTTGCAGAACATCATTCAAAGCTAAGTATCCCAATCAAGGGCAAAACCCTTCTGGGCTTCAAATCATACCTAGATTTCTGTTTTCCTACTTATATTTCACCTCTATATTCTTGTAAATATTGCAGGTTCCCAATACCATTATTCATCACACAGAATCACTCGTAATCCAAATCAAACCTGTTTTTAACCCCAAGTATACACTGTTCCCTCAATCATTTTACAGAAGAGCAGAGACAGAGTGGTTCTTACAATACAGGAAAGTTGGGGACCTTCCACCTGATGAGAACCTCAAATGTCCATGCACAAATGGTACCTGGAGAAGTTGTAGGCAGGTATGAAGCACCTGAGAGAGCAAAAGTCATCTTCCATGGCAAACAACCAGGTCAGGATGAAGGGATGTGTCTGAATCTGCCTCTCTCTCTTCTTATTGTACAGAAGATGGACCAAACCAGGGCTGAGTGGAGAGCTGTTCCCGGGTGCCAATGGTGATATACATTCTACCTTATGAAAGTGTCACAGGAAGTAGGGGCAACCTCCATCTTATGTTACCCTTGAAGCAACTGTTAGGACAAAGTGGTTGCCAAGGCAGTGACCTCATTCAGTTCCAAAGAATGTGACATACCTCATTTCCTTGGTGATGGAACTCTCTGAACTTGGTATCCAAGAAGCCAGGCTCCCAGAGGCAGTCCCAGACCCAGTCCCAGTGGGCTCACTTGTTTGGATTTACCAAGGACAGAGTCAGTTTTCTTGGTAGCTAATGATGTGAGGATGGCCAAATGCCAGGAGAGCTCTGAAGAAGGACGTTTCCTGAGAAAACAGGTAGTGGCTAACCACTTTTTCCTGACATCTTCACAGAGTTGGTCAAGGAAACAAGATCTGAGAGAAGACAGGCCATTTCAGGGGAACATAGTATGGCCCACCAGTCAGAGGACACTCCGGATAGTCACAGACCTACTTGGGGGAAGGAGGTGCCTTTGTGGGAGTGGGTGTGAGTTTGTTGTTTTGTCTCATATTCTGAGAATAGATTGGAAAGGCGGTTTGTTTGGTTTGGAGTGGACAGTTTCTAGTAAGTCATTTGACATGGCGAGTGTTTCTCTTTCTGTGTATCCCACTGTGTCCGTTGTTGTAGACATTAGAAAAGAGAATGCATTAATGGATGTGTCCTGTCTAGTATAAATCTTCCCATAATTCATCCTGCCCAATATATGAATGGACTGCAGCTTGTCTTATCAATGTGCAACACCTGCTATCTTTCTAAGTTGTTGTTTTCTTCCTGAATTCTGGCCACTCTCCAGATTAGGCTCATGGATTTGTGTCCAAAATATGTAACACCTCCAAGCTCTGTGACATGGCCATGTACTGGATAGCTGAAGAGAATGGCGAGCATCTCAGAAAACTCAGATATCAGTGTGACCAGGAAAGTCTCAGTGCAGAAACCCTGCTTTGGGCCTTTTGCTTACTTATTGTTGTGTTGCACTGAATGTCAGGAAGGTCTTTGCCTCATGCCACACCTTTGTGAAGCCTGAAGAAAACAGTTTACAAATGGAAATGAATGTGCCTCACCTGTGGCTCTTTATCAGCCTCTTGGACCTGTGTGTGGCTGTGACTTAGATTCTCAGCACCTGATGGATCTTAAGAATGATCCCATGTGAGCTTCCAAAACCAAAATGGCAAAAAATATCATTCATTGTGGATGAAGTCTCTTGCCTTCTTCTGTTAGGTTCCTGCACTCCATCAAATGACAATACTGATTCTTTGGGTCAAATGAGTTCTTCAAAGCCCTGCAGAGGTGCTTGTGTTTTGCATGACTCTAAATCACCTAAAGAATCGATACCTAAAATCAGTAGGCCTCAAATTGGAGAAACAAAGAAGTATTAACGGCAGGCTTATTTGTTCACTCCTGGTTCAGAGAAACGGTGTCCAGGCTACCCTGACTTTAGGCAAATGAGGGGCAAACGAGCTGATTTTGGACAGTGTCTTGGGCTGCGCCCCTCATGGAAACCTCCAGCCAGAGGTTAAGATGATTGACTATATGGAATAAGATGAAGGCCATGTGGGAGTGTTTTGGTTTTAATTTTGGTCATTTGTGTTGCATTGCAAAAATGACTGGGTCCACGTGGGCTTGAAATCTGGTGTGATTCCCCTTAGAGACTGGGTTTTGGAACTGAACTCAGAGAAGCATTGCCATGAATTTTGTTGGGATTTTAAGAGGCCACGCATGAAAGTCACTCTTCGAAACTGAGACCTAGGCCCCGGGTGGATTTCCACAGAGGCCTGGGAATCTCAGCAAGGATATCACATGATTTTATTCTTAAAGAAATGGCAGCCATAGTTGAGAGTCAAAACACACATGGACCTCACATTGTAGACCTCAATGGGCCTGGCCTAATGTGACCTTTTGTCCACTCTTTGGGAAGCCGTGCCTGTGAGAGTGCTCCAGAGATTTCATTGAAATGAGCTTCCTCACCATTTAATGTTTGCTGAATGAACTGAAACCCAGAGTGCCTCCAACTTCATGCTTGAAAAATGGCTAGATAAATACCATGAAATTTTTGAAATTCCTATGACCAGGTGGCACTGGAGAAATATTGGATGTCCTGTTGCTCATCATGAGTATACCAGACAGTGCCTTGATTTACTGAGTTTCATGAAAATGGTGTAGAACAGAGATGCCAGTAAGTTGGAGCCTGCTGAGTAGTGGGTCTAGAGCAGTGGTGGGGAAGTGTTTGATAAAACATCCGTGGTAGGGCCATGTGGCTCTACCATTGAATTCCAAATGGCTTGTAACTTACAAGGTGCAGCTAGCAGACCCTTATATGTAAAGGCATCTTTTTATATGGAGAGTTTTCAGAGGAAAATTAAGAATCAGGTTGATATGGACAAGGGGGCAATGGGGCAAGCTGTGAGAGATAGGAGCCTAGTTGGTGCATTCTCTTGCAGACCCTGACCCACCACACGTGACAGAACCTCCTCCAGCACTGTGTCCCAGTTTAGCTCCTAGTATTTCATGAAACAAATACCAAACTCACAGTGCAGCAGCAAAAACACCACAAATTGGAGGAGGACCAAATGGCATCACAGTCCACACGGGGAGACACTTAGTCCCCAGTGGCCTCAGTTTACCTACAAAGAGAGGATTCAGCACTGCTTCATCTTGTTCATTGGAAAATAAGAAACCATGTCCTCCAGGTCACATAGATGCAGACCCAGCTTTGATGGTCTCACTACAGAGGAATCCAAATCTCCTGAAAACAACGTATATTTCAAGTGTGGAAGCTCAGAGGCAGTTTCTCAAAAAGTTTTTAGGCCAGCAGAGCTCCATGTTTGTGGAGTGTTTACCCTGTCCCTTAGTTTTGGAAACTCCTCTACCACCTCCAAGGTTGTGAACTCCTGAGCATTTTCCATTCCAGATATGTATTCACTGATTTTGTAACTCTTCTCCTCTAATTGTGTCTTACTTGGGGTGAAGGTAATGTCAAGGCATTGTTCTGGATGAGAGCGGGAGGATATTTGTGCAGCATATATTTACATACACATTGGATTCATTTTCCAATTTTCCATTCGAAATACTCTATCCCTGACACTAACCCATACCTAGTAGTCTCAGACTATTCATCCTAATATAATGGAGAAAATTAACCGAACACAATGGAAATACAAGCACTTCAGAGGAGACATGTTGTATAGTTGGACTTGACATATGCATTATATAAGGTAGGAGTTATAAATCTAGTCAAATTTTAATTGAAATATTCTCCATGTGTTTTTAAACTTAACAAATATGTGAATTCTTGTTTCCCTTTTCTGTAGCCTATTCACACATGTATATTTATATGCATATATAGAATCCTACCAGGTATCACACGTACATTTTTGTGAGGTGGCTGTCTTGGCAGATACATATTGTGAGAAGTGTTCACTCCTCCTTAATGCTGTTGGAAATGAAAATTCAACCTATAGGAGAGCGTCCTAGTAGAACAACATTATACATTAACTCATGTTCAGTAAAATAAATATTTTTGCATTTGTGGATGATATATATTTACTGATGAATTTCGATTGGCATTTATATTGGTACTTTTTAATGTCTGTGAGTGTTGTGTGTGTGTGTGTGTGTGTGTGTGTGTGTGTGTGTGTGTGTAGATGTAGATATAGATATAGATATACTCTCCAAATTTTTCAAAATATGAAATATATGTGTCTAATATACACTCTCTAAATTCATTCATGTTCATGTATGAGGATTTATAATCCACTTTTCACAAGATTATAATCAGAAATATTCATCCACCTGAAATACATATTTGTTTCCTAGTACTGAAAACTAACTTCAGTGAATGGTGCATACAAATCCTAATTATTCTACAGTAACTGATGCAGTCTAACATCAATGCAAGTAGAATCCTATGGGACATGATATGTAATTTGTCATTCATTTGTATTCGACACTGGTACATTATTATTTCTTCAGTTTTTCCACATCATAAGATATACCTTTGCCAAGGCAGTGACCTCATTCAGTTCCAAAGAATGTGACATACCTCATTTCCTTGGTGATGGAACTCTCTGAACTTTGTATCCAAGGAGCCAGGCACCCAGAGGCAGTTTCAGTCCCAGTCCCAGTGGGCTCACTTGTTTGGATTTAGCAAGGATAAAGTCAGTCATTCTTGGTTCCTACTGAAGTGAGGATTACCAAATGCCTGGAGAGCTCTGAAGAGGGAACTTTCCTGAGAAAGCAGGTAGTAGCTCTCCATTTTTTCCTTACAACTTTACAGAGTTCGCCAAGGAAAACAGATCTGAGAGAGGACAGGCCATTTCAGAAGAACAGAGTGTGGCCACCAGTCAGAGGACACTCTGGTTAGTCACACAGCTACTTGGCGAAGAAGGTGCCTTTTTGGGAGTGGGTGTGGGTTTGTGGTTTGTCTCATGTTCTGAAAATAGGTAGGAATGGCGGTTTGTTTGTTTTGGAGTGAACTGTTTCTGGTAAGTCGTTTGACGAGGTGAGTGTTTCCATGTCTGTGTATCCCACTGTGCCTGTGGTAGTAGACATGAGAAAAGAGAATGCAGCAATGGATGTGTCATGTCTAGTATAAAGCTTCCCAGCATTCATCCTGCCCAATTTATGAATGGAGTGTGGCTTGCCTTATGCACGGGCAACACCTAATACCTTCCTAAGTCCCTGTTTTCTTCCTGAATTCTGGCCACTCTCTAGAATAGGCTCATGGTTATGTGTCCAAGATACGTACCAAATCCAAGGTCTTTGACATGGCCATGTACTGGATACCTGAATGGAATGGCCCGCATCTCAGAAAACTCAGATATCAGTGTGACCAGGAAAGTCTCAGTGGAGATACCCTGCTTTGGGCCTTTTGCTTACCTATTGTTCTGTTGCCCTGAATATCAGAAAGGTCTATGTCTCATGAAACCCCTTTGTTAAGCCTGAAGAAAACAGTTTTCAAATGGAAATGAATGTGCATCACCTCTGGCTCTTTGCTTAATTTCATTGGAAAACGATGTGTCTGATTCAGGCCCTTTGCCCTGTTTTAGGCTGTGACTTAGATTCTCAGCACCTGATGGATGTAAAGAAAGATCCCATATGTGCATCTAAACCAAAATGGAAAAACGTTCAATCAATGTGCATGAAGTATATTGCCTTCCTTTGTTAGGTTTCTGAAATCCATCATGTCAGAATAGGGATCCTTTGGGTGAAATGAGTTCTTCAAATCTTTGCAGAGGTGCTTGGCTTTTCTCATGACTCCAATTCACAAAAAGAATCTAGACCCCACAGTCAGAGAGGCTCAAATTGGAGAAGCGAAGCAGTATTAAGGGCAGGCCTATTTGATCACTCCTGGTTCACAGGAAGGGTGTCCAAGCCACCCTGTCATTTGGCAAATGAGGGGCAAGGGAGCTTATTTTGGACACTGTCTTGGGATGTGCCTCTCATGAAAACCTCCATCCAGATGTTATGATGAGTATCTTTATGGTAGAAGATGAGGGCCATGTAGGAGTGTTTTGGTTATAATTGTGGTCATTTGTGTGGCAGTTGGAAGAGATGACTGGGTCCACCTGGGCATGAATTC
Organism: Callospermophilus lateralis; assembly: GCF_048772815.1. Lineage (NCBI taxonomy): Eukaryota > Metazoa > Chordata > Mammalia > Rodentia > Sciuridae > Callospermophilus > Callospermophilus lateralis. The sequence goes on from NW_027512838.1 coordinate 300,404, forward strand.
TGCTGTGATTCCCCTTAGAGACTGAGTTCTGGAACTGACCTTAGAGAAGTATTGACATGAACTGTGTGGGGATTTTAGGAGGCCAGGAATGAGAGTTGCCATTGGGAACCTGGGATCAAGGCCCAGAGTGGCTTTCCACAGAACACTGGGAATCACAGCCAGGATATTACATGATTTTATTCTGAAAGACTTGGCAGGCATAATTGAGATTCAAAACACACTTGGACCTCGCTTTGCAGACCTCAATGGGCCTGGCTTCATGTGACTTTTTGGCCACTCTTTGGGTAGACTTGCCTGTGAGAGTGCTCCAGAGATTTCCCTGAAATTAGCTTCCTCACCATTTAATGGTTCCTGAATGAATTGAAACCAACATTGCCTCCAAATGCATCTGTGAAAAAATGCTAGATAATTACCATGAAATTTTAGAAATTCCAATGACCAGCTGGCACTGGAGGACCTTTGATGTCCTGTTGATGATCATGAGTATAACAGACAGGGCCTTGATTGACTGGGTTTCATGAAAATGGTGTAGAACAGAGATGCCAGTAAGTTGGGCCTGGTAAGTAGTGGGCCTAGAGCTGTGTTATGCAAATGTGTGATAAAACATCTGTGGTGGGGCCATGTGGATCTTCCATTGGCTTCCAAATGACTGTGACTGACATGGTGCAACCATCACACCCATATATGTAAAGGCATATTTTTATATGGAGAGGTTTCAGAGCAATGTTCAGTATCATGTTGTAATTGTCAAGGGGGCAAGCTACTTGAGATAGAACCCTGGTTGGTGCATTCTCCTGGAGACCCTGCCAACCACACCTGACAGAACTCCCTTCAGCACTGTGTCCCATTTGAACACGTTGTATTTCATGAAGCAAATACCAAACTCCCAGTGCAGCAGCAAGAAACACCACGAAAATTGGAGGATGACCATTGGTTTCACAGTCCACACGGGAAGACCCTTAGCCCTCAGTGGCCAAAGTTTACCTACAAAAAGTGAATTCATCACTGCTGCCTCATTTTTATTTGAAAATAAGTAACCATTTCCTCCAGGTCACATAGATGCAGATCCAGCTTTGATGGTTTCACTACAAATAAAGCTAAAGCTCCTGACAACAACATATATTTCAAGTGCCCAACCTCAGAGGCAGATTCTCAAAAAGTCTTTTGGCCAGCAGAGCTCCATGTTTGTGGAGTGTTTACCCTGTCTCTTACTTTTGGAAACTCCTCTACCACCTCCAAAGACGTGAAATCTGGAGCATTTTCCATTCTAGATATGTATTCACAGATTTTCTAACTCTTCTCCTCTAATTGTGTCTTACTTGGGGTGAAGGTAATGTCAAGGCATTGTTCTGGAGGAGAGTGGGAAGATTTTTCCGTAGCATATATTTGCATACACATTGGATTCAGTGTCCTATTTTCAATTCAAAATACTGAATACCTGACTCTAACCCATACCCTACCAGACTCTGACTACTAATCCTAATATGATGGAGAAAAATAACCCATAAAGAATAGAAATACAAGCAGTTCAGAGTAGGCATGGTGTATAGATGGACTTGCCTTTTGCATGATACAGAGTTGGAGTTATAAATCTAGTCAATTGTTTGTTGAAATAGTTGTCCTAGTATTTTTAAGGTTAACAAATATGTGAATTCCTGTCTCCCTTTCTCTGTATTCTTATATGCACATATAGATTCCTATCTGGTACCACACGTACATTCTTGTGAGGTGGCTGACTTGGCAGATACAAAATGTTAGAAGAGATCACTCCTACTAAACCCTGTTGGAACTGAATATTCAACCTATGGGTGAGCTTGCTAGTTGAACAGCATTATACATAAATCCATGTTCAGTAAAATGAATATTTTTAGATCTGTGGATGGTATATATTTTATAATGAATTTTGATTGACATATATATTGCTACTTTTTTGTCTGTGTGTGTGTTTTATGTATATGTATATATATGTATATATATACACTCTCCAGATTTTTCAAAATATGAAATATATGTGTCTTATATTCACTCCCTAAATTCATTCATGTTCATGTATGTGGATTTATAATCAACTATTCACAAGATTATTCTCAGAAATATTCATCCACCTGAAATTTGCCCAGTGCTCTCAAATGTCAATCCTATTTGTGACTACATATTTGTTTCTTCCTAAGATTATATATTTAAACTCAACCCTGTTCAAAATGTCTAATCCTATCACTCACTTTATACTCTGCCTGATTTTGTAATGTCTATATTGATATATGCTTTCCTACATATTTTCCCCAGTTCATCATTGTGACTGACTCTTCACCTGTGCTGACATTTACATTCACTCTCTAATCGAAATCCTATTGCTAAGAAACTTTTGTTCCAAATCTTATACTCACCCTTCTTCCTAAACTTATTGACTATCTTCGTAATGCTACAGACTATCCCTTTTTGACTGGATGTTCTCTTCTACATTTAATCATCCAAGTAAATGTGGTGCGAGCTTCAGAGGAGGAGACTACCAACAGACTATCTCATGCAACATCAAACGGTTTATTGGGTGTCCAGCAGGCTGGGGTTCAGAGCTCACCTGAATAGAGCAGATAGCCCTGAGAATAGCTGAAGTAGAGCTTATATACTTTCCCTGGAGAGGGAAGGGAGGGAATTGTATTAATGGGTCAGGGCGAGTGGGCGGTTTGCATGCAACTGGGAGAGGGAGTACATTCTGCAATTTGGCAGCTGGGGATAGAACATTCTGGGAACAAGATTTGCAAACATTTCTCAAGATTTCAACAGTGTTCTGTTAAGCATACAGAAAACCAAGATGTGACAAGTACCTATTTTATTAATATTTCATTCCCCACTTCTTCTTCTGGCTAATTTTAATCATAAAAATGATCATTGGAGGGTGTCACATTCAATGTCTGCTAGTGGGGTATTACCATAAGTTTAACTCGTCCAATTTGAGCCTGGAGAAAAGACATTACACGGTTGAGCAAACAGGGTTTTATAGTTAGCAATAATATGAGGATTATTATTGGACCGGCCAGGGTTGATAAAAACGTAGTTAACCAGGGGGACTGTGTGAACCAAGACTCAAGCCACCCTTTTTGGGCCTCTCTCACTTGTTGATGCTCTTCAAGGTGTCTTTTAAATTTACTCATAGATTTTATTACAACTCCAGTATAGTCAGCATAAAAACAACATTCTTCCCTCAATGCAGCACAAAGGCCCCCTTCTCTAATGAAGAGGAGGTCCAACCCTCAACTGTTCTGTAAAACAACTTCAGAGAGAGAGGTTAAAGTTTCATGCAAAGCCCTGAAGGAGGTTTCTAATATCTTACTTTTGCTCTATTGCTGCTTCTAATTGGGTCATCTTTTGTGTCCCATGGACAATGCCACTGGTTCCTCTGCCCACCCGTGCAGCAACTCCTATTCCTAATAGGATGGCTAAAGTGAGGGATATATGTTCCCAATGGAACCGGTTGTATGCCCCCCCTATTTGATCCTCAAATGAACCTGCGTCATGATAGAGCACTCTGGGAAACATCTGCACCATTACACAAATTATCACATATCTTGATCATTTCATGAAAACATAAACGATGTTTAAGTATATAGAATTATGCTGTTGTAGGCACTGACAAAGCAAGGCACCTAAGATAGCACTCAAGAGAGGGAAACAGTCCTATTTGGTTGCAACCAGATTCAGAGGGCATTGCTTCTATTGTAATCAATTAATCCCCTGAAACTCAAGTTTAGGTAGTTTCAGAAATTTGTACCCAACATATAAGGCATGGGGCTCAGAAGTTCACAGTCTTCAGAAGTTTAAAAAAGCAGTATTTGTTTCTGTTTTTCCTTCTGTTCTGGGCAAGTTAACTTTTCAAGGACACCTGGGAGGAGGAGAGCTTTTTCTTCCCTTTCTTATTTTCCCCCTGCCAGCTGTTACCATGGAGCCCGGTTGGTAATTTCTTTATCTTAGAAATGTAGCCATCTCTGTGAAGCCCCAGCTGAAGGCCAGAGGACTTGTTCACATATTTTGTGAAAAACTAGTTAGAGGTTGTCTAGCTTAGAAGTACTGAGATTTTTAGCCAGTGGCCAAGTAGAACAGGGCAATACAAAAGAGAATGTTTATCTACATTAAAGTCTTTATTGGGACTCTTTGGCTGAAAGTTCAAAACTCAGCCATGGTGAAGACTTCTGAAGAAGGTCATTTAAGACTTTTCTGTGGACCTGGTACAGAGGGGGAAAGACGGGGAAGTTGGGGCTGAGAGCACCTCCGAGGATCTGAGAATGAGGGAAAAGAGAGATGTAAAAGAATAATGCGAAAGGGTATTTGGAATTTCCTAGCAGCAAACTTGAGCAGTAGATCAGGTAGAGCAGAGTGAAAGACGGGAGTGAGGATCCCAAAATCCTGTGAGGGACTTTAAATTTTAGTTACCTGTTTTCAGTGATGACAAAGCAACTTTAAAGGCCAATTATATTACATCTTGGATAAGGGTCTCAGGGCTCTCCTCAGCTCGTTTGAGCATTGGGTTAGCTGATAAGAGGACCTGGTGGGACCCGGTGAGGGCACTGACAGGAGATGAGAGGAATGAGTCGGTGGAGCGGTACCTATGTACCTGCTACCTCAGCAAGGGGGCTATGGTCAGAGAACTGGTGGAGCTTTGGGTTTCTGATCTAGTTATTGGAGGGGAGAAATCAAGTTGCTGAGATGGGAGTGACAGCAGAGGGTCTGGAGCAGAAGGCTGAGGATAATGATCTATTGGAGAAGCATAGTTCAGGATGTGAGTGAAGGAGGGAATAGGCTTCCACATAGGGGAATTTCCTTTCACTCTTTTGAGCACTTGCAGAAGTCAAAAAGGTCATGCAAAATTTGAGGATCTAGAGACCCCTCTGGGTGCCATAGTTTTTGGTTGTCTAATTGGTAATGTGGCCAATGCTGTGTACTGAATTTGATGAAGAATTGGGGTTCCATCAGGCAGCCCCTGTATGCACACATTCCCATGACATACAGAAAAAGTCGGCTTTTCCCCCACACAGCCGTTACTCTTTGTGGCTTTGATAGTCTGCCAGGCAAACTTAGTAATCTAGACTAGCCAACCTGCATCTGGCTTGCGTGTCCCTACATCCATAATGTTTGTTTCCATTATCTATGGTACAGAAGGGATTTAATGGTATTTTAGTGGGATCCTCTTCATCAGTGATATCACAATAGGAAATACCTATAGCCAGCTAACAAATGTCTGGGTGGAGAGATGGCCACCAGGTCCCTAAGGGGGCTGTATGCAAGATAGACCATACTTCTTTTCCAGTAGGATTTGTGATCAGCCATCACTGCTTAATGGGCTGATGAGGGTTAGGAACTACTTGTAGCCAAGGGGAGAGTATATAACCTTATTCACATTGCGAATACACAATTTGAAACTGTTACCAGTCTTTTTCAGTTTCCAGAAAGATTCTGTACAGGGAGCAGGCTTGAGATGAGAGGCATGGATCCTGGAAGTGATTCTGTTTACGTTTACCACTGTAGGTGTTATAATAGCACCTGGTATGGTCCTTTTCAGCGGGGTACCAGGGATGACACCTGATATCATCTTACATAGATGAAATCTCTTACTTGATATGGATGTGTAATCCCCTGGTTCCCAGTTGGGTAGGCAGTGGCCAGCTGTTTTCACAGGTATTACTGAGTTCTTTCAAGATATTTAAGTCTGTCAAGCAAGGGGGTGTGGAAAGGATCTTTAGGTCTTACAGTTGGGCTTAGGTCCCCTACTGGAGGAGGGCCACCATAAAGAATTTCACACGTGTTAAGGTTACTCAAAGAAACAAAGGGATTTTTTCTTGCATGAAACATTGCATAAGGCAGGAGCATAGTCCAATCCTATGCTGGTCTCTAAGCTTAATTTCGTTAAGGTCTCTTTAATGGTTCTATTCATTCTTTCTACTTGTCTTGAACTCTGTGGTCTATAAGCACAATTTAACTTCCAATTAATCCCCAGGTTCCTGGCTAACCCCTGACTTACCTGGGCCATGAACATCGGTCCATTGTCAGATCCTATTACCGTCTTAGCTTCCTCCAATGGTAGAGAGGCTTAGTCAGCAGCAGCGGAATCACTTAGAGTGTGTTGTGTGTTAGGGGACGAGGGCAGGGGATAAGGAGGGGGAGAAGAGTCCAGTAGAGTCAAATCTGTGACTCAGGGAGAACAGAGGGTGGAGGAGGAGGAGGTTGAGAGGGTTTGAGAGATCATGGGGGAAGGAGTAGGAGCAGAGGTAGGGGCAAGGAAAGGCTTCACCCATGGAGGAGGAGATTTGCAGAGGTCCTGCCAAGTTAAGATATATGGCTGTTGATCCGGATGGCTATGTGGCGCTGGCTGAAAGACAATACCTCTGACTTTTTAAATTAGTGGGAAGTAGAAAGATCCTTCTAGGGGCCATACGACTCCAAAGATGGGCCATTCTGAGGCACAGAGATTCTGCCAGGTCCAGCGTTTTACTAAAAAAAGAAAGATTCTGAGCCCTTAAGCGGACTTTGGTCCAGTGATCAAGGGTCAGGGACAGAGGCATTGACGTGCTCTGTTCCATAATGAAAGTTCCACAAACAGTAAAAGCAAGGACACACGACACAGATAAGACAAGACGATAAAGACAGGCAATGAACGTCCAACACTGAGACCAGGAATGAGTAGCCGGCAAAACCCAATGGTATGGCAACAACGAATCTAAAAGAAAATATCACTGAGTCGAGAAGACTATTGTTCCTTGATTTCCCGAGTTCTCTGCGGGGTCCTCCAGAGAGGTGCCCTTTGTCTCTGTGACACGTCTCTCAGCCACCGTCGGAGAGAGCCCAGGCTCTTCATCGCCAGCAATTTTGCCAAGCCCTAACAAGAAACCTGAAACCGGAAAGAGGCGCCTTACTTGCTCCAAGAGGAGCCCGTTGGGGTCTCTCCTCCGCCACTGCTGGAACTCGGTGGAACCTCAATATGTAAAGGTCAGGCGAGTGTCAGAGGAAGATACTATCAAGAGACTGTCTCATGCAACAGCAAAGGGTTTATTTGTGGTCCAGCATGCTGGAGCTCAGAGCTAAATTAAATAGAGCAGAGACCTCTGAGAACAGCTTAAGCAGAGCTTATATACTTTCCTTGGAGAGGGAAGAGAGGGAAGTTTAGTGATGGGTAAGGGCGAGTGGGCGGTTTGCATGACACCGAGTGAGGGAGTACATTCTGCAGTTCGGCTGTTGGGAACAGTACATTCTAGAACAAGATTAGCAAACATTTCTCAAGATTTCAAAAGTGTTTTGTTAAGCATACAGAAAAACAGGAAGTGACAAGTACCTATTTTATTAATTTTATTAACCTTTCACTACCGACTATGCCTTTTTGACTTGATGTTCCTTCTACATTAATTCATGCAACGTACAAGGTGCTATGCCATTGTATATCGATTTATCTGAGACAACTCTGCAGAACGTAATTCAACACCACGTATCCCTATCAAGGGCCCAATGCCCTTCTGGGCTTCAAATCAGACTTAGATTTCTTTTTTCATACATATATTTCACCTATATATTCTTCTACACATAGCAAGTTCTCAATACGATCATTCATCCAGCAAAATGATTTCTAACCCAAATCGATCATGTTTTTAACCATAACCGGACACTGTTCCCTCAATCTAACTTTACAGAAGAGCAGGGAAGGAGTTGATATTACAATACAGAAATGTAGAAAAACTTCCACCTGCTGAGAACCTCAAAGGTCCATGCAGAAATGATCCCTGGAGAAGATGTAGGAAGCAATAAAGGACCTGAGAGACCAAAAGTCATCTTCCATGGCAAACAACCCGGTCAGGATAAAAGGTTGTGTCTGAATCAGATTTTTTTTAATGTAGAGATCATGGACCAAACCAGGCCTGTGTGGAGATCTATTCCTGGGTGCCTTTGGTTGATATACCATTCTAACTTGTGAAAATGTCACAGGAAGTAGGGGCAGCCTCAATCTCTTGGGACCCTTGGAAGCAACAGTTAGGACAAAGTGGCTGCCAAGACAGTGCCCTCATTCAGTTCAGGAAGGAAGTGACCTCACCTCACTTTCTTGGTGATGGAACTCTCTGAACGTGGGATCCAGGAAGCCAGGCACACAGAGCCAATCCAAGTCCCAGTCCCAGTGGTCTCACTTGTTTGGATTTACCAAGGACAGGGTCAGTATTTTTTGGTACCTACAGATGTGACGAAGGCCAAATGCCAGGAAAGCTCGGATGCAGGGTTTTTCATGAGAAAGCAGGTAGTTGCTCACCGTTGGCTCCTAAGAAGTTCACAGAGTTGGCCAAGGAGACAAGATCTGAGACAGGAAAGGCCATTTTGGGGGAACATATTATGGCCCACAAGTCAGAGGACACTCTGGATATTCACAGACCTACTTAGGGGAAGGAGGTGCCTTTGTGGGTGTGGTTGTGGGTTTGTGGTTTTGTCTCATTTTCTGAGAATAGGTAGGACAGTCGGTTTGTTTCATTTGAAGTGGACTGTTTCTAGTAAGTCTTTTCACAGGGCGAGTGTTTCTATGTCTGTGTATTCCACTGTTTCCGTGGTTGTAGACATTAGAAAAGAGAATTCATCAATGGATATGTCCTGTCTTGTAGAAAGCTTCTCAGCATTCATATTGCCCCGTTTTTGAATGGACTGTAGCTTGCCTTATCGATGAGCAACACCTGCTACCTTCCTAAGTTTCTATTTTCGTCCTGAATTCCGGCCAATCTCAAGAATAGGCCCATGGTTTTGTGTCCAAGATATGTACCACCTCCAAGCTCTGTGACATGGCCATGTACTGGATAGCTGTAGGTGATGGCGAGCATCTCAGAAAACTCAGATATCAGTGTGACCAGGAAAGTCTCAGAGGAGAAATCCTGCTTTGGGCCTTTTGCTTACCTATTGTTCTGTTGCCCTGAATGTCAGGAAGGTCTTTGCCTCAGGCCACCCCTTTGTGAAGCCTGAAGAAAACAGTTTTCAAATGGAAATGAATGGGCATACCTGTGGCACTTTCCTTAATTGCTTTGGAAAGAGATGTGTCTGAATCAGGCCCTTGGCCCTGTGTGTGGCTGTGGCTTAGATTCTCAGCACCTGATGGATCTAAAGAAAGTTACCATGTGTGCATCCAAAAGAAAATTCGCCAAAAGAACAATTATTGGGATGAAGTCTCTCGACTTCCTCTGTAAGGTTCCTGACCTCCATCAAGTGAAAATGGGATCCTTTGGGTCAAAAGAGTTCTACAAAACCTGCAGAGGCTAGCCCATTGTGCTTGGGTTTTCTCATGACTAAAATTCACATAAAGAATCTAAACCCCACAGACAGTAGTCCTCAAATTGGAGCAGTATTAATGGCAGGCCTATTTGATCACTTTTGGTTCACAGGATGGGTGTCCAGGCCACCTTGACTTTAGGCAAATGAGGGGCAAAGGAGCTTATTTGGGACACTGTCTTGGTCTGCGCCCCTCATGGAAACCTCCAGCCAGATTATGATGAGTGTCTATATGAAAGAAGATGAGGGCCATATGGGAGGGTTCTTGTTTTAATTGTGGTAATTTGTGTGGTAGTTGGAAGAGATGACTGGGTCCACCAGGGCTTGAACTCTGGTGTGATTCCCCTTAGAGACTGAGTTCTGGAACTGACCTCAGAGAAGTATTGCCATGAATAGTGTTGGGATTTTAGGAGACCACGCATGAGAATCGGTTTTGGAAACTGAGATCTAGGCCCAGGATGGCTTTCCACAGAGCTCAGGGATTCTGAGCCAGGATATCACATGATTTAATTCTTAAAGACTTGGTAGCCATAGTTGAGAGTCCAAACACACATGGACCTCACATTGTATACCTCAATGGGCCTGGATTCATGTGTCCTTTTGGCCACTCTTTGGGAAGGCTTGCCTGTGAGTGTTCTCCAGAGCTTTCATTGAAATGAGCTTCCTCACCATTTAATGGTTCCTGAATTAAATGAAACACACAGTGCCTCCAACTTCATACTTGAAAAATGACTAGATTAATACCATGAAATTTTTGAAATCCCCATGACCAGGTGGCACTGGATAACCTTTAGATATCCTGCTGCTGATCATGAGTATAACAAACAGTGCCTTGATTGACTGAGTTTCGTGAAAATGGTGTAGAATAGAAATGCCAGTAAGTTGGAGCCTGCTGGGTAGTGGGTGTAGAGCAGTGGACTGTAGGTGTGTAAATAAATATTTTTGGTAGGACCACCTGGATCTTCCATTGGCTTCCAAAACTTGCGACTGACATGGTGCAGGCAGCAGACCTTTATATGTAAAGGCATCTTGTTATATGTAGAGGTTTCAGGGCAATGTTCAGAATCAGGTTGCTATAGTCAAGGGGAAAGCTATGTGGGATAGAAGCCTGGTTCGTACATTCTCTTTCCGACCCTGACCAACCACACATGACAGAACTCCCTCCAGCATTGTGTCCCAGTTGAACATATTGTATTTCGTGAAGCAAATACCAAATTCCCAGTGCAGCAGTAAGAAACACCCTGAAAAGTGGAGGATGACCAAATGGCTTCACAGACCACACGGGAAGACACTTAGCTCCCAGTGGCAAAAGTTTACCTACAAAGGGAGAATTCAGACCTGCTGCCTCATGTTCATTACAAAATAAACAACCATGTCCTCCAGGTTACATAGATGCAGACCCAGATTTTTGGTGTCACTATAAACGAAGCTAAATCTCCTGACAATGACATATATTTCTTTTTCTTTTTTTAATTAATTTTCATTGTAGGTTGTTCAAAACATTACATACTTCTTGATATATCATATTTCACACTTTGATTCAAGTGGGATATGAGCTCCCATTTTTATTCCATATACAGATTGCAGAATCACATCAGTTGCAGAACCATTGATTTACATATTGCCATACATATATTTCTTGTGCCTAACCTCAGAGGAAGTTTCTCAATAAGTCTTTAGGTCAGCACAGCTCCATGTTTCTGGAGTGTTTACCCTCTCCCATACTTTTGTAAACTCTTTTACCACCTCCAGTGTTGTGAACTCCTGAGCATTTTTTATTCCACATATGTATTCACAGGTTTTCTAACTCCTCTCCTCTAATTGTGTCTTACTTTTAGCGATGGTTATGTCAAGGCATTGTTCTGGATAAGAGAGGGATGATTTTTGTGTATCACATGTTTGCATACACATTAGATTCATTTTCCTATTTTCCATTTGAAATACTGAATCCCTGACACTAACCCATACCCTACTAGACTCTGACTACTAATACTAATATCATGGAGAAAAAAAAAACTAACTGAATAGAAGTACAGTCCTTTCATAGGAAGCATGGTGTATATTTGTATTTGTCTTCTTCTTTATCAAGAGTATGTGTTTTAAATTTAGTAAACTTTTCATTTTAATATTTCTCCATGATTTTTTAAAGTTATCACATATGTAAATTCCTGTCTCCCTTTCTCTGTATCCTATTCAGCACATGTAATTTTTTTATGCATATACAATATCCTACCTGGTATCACACGTACATTCTTGAAAGATCACTGGCTTTGGAATATAAAAATTGTGAGAAGAGATAACTTTCCCTAAATAATGATGGAACTGAAAATTCCACCTATGGGTGAGCTTCCTAGTGAAAAACACTATACATAAATCCATGTTCAGTAAAATGAATATTTTTGGATTTGTGAATGAATTATATTTCATGATGAATATCGATTGGCATATATATTGCTAAATATTAATGTGTGTGTGTGTGCGTGTGTGTGTGTGTGTGTGCGTGTGTGTGTGTGTGTGTATTCTCCAGATTTTAAAAAAATATGAAAAATATGTGTCTTTTTATACACTCCCTAAATTCATTCATATTCATTTATGTTCATTTAAATTCAAATTTTCACAAGATTATTCTCAGTAATATTCATACACCTGAAATATATTTTGGTTTCCTACTACTGAAAACTAAGTTCAGTGGATGGTGCTTAAAAATCCTAATATTTCTACAGTAACTGACCCAGTTTAACATTAATGCAAGTAGATTGCTATGGGACATGATGTGTAATTTGAAGTTCATTTTTACTCAACACTGGTACATTACTATTTCTTCAGTTTATGGACATCATAGGATGTATTTTTTCATCCACAACTTCACAAATTTTTTGGCATTTGGTTCACTTTCAATTACTTACTACTTCAGAACACATGTATTCCTCCATGTTTCTTTACTGGTCTTTTCACTAGACTTCTTTCTAAACACATTATTTTCGATTCCATAATCATTTTTGAAGCAAAACTCACTCTTCACGATAAACCGTAACCCTAATAATACCATTGCATATATAACTGGTTGGAATGATGGTATATATATCAATATAAGATTTCCAATATATTTTCAGATGCAAACTCAAACCATTATTTAATGTTGGATCCAGTTACATACTTTATTCACAATATGGTCTATTCATGCATCATCTCAATAATCATCAACACAAGGTACACCTATTTTTATCCCCAGTACTAATTTATAAGTTTCCAGAATATTACTCCCCTTTATAGTGCAAGAAATACTCATGTCACCTGATCTACATATACATTTTACCACAGTAGTATTCTGTACACAAAATGCAAAGGTCACACATATGATTGTACCAAAGCCTAAATGGGAAGTGACCATGGATTACTAAAAGCATCTATGTCCAGGGTGCCTACTGCTCTCAAATGTCAATCCTATTGGTTACTACATATTTGTTTCTTCCTAAGATTATATATTTAACCTCAAGCCTTTTGAAAATATCTAATCCTATCACTCACTTTATACGTTTCCTGATTTCCTAATGCCCCTATTGATATCTGCTTTCCTACATATTTTTCCCAGTTCATCATTGTGACTGTCTCTTCACATGTGCTGACATTTACATTCACCCTCTAACTGAAAACCAATTGCTAAAGAACTTTTGGTCCAACTCCGAGACTCACTCTTCTTCCTAAACCTACTTACTATCTTCCTAATCCTACAGACTATCCCTTTTGACTGGATGTTCTCTTCTACTTTCAATCATCCGAGGTATAGGGTCCTATGCCATTGTATATCAATTTATCTGAGACCTCGGTGCAGAACATGATTCAATCTAAGTATACCAATCAAGGGCCCAATGCCTTTCTGGGCTTCAAATCTTTCCTAGATCTCTGTTCTCATACATATATTTCACATTTATATTGTTATAAATATCACAGGTTCCCAATACCATAATTCATCCAGCAGAATGACTCCTAACCCAAATCGAACATGCTATTAACACTAACCATACACTGTTCCCTCAATCTCACTTTACAGAAGAGCAGGGACAGAGTTGGTCTTAAAATCCAGGAAGGTAGGGTATCATCCCCCAGCTGAGAACCTCAAAAGTCCCTGCAGAAATAATCCCTGGAGAAGGTGTAGGCAGGTATGAAGGATTTGAGAGAGCAAAAGTCATCTTCCATGGCAAACAACCTGGTCAGGTTGAAGGGATGTGTCTGAATTAGCCTCTCTCTTCCTAATGTAGAGAAGATGGACCAAACCATGGCTGTGTGGAGAGCTGTTCCCCGGTGCCTATGGTTGATATACCATTCTAACTTATGAATGAGTCACAGCAAGTAGAGGCAGACTCCATCTTTTGAGAACCTCGGAAGCAACTGTTAAAACAAAGTGGTTTCCAAGGCAGTGACTTCATTCAGTTCTTGAAGGAAGTGACCTCACCTTACATTATTGGTGATGAAAGTCTGTGATCTTGGGATCCAGGAAACCAGGCACACAGAGTCAAACCCACTCCATGTCCCAGTGGGCTCACTTGTTTGGATTTAACAAGACAGAGTCACTCTTTCTTGGTACCTACTGATGTGAGGACAGTCAAATGCCTGGAAACTATGAAGACTGGCCTTTCCAGAGAAAGCAGGTAGTTTCTCACCACGGGCTCCTGACAACTTCACAGAGTTGGCTAAAGAGACCAGATTGAAGACAGGACACGCCATTTTTGGGGAACATAGTATGGCCCACAAGTCAGAGGACACTCCGGATAGACACAGACCTACTTTGGGGAAAGAGGTACCATTTTGGGTGTGAGTGTGAGTTTGTGGTTTTGTCTCATGTTCTGAGAATAGTTAGGAAAGCTGGTTTGTTTGTTTTGGAGTGAACTGTTTCTAGTAAGTCCTTTGACAACGTGAGTGTTTCTGTGTCTATATATCATACTGTGTCCGTGATTGTAGACAGTAGAAAAGAGAATGCATCAATGGATGTGCCCTGTCTACGAGAAAGCTTCAAAGCATTCATCCTGTGCAATTTATGAATGGACTGCAGCTTGCCGTATGGATGGGCAATTCCTGCCATCTTTCTAAATTCCTGTTTTCTTCCTGAATTCTGGACACTCTCCAGAATACGCTCATGATTTTGTGTCCAAGATATGTACCACCTCCATCTCTGTGACATGGCCATGTACTGGATAGCTGATGGGAATGGTGAGTATCTCAGAAAACTCAGATATCAGTATGCCCAAGAAAGTCTCAGTGGAGAAACCCTGCTTTGGGCCTTTTGCTTACCTATTCTGTTGCCCTGAATGTCAGGAAGGTCTTTGCCTTAGGCCACACTTTGTGAAGCCTGAAGAAAATAGTTTTCAAATGGAATTGAATGGTCATTACCTGTGCCTCTTCGGTTAATTGCTTTGGAAATGGATGTGTCTGAATCAGCCTCTTGGCCCTATGTGAGGCTGTGGCTTAGATTCACAGTACATGATGGGTCTAAAGAAAAATCCCATGTGTGCATCCAAAACCAAAATGGACAAAAGAACTGTCATGGTGGATAGAGTCTCTCGCCTTCGTCTGTAAGGTTCCTGACCTCCATTAAGTGAGAATAGGGATCATTTGGGTCAACTGAATTTTTTAAAGCCCTGCAGTGGCTATCCCATAGGTTCGTGGGTTTTCTCATGACTCCAATTCACATCTATGTTTACTGAATAGCAGGGACAGTGTTGGTCTTACAATACAGGAATGCAGTGGATCTTCCATCTGTTGAGAGCCTCAAAGCTCCATGCAGAAATGATCTCTGGAGAAGATGTAGGCAGCTATGTAAGACCTGAGAGAGCAAAAATCATCTTCCATGGCAAACAACCTGGTCAGGATTAAGGGTTGCGTCAGAATGAGCCTATCTCTTCTTAATGTAGAGAAGATGGACCAAACCCGGCCTGTGTGGAGAGCTGTTCCCTTTTGCCTACGGGTGATATACCATTTTAACTTGTGAAAGTGTCACAGGAAGTAGGGGCAGCCCTCATCTCATGGGACCGTTGGGAGCAATTGTTATGACAAAGTGGTTGCCAAGGCAGTGATCTCATTCAGTTCCTGAAGGAAGTGATCTCATCTCACTTCCTTGGTGATGGAACTCTCTGAACTTGGTATACAGAAAGCCAGGCACCCAGAGCCAGTCCCAGTCCTATTCCCAGTGGTCTCACTTTTTTGGATTTACAAAGGACAGAGTCAGTATTTCTTGATACCTACTGATGTGAGGATGGCCAAATGCCAGGAAAGCTCGGAAGAGGGGCTCTTCCTGAGAAAGCAGATAGTGGCTCACTCCTGGCTTCTAACAACTTCACATTGTTGGCCAAGAAGACCAGATCTGAGACAGGTCAGGCCATTTCGGAGGATCATAGTATGGCCCATCAGTCAGAGCACACTCCGGAGAGTCACAGACCTATTTGGGGGAAGGAGGTGCCATTGCGGGTGTGGGTTTGTGGTTTTGTCTCATGTTCTGAGAATAGTTAGAAAAGGCGGTTTGTTTGGTTTGGAGTGAACTGTTTCTAGTAAGTCGTTTGACAATGCAAGTGTTTCTATGTCTGTGTATCCCACTGTGTCCGTGCTTGTAGACATTAGAAAAGAGAATGCATCAATGGATGTGTCCTGTCTCATAGAAAGCTTCCCAGCATTCATCCAGCACAATTTATGATTTGAATGCGGCTTGCCTTATTGATGGGCGATACCTGCTACCTTCCTAAGTTGCTGTTTTCTTCCTGAATTATGGTCAATCTCCAGAATAGGCTCATGGTTTTGTGTCCAAGATATGTACTACCTCCAAGCTCTGTGACATGGCCATGTACTGGATAGCTGAATGGAATGGCGAGCATCTCAGAAAACTCAGATATCAGTGTGACCAGTAAAGTCTCAGTGGAGAATCCCTGCTTTGGGCCATTTGCTTACCTATTGTTCTGTTGCCCTGAGAGTCAGGAAGGTCTTTGTCTCAGGCCAACCCTTTGTGAATCCTGAAGGAAAGATTTTTCAAATGGAAATGAATATGCTTTACCTTTGGCTCTTTCCTTAATTGATTTGGAAAGAGATGTGTGTGAATCAGCCTCTTGGCCCAGTGTGATTCTTTGACTTAGATTCTCAGCACCTGATGGATCTAAAGAAAGATCCCATGGGTGCATAAAATCCAAAATGGCAAAAAGAGCAGTCATTGTTGATGAAGTATTTTGCCTTCCTCTGTAAGGTTCCTGAATTCCATCAAGTGAGAATAGGGATCTTTTGGGTCAAATGAGTTCTTCAAATCTATTCAGAGGCTATCCAATTGGTGCTTGAGTTTTCTCATCTTTCCAATTCACATAAAGAATCTGTACCCGACAC
This sequence comes from Callospermophilus lateralis, assembly GCF_048772815.1. Lineage (NCBI taxonomy): Eukaryota > Metazoa > Chordata > Mammalia > Rodentia > Sciuridae > Callospermophilus > Callospermophilus lateralis. The sequence continues at coordinate 317,042 of NW_027512838.1, forward strand.
TCAGTAGGACTCAAATTGGAGAAGCAGAGCAGTATTAAGGGCAGGCCTATTTGATCACTCCTGGTACACAGGAAGGGTGTACAGGCCACTGGGAATTTAGGCAAATGAGGGGCAACAGAGCTTATTTTGGACACTGTCTTGGGCTACGCTAATGCTATCAAATGTCAATCCTATTGTTGACTTCATATTTGTTTTATCCTAAGCTCACATATTCATCCTCAACCCTGTTGAATATATCTAATCCCATCACTCACTTTATTCTTTTCCTGATTTCCTAATGTCTCTATTGATATCTGCTTTCCTACATATTTTGCCCTGTGCATCATTGTGACTGACTCTTCACTTGTGTTGACATTTACATTGACTCTCTAACCAAAACCCTATTGCTAAAGAACTTTTGTTCCAAATCCTATACTCACTTTTCTTCCTAAACTTACCGACTATCTTTCTAATCCAACTGACTATAACTTTTTGAATGGATGTTCTCTTCTACATTCAATGATCCAAGTAGAGTTCAGGTTTCTATTCAACTGGGTGAGGGAGTAGATTCTGCAGTTTGGCAATTGGGGACAGCACATTCTGGCAACAAGATTAGCAAAGAGTTCTCAAGATTTCAACAGTGTTTTGTTAAGCGTACAGAAAAACAGGAAGTGACAAGTACATATTTTATTAACCTTTCATTCCCCACTTCTTTTTCTGGCTACTTTTAATCATAAAAGTGATCATTGTGGGGTGTCACATTCTATGTCTGCTAGTGGGGTATTACCATAATTTTAATTTGTCCAATTTGAGCTTGGAGAAAAGAAATTACATGATTGAGGAAACAGAGTTTTATAGTTAGTAATACTATGAGGATTATTATTGGACCAGCCAGGGTTGATAAAAACGTAATTAACCAGGGGGACTGTGTAAAAAAAGACTCAAACTACCGTTTTTGTGCCTCTCTCTCTCGTTGTTGCTCTTCAAGGCATCTTTTTAATTTACTCATAGATTTTTTTACAACTCCAGTATTGTCGACATAAAAACAACATTCTTCCCTCAATGAAGCACAAAGGCCCCCTTCTGTCATGAAAAGGAGGTCCAACCCTCGCCTTTTCTGTAAAACAACTTCAGAGAGAGAGGTTAAAGATTCCTGCAAAGCTGTGATGGAGGTTTCTAAAATCTTTAAGTTTTGATCTATTGCTTCTTCTAATTGGGTCACTTGTTGTGTCCCATGGACCAGAGCAGTGGTTCTTGTGCCCAACCCTGCAGCAACTCCTATTCGTAATAGAATGGCTAAGGTGAGGGACATATGTTCCCAGCGGAACCGGGTTGTATGTCCCCCTCTTTGATCTTCAGATGAACCTGCGTCATGATAGAGTACTCTGGGAAACATCTGCACCATTTCACAATTAATCACATCTGTTGACCATTTCATGAAAACATAAACTATGTTTAAGTATATAGAATTATACTGTTGTAGGGACGGACAAGGCAAGGCACCTAAGATAGCACCAAAGACACGGAAACAGTCTTTTTTGGTTTCAACCAGATTCAGAGGGCATTGCTTCTGTTGTAATCAATTAATCCCCTGAAACCCAAGTTACGTAGTTTCAGAATTTTGTACCCAACACGTAAGGGAAGGGGCTCAGAAGTTCACAGTCTGCAGAAGTTCACAAAAAGCAGTTTTTGTTTCTGTTTTTTCCTCAGTTTGGGCAAGTTAACTTTTCAAGGACACCTGGGTGTGGGTGTCTTCCCTTTCTTTTTTTCCCCCTTCCAGCTGTTTCCATACAGCCCAGTTTGTAACTTCTTTATCTTAGAAATGTAGCCATCTCTGTGAAGCCCCAGCTCAAGGCCAGAGGACTTTTTTTCAAATATTTTGTGAAAAACTAGTAAGGGTGTGTCTAGATCAGGAGTGCTGAATTTTTTAGCCAGTTGCCAAGGAGACCAGGGCAACACAAAAATAGGAAGTTTATCTACAGTGAACTCTTTTATAGGGACTCTTTTGCTGAAAGTCCTAAATCAGCCATGGTGAAGACTTCTGGAGAAGGTCAGTTAAGACTTTTCTGTGGGCCTGGTACAGAGGGGGACAATTTGGAAGGCAGAAATAAGAGCAGCTCTGTGGATCTGAGAATGAGGAAGGAGAGATGTAAAAGAATATTGGGAGAGGGCTTTGGGATCTTAATAGCAACAAAAACTTGAGCAGTAGAACAGATAGAACAGAGGGGGAGACGGGAGTGAGATTCCAAAAAGCCTGTGAGGGACTTTAAATTCTTAGTAACCTGTTTTTAGTGATGACAAAGCAACATTAAAGGCCATTTTCATTACATCTTGTATTAGGGTCTGAGGATTCTTCTCAGCGGGTTTGAGCTTTGCATTAGGTGGTAAGAGGACTGGGTGGGACCCGGTGCGGGCACTGACAGGAGAGGAGAGGAGTGAGTGAATGGAGTGGTACCTCAGTACCTGCAACCTCAGCAAGGGAGCAATGGTCTGAGAACCAGTCGAGATTTGGGTTTTTGATCTAGATATTGGAGGGGAGAAATCAAGTTGCTGAGGTGGGAGTGACAGCAGAGAGTCTAGAGCACAAGGCTGAGGGTGAGCATCTATTGGAGAAGCATAGTTCAGGATGTGAGCAAAGGAGAGAGAAGGCCTCCACATAGCGGAATCTCCTTTCACCCTTTTGAGCACTTGCAGAAGTTAAAAAGGTCACACAGAATTTGAGGATCTAGAGACCCCTCTGGGGGCCATCGGTTTTGGTTATCTAATTCGTAATATGGCCAATGCTGTGTACAGAATTTGATGAGGAGTTTGGGTTCCATCTGACAGTCCCTGTATGCTCACATCCCCATGACTTACAATAGAAGTCTGCTCTCCCCCCCCACAGCCGTGACTGTTTGTGGCTTTGATAGTCTGCCGGGCAAACATAGTAATCTAGGCTAGCCAACCTGCATCTGGCTCACGTGTCCCTACATCTATAATGTTTGTTTCCATTATCTATGGTACGGAAGGGATTTAATGGAATTTTAGTGGGATCCTGTTAATCAGGGATATCCCAATAGGAAAGACCTATAGCCAGCTGACAAATGACTGGGTGGAGAGATGGCCACCAGGTTCGTAAGGGGGCTGTATTCGAGATAGGCCATACTTCGTGTCCAGTAGGATTTGTGATCAGCCATCGCAGCTTAAGGGGCTGATGAGGGTTAAGACTACTGGTCGTCAAGGGGAGAATAAATATCTTCCAGGATCTTCTTTACAACCATTTGCGATGTTTCTTTTTTCTTCTTTTTTATTTCTTTTTTTTGTGTGTGTGGGGAAGGCTTCAATACATCCTGAAAATGTATGTTCAAAGACTAGGAGTTATTTAAGTCCATACCTTACTGGCTTAATTTCAGTAAAGTCCACTTCCCAGAATTGTCCTCGTCTGGTTCCTCATAGGTGCTTTCCTGCAGGAAGCTTGGAAGTGTAAGCTTTAACCAATTAATGGACCTGACAGGCTTTTGTTACCCATTCAGTTATTTCCTTTTGCTGTGAGTAGGTTAGTGGAAAACTGTGTTCTTGATCCTTCACGAATGAATGCAGTTTCTTTGAACAAAGGTGAGTGAGTTGATGAACATTTGCTACTGACATAGTTAGAGCCATGATTATAGGAGTAGTTACTGAAGGATTAAAAAATTCCACTTGGGGGCCTTCAGGGTTAAAAGTTATTTTGGCCCAGAGCTTGGTGAGCAGAACTCTGCCTATCAATGTGGCCAGGGATTACTAGGAAGGAGTGATGGATTTTTCCTTTTCCCTGTTCCATGGTCCTCGTAGTTGTCAAAGCCCGATATTTACTTCTGTTAGACTCTTGAATTAGAGACCTTTTATTCGGTAGAGGGCCCAATGGGCCTTACGGGCTGAGTATATTCCCCCTGCATCTACTTCAAAGTTTATTGTGTTCCCCTCCACTTCAAAAGTTACCTTGAGGTCAGGGAGAGGATCTGAGCCCGGACTTTCTTAGTATTACTCCAGAGTCAGAATATCTGGCTGGCATGGCTGTCTCTTTCTAGGGCACTCTTTGGCCCAGTGTCCTTTTTCTTTAGAGTAGGCACATTGATCTGAGGCCAGGGGTGGCCTCTAGTGTGTGCCCAGGTATCCCTTCCTGTCTCTCTGTTTCTTAGTTTCTGGCCTATTTGTTGTTGTGACCAGGACCTTAGTCAATGCCTTAGTCTGTCTTTTGTTTCTTTTATCCTCACTCAGCTCCCTTCTCTTCCTCAGTTTCTCTCTTAAAGTATACCTTCTCGGGTTCTCTGACTAAATCCCTCAACGTCATATCTTGTAATCCATCTAAGCATTGTAACTTTCTTTTAATATCCAGGGCAGCTTTCCCAATAAAGGCCATTGTGACAGATGCCTTTTGATCCTCTGCCTGAGGATCGAAAGGAGTATGTCTCTTATATGCCTACATAATTATCTCTAGGAACATACAGGGAGATTCATCAGGCCCTTAAATAATCTCTCTTACCTTGGCCAAATTAGTTGGTCACCTAGCGGCCACTAAGATACCCACTATTAGAGCCCGGCGATAAGTGGACAGATGCTCCCTACCTTCAAAGGTGTTGGGGTCCCAGTTGGGTCGTTTCAAGAGAAAGCCGGCTTTGAATATGTTGGGAAGTTGTGTCGGTCACGCATTTGGTCCGAGGATACTTTTTTCTAGCCTCCAGGAGGATTCTCTTTTGTTCCTCTGTCATGAAGAGAGTGCCTAGGAGTTGTTGGCAGTCATCCCAAGTAGGTTGGTGTGAAAACATCAATGACTTCACCAGACCTGAGAGCCAGGTTGGGTCCTCGGTAAAAGGGGGATTGTTATTTTTCCATTTATATAGGTCTGAAGAGGAGAAGGCCAATACTGGTAGGCTTCCATTTTTTTCCCCATGGCCATCGTCAATCATTGGCCCTTAGGGATGGAGGGAAGCAACACGGGAGTTCCAGGGTTTTCAATCATTTGCCACCAGCGAGTTCCTTTAGCAAGTCCAGCTTCCTCCAGGGGAGGAGGGGCTGTGTGTGACGCAGGGGAGTTATCTGGAGGGCCCTGGGCTGGCTTAGCGTCCTCCAATTGCGGAGAGGCTGAGTCAGCAGCTGGAGAATCACTTAGAGGGTGTTGGGGGTTGTGGGACAAGGGTAGAAGATAAGGAAGGGGAGGAGAGTCCAGTAGAGTCAAATCTTGTGACTCAGGGAGAACAGAGGGTGGAGGAGGAGGAGGAGCAGAGGGGTTGAGAGATCGTGGGGGAAGGAGTAGGAACGGGGACACAGCAAGGAAAGGCTTCACCCACGGAAGAGGAGATTTGCAGAGGTCCTGCCAAGTTAAGGTATATTCCTGTTTATCAGTATGGCTATGTGGCCCTGGCTGTAAGACAATATCTCTGTCTTTTTAAATTAGTGGTAAGTAGAAAGATCCTTCTAGGGGCCATCCAAATCCAAAGGTGGGCCATTCTGAGGCACACAGAGTCTGCCAGGTCCAGCGTTTTACTGAAAAAGAAACATTCTGAGCCCTTAAGCGGACTTTGGTCCATAGATCAAGGGTCAGGGACAGAGGCATTGAAGTGATCTGTCCCATAATGAAAGATACACAAACAGTAAAAGCAACGACACAGGACACAGACAAGAGAAAACAATAAAGACAGGCAATGGACGTCCAACACTGAGACCAAGACTGAGCAGGCGGCAAAACCCGATGGGCTGGCAATACCGAATCTGAAACAAAGTATCACTGAGTCAAGGGGACTATTATTCCTCGATTCCTGAGTCCTCTGTGGCCTCCCCCAGGGACTTGGCTTGTGGCTCTGTGACACGTCTGCCAGCCACCATCAAAGAGAGCTCACACACTTCATCGACAGCCATTTTGCCAAGCCCTAACCTGAAACCTGAAACCAGAAAGAGGCGCCTTACTTACCCTGAGAGTAGCCCATTGGGGTCTCTCGTTCACCGCTGCTTTATTTCGGTGGAACCTCCATATATAAAGATCGGAAGAGCATTGGGGGAAGAGACCACTAAGAGACTCTCTCATGCAGAAACAAAGGGTTTATTGGGGGTCCAGCATGCTGGGGCTCAGAGCTCATTTGAATAGAGCAGAGAACCCTGAGAACAGCTTAAGCAGAGCTTATATACTTTCCTTGAAGAGGGCAGGGAGGAAAGTTTATTGATGGGCCTGGGCGGGTGAGCAGTTTGCGTGCAACTGGGTGAGGGAGTACATTCTGAAGTTTGGCTGTTGGGGACAGCACATTCTGGGAAAAAGTTTAGAAAACACTTCTCAAGATTTCAACAGTGTTTTATTAAGCATACAGAAAAACAGGAAGTGACAAGAATCTATTTTATTAACATTTCACTACCGACTATACTTTGCCAGATTTCCTAAAGTCTCTATTGATATCTGCATTCCTACATATTTTCCCCAGTTCATCATTGTGATTAATTCTTCACATGTGCTGACATTTACATTCACTCAATACCCGAAACCCTATAGCTAAAGAACTTTTGGTCCAAATCCTATACTCACTCTCCTTTATAAACATACCGACTATCTTCCTAATACTCCTGACTATCCATTTTGACTGGAAGTTCTCTTTGAAAATCAATCATCCAAGTTACAAGGTCCTATGCTTAATACCGCAATCAAGGGCCCAATGCCCTTCTGGGCTTCAAATCTTACCTAGATTTCTGTTTTCAGATTCCTATATTTTACCTATATATTCTTGAAAATATCGCAGATTCCCAATACCATTATTCATCCAGCAGAATGATTTCTATTCCAAATCAAACCTGTTATTAACCCTAACCATACACTGTTCCTTCAATCTAACTTTAGAGAAGAGCAAGGACAGAGTTGGTCTTAAAATACAGGAATGTAGGGGATCTTCCAACTGCTGAGAAACTCAAAGGTCTATGTGCAAATGATCCCTAGAGAAGTTGTAGGCACCTATGAAGGAACTGAGAGAGCAAAAGTCATCTTTCATTGCAAACAACCTGGTCAGCATGAAGGGATGTGTCTGAATCAGCCTCTCTCTTCTTTATGTAGAGAAGAAGGACAAAACGAGGCCTCTGTGGAGAGCTGTTCCTGGTTACCAATATTTGATATACCATTCTAACTTGTGAAAGTGTCAAAAAAATTAGGGACAGCCTCCATTTCATGGGACCTTTGGAAGCAAATGTTAGGACAATGTGCTTGCCAAGGCATTGACCTCATTCAGTTCCTGAAGGAAGTGACCTCACCTCACATTCTTGGTGATGGAACTCTCTGAACTTGGGATCCAGGCATCCAGGCACACAAATCTAGTCCCAGGCCCAGTCCCAGTGGTCTCCCTTCTTTTGATTTACCAAGGACAGAGTCAGTCTTTCTTGGTATCTACTGATGTGAGGATGGCCAAATGCCAGGAAAGCTCTGAAGAGTGGCCTTTCCTGAGTAAGCAGGAAGTGGCTCACCGCTGTCTCCTGACAACTTCACAGAGTTGGCCAAGGAAACCATATCTGAGACAGAACAGGCCATTTGATGGGAACATAGTACGGCCCACCAGTCAGAGGTCACACCCGATAGTCAGAGACCTACTTTGGGAAAGGAGGTGACTTTGTGGGTGTGAGTGTGTGTTTGTGATTTTGTCTCATGTTTTGAGAATAGGTAGGAAAGGCAGTTTGTTTGGTTTGGAGTGGACGATTTCTAACAAGTGATTTGACAAGGCGAGTGTTTTTAAGTCTGTGTATCCCACTGTGTCCATGGTTGTAGACATTAGAAAAGAGAATGCATCAAAGGATGTGTCCAGGCTAGTAGAAAGCTTACCAGAATTCTTTCTGCCCAATGTATGAAAGGAATGCGGCTTGCCTTATGGATGGGTAACACCTGCTATCTTCCTAAGTTCCTGTTTTCTTCCTGAATTCTGGCCACTCTCCAGAATAGGCTCATGATTTTGTGACCAAGATAAGTACCGCCTCTAAGCTCTGTGACATGGCCATGTACTGGATAGCTGAAGGGAATGGTGAGCATCTCAGAAAATTCAGATATCAGTGTGACCAGGAAAGTCTCAGTGGAGAAACACTGCTTTGGGCCATTTGCTAACCTATTGTTCTGTTCCCCTGAATGTCAGGAAGGTCTTTGCCTCAGGCCACCCCTTTGTGAAGCCTAAAGAAAACAGTTTTCAAATGGAAATGAATGGGCATCACCTGTGGCTCTTTGCTTAATTGCTTTGGAAAGGGATGTGTCTGAATCAGCCTCTTGGCCCTGTGTGAGGTTGTGGCTTAGATTCTCAGCACCTGGTGGATGTAAAGAGAGATCCCATGTGTGCATCCAAAACCAAAACGGCCAAAAAGCAGTCCTTGTGGATGAAGTCTGTCGCCTTCCTCTTTAAAGTTCTTGAACTCCATCAAGTGAGAATAGGGATCCTTTGGGTCAAATGGGTTCTTCAAAGACCTGCAGAGGTGCTTGTGATTTCTCATGACTGCAAATCACATAAAAATATATACCTGACACTCAGTTTTCCACAAATTGGAGAAGCATAGAAGTATTAACGTCTAGCATATTTGATCACTCCTGTTTCACATGAAGGGTGTCCAGACCACCCTGAATTTACGCCAATGAGGGGCAAGGGAGTTATTTTGGACACTCTCTTGGACTCCGCCACTCATGGAAACCTTCCGCCAGAGGTTGTGATTAGTGTCTATATGGAAGAAGATGAGGGCCATATGGGAGGGTTTTGGTTTTAAATTTGGTCATTTGTGTCCAGTATGAAGACATGACCTGGACCACCTGGGCTTGAACTCTGGTGTGATTCCCCTTAGAGACTGAATTCAGAGAAGTATTGCCATGAATTTTGTTGGGATTTTAGGAGTCCACCCATGAGAATCACCCTTGGAAACTGAGATCTAGGCCCAGGTTGGCTTTCCACAGAGCCCTGGGTATCTCAGCCAGGATATCACATGATTTAATTCTGAAAGACTTGGCAGCCATAGTTGAGAGTCACAACACCCATGGACGTCACATTGTAGACCTCAATGGGCCTGGCTTCATGTGACATTTTGGCCACTCTTTGGGAAGCCTTGCCTGTGAGAGTTCTACAGAGCATTCATTGAAATGAGCTTCCTCACCATTTAATGGTTCCTGAATGAATTGAAACCCACAGTGCCTGCAACGTCATCCTTGAAAAATGCCTAGATAAATACCATGAAATTTTTGAAATTCCCATGACCAGGTGGCACTGGAGAAACTTTGGATGTCCTGTTGCTGATGGTAAATATGCAAGACAGTGCCTTGATTGAGTGGGTTTCATGAAAATGGTGTAGAACAGAGATGCCAGTATGTTGGAACCTGCTGAGTAGTGGGCCTAGAGCAGTGGTAGGCAGATGTGTGATAAAAAATTTGTGGTGGGGCCATGTGGATCTGCCATTGGCTTCCAAATGGCTTGTGACTGACATGGTGCAGCCAGCAGACCCTTCCATGTAAAGGCTTCTTGTTATATGGAGATGTTTCCGGGCAATGTTCAGAATCAGGTTGCTATAGACATGTGGCCAAGCTATGTGGGATAGAAGCCTGGTTGGTGCATTCTCCTGCAGACCCTGACCAACCACACATGAAAGAATTGCCTCCAGAACTGTGTCCCAGTTGAACTTCTTTTATTTCATGAAGCAAATGCCAAAGTCCCAGTGCAGCAGCAAGAAACACCACGAAAAGTGGAGGATGACCAAATGGCTTCCCAGTCCACATGGGAATACCCTTAGCCCCCAGTGGCCACAGTTTACTTACAAAGAGAGAATTCAGCACTGCTGCCTCATGTTCATTGGAAAATAAGAAATCATGTCCTCCAGGTCACATAGATGCAGACACAGCTTTGATGGTCTCACTAGAAAGAAGCTAAAGCTCCTGACAAAAACATATATTTCAAGTGCCCAAACTCAGAGGCAGTTTCTCAAGAAGTATTTAGGCCAGCAGAGCTCCATATATATGGAGTTTTTATCCTGTCCCATACTAGGAAAACTCCTCTACCACTTCCAAGGTTGTAAACTCCTGAGCATATTATTCACAGATTTTATTACTCTACTCCTCTAATTGTGTCTTACTTTGGGGGAAGGAAATGTCAAGGAATTGTTCTGGATGAGAGTGGGAAGATTTTGTTTAGCACATATTTGCATACACATTGGTTTCATTTTTCTATTTTACATTTGATATACTGAATCCCTGACACTAACACATACCCTACTAGATTCTGAATACTAATCCTAATATGATGGAGGAAAAATAACCGAAACAGAATAGAAATACAAGCAGTTCAGAGGAGGCACGTTGTATACTTGGACTTGCCTTTTGCATTATATAGGGTAGGAGTTATAAATCTAGTCAATTTTTTGTTGAAATAGTTTTCCATGTGCTTTTACAGTTAACAAATATGTGAATTCCTGTCTCCCTTTCTCTGTATTCTATTCAGCACATGTATTTTTATATGCACATTTAGAATCCTACCTGGTATCACACGTACATTCTTGTGAGTTACATAACTTGGCAGATACAAAGTGTGAGAAGAGATCACTCCTCCTAAACGCTGTTTGAACTGAAAATTCAAAGTATGGGTGAGCTTCCTAGTTGAAAAAAGTTATACATAAATCCATATCCAGTAAAATGAATATTTTTGGATCTGTGGATGATATGTATTTCACGGTGTAATTTGATTGGCATATATATTGCTAATTTTTAAAATCTGTGTGTGGTTATATATATATATATATATATATATATATATATATATATATATATATATATATTCTCTCCAGATATTTCAAAATATTTAATATATGTGTCTTATTATACACTCCCTAAATTCATTCATGAATATGTATGTGGATTTATAAAAAACTTTTCACAAGATTATTCTCAGAAATATTCATTCACCTGATATACGTATTTTTTTCCTAGTATTGAAAACTAACTTCAGTGAATGGTGCATATGAATCCTAATATTTCTACAGTAACTGATCCAGTTTCACATCAATGCAAGTAGATTCCTATGGGACATGATAAGTATTTTGAAGGTCATTTTTATTTCAACACTGGTACATTACTATTTCTTCAGTTTATGCACATTATAGGATATATATTTCATCCACAAGTTCACAAATTTATAGGCATATATTTCACTTTCAATCACTTTCTGCTTCAGAAAACACGTGTTCCGCCATGTTTCAAACTGGTCTTTTCATGAGACTTCTTTCAAAACACATTATTTTTGATTTCCATAATCACTTTTGAAGCAAAACTCACACACTCTTCATGATAAACCATAAGCCTAGGATTACAATTAGATGTATAACTAGTTGTTATGAATGATTCTATATCAATATATGATTTCTTGAGAGGCAAGATGGCCACAAAGGGAGTGCAGTAACTCCGTGTACTGCGTCACTGTGAGGGAAAATGACGAGTTAGAACGGCTAAAAGCTATCTTGTTAGGAATTTCCAGCAAAATTGGGGTGCTCCAAAACCTAGTGGAAGGATTTTCATCGCACGAGGATCAGCTTCAGTGGCTCAAATGCGAGTGATCTGTCCGTCTGTATGGAGCGCTGCTTGTTCGGCAGATCACCCCATGGCTGGAGTCTGCGGCGCGCGCTGGGAAATGACAGGCTGGTGGCGCAGAGATACAGCAATGCTGATTCTGTGGGCTCCTGCCAGCTAGGCATTTGCTGAGCTCGGAGCTGAATTCTGGGTTGGAGACAGGGAAAGGAAACGGTCCAGGTTGGTTCTCCACACCGGTCAGACCACGGAGGAAGCCAGCGGCCACCATCTTGGAGAGCTGACGTCACCATCCTTGTTTTCGACTGATTGCAGCTCTTTCAGCTATAGAACAGGTAATTTCAGGCTGTCAATTGTCTGCATCTCGCAGACAAATTGCTCAGACTTAGTGCTAAATAACCCGCAGAAACTGCTTCTTGGAGCCTGCTCCTATCAGAACATGCACCGAGCCCGGAGTGTCGGAGTTCCGGCTCCCGGAGCTGCTCTGGCCCAGGGCTATAGAACCCGCTGAAACTGCTTCTTGGAGCCTGCTCCTGTCGGAGCATGCACCAAGTCCGGAGAGGCCGAATTCTGGCTCCCGGAACTGTTTTGGCCCGGTGATAAAGAACCCGCGGAAACTGTTTCTCGGTCCGGGTCCTGCTGAATGCTGTGGAGGCCAGAGGGGCCGAACAGAGCCGCCGCCCGGGCCCGTAACAGGTCCAGCGACCTGCCGGCGTGGTAGTCAAGAAAACCCGGAGGCAGCACTGGCACAGGAGCCAGCGGTAGCTGCGCGGCGCGGGTCTCCCAGCTACCGCTCCCACCAGTGCTGACAACTGAGGTCTCTTGCACCGACTCGCCTCGGCGTGGGACTCACGGCTACCGCTCCCACCAGTGCTGACAACTGAGGTCTCTTGCACCAGATACGGGGGCGTGGCTACGAGAAGGTAAGCAAATTGGCTGGGGTTTCTCAGCCCCAAGCTCTACAAACTTAGGGCCTGAGGGAGGCCAACGAGAAGAGTGTGCCCAGGCACTAATGAAACAGCTGCTCCACGCGTGTGCAAGGTAGGCGGAACTGTGAACACCGACAAAACAGGCCCAGTGAACCGCCAGACACATCCCTCCGGTTGGGGGAGGGGCAGAGCCACCGGGCGCCTGCAAGGTAGGCGGACCCGCGACCCACCAGCAGAAAATGCACAGCAATCCACAAAGCGGCATAGCCACCCCCCGAGCCTACAAGGTAGGCAGACCTGTGACCTACCGGCAGGTCATGCCCAAAAACCTGCGGAGGGGCACAGCTGCCCCACGTGCCTGCTAGGTAGGCTGAACCGTGACCACCAACAGAACAGGCCCAGCGGCCGGCCAGACACATCGCCCCGCCCAGGTTGGGGGAGGGGCAGAGCCGCCGGGCGCCTGCAAGGTAGGCATACCTGCGAATCACCAGCAGATCAGGCCCAGCAACCGCGGAGCGGCAGAGCCACCCCCGGGCCTGCAAGGTAGGCACACTTGCCACCCACCGGCAGGTCAGGCCCAACAAACTGCGGAGGGGCACAGCTGCCCCACGAGCCTGCTAGGTAGGCAGAACCCTGACCACCGACAGAACAGGCCCAGAGGCCGGCCAGATACATCGCCCCGCCCCGGTTGGGGGAGGGGCAGAGCAGCCGGGCGCCTGCAAGGTAGGCAGACCTGCCACTCACCAGCAGATCAGGCCCAGCAACTGTGGAGCGGCAGAGCCACCCCCGGGCCTGCAAGATAGGCGCACTTGCCACCCACCGGCAGGTCAGGCCCAAGAAACTGCGGAGGGGCACAGCTGCCCCACGAGCCTGCTAGGTAGGCAGAACGCTGACCACCAACAGAACAGGCTCAGAGGCCGGCCAGACACATTGCCCCACCCCGGTTGGGGGAGGGGCAGAGCCGCCGGGCGCCTGCAAGTTAGGCAGACCTGCATCTCACCAGCATATCAGGCCCAGCAACCCGCGGAGCGGCAGAGCCACCCCCGGGCCTGCAAGGTAGGCGCACTTGCCACCCACCGACAGGTCAGGCCCAGCAACTCTCAGAGAGACCCAGCTGCTCCACGCGCGTGCAGGGTAGGCGGAACCGTGACCACCAACAAAAGAGGCCCAGTGGACCGCCAGACACATAGCTCCGGTTGGGGGAGGGGCAGAGGCGCCGGGTGCCTGCAAGGTAGCCGGACCCGCGACCCACCAGCAGAACAGGCACAGCAATCCACAGAGCGGCAGAGCCACCCCCCGAGCCTACAAGGTAGGCAGACCTGCGACCCACCGACAGGTCAGGCCCAAAAAACTGCGGAGGGACACAGCTGCTCCACGTGCCTGCTAGGTAGGCTGAACCATGACCACCAACGGAACAGGCCCAGCGACCGGCCAGACACATCGCCCCGCCCCGGTTGGGGCAGAGCCGCCGGGCGCCTGCAAGTTAGGCAGACCTGCAACTCACCAGCAGATCAGGCCCAGTGACCCGCGGAGCGGCAGAGCCACCCCTGCGCCTGCAAGGTAGGCAGACTTGCCATCCACCGGCAGGTCAGGCTCAGCAACTCTCAGAGGGACACAGCTGCTCCACGCACGTGCAATGTAGGCGGAACCGTGACCACCGACAAAACAGGCCCAGTGGCCCGCCAGATACATCACCCCGGTTGGGGGAGGGGCAGAGCCGCCACCAGCGCCTTTTAGGTAGACATAGCTGCAACCGACAGACAGAACAGGCCTAGTGGCCAGCAGAGGGGCAAAACCGCTGCTCACTCCTGCAAGGTAGGCGGACCTGTGACCACCGAAAGAACAGGCCCATCGAAAGTAGAGGCACAGCGGCCTCCCGGCGTGGTAGGCACATTGCCTCAATTGAAGGAGGGGCAGAACCACCGCCAAAGCCTGCAAGGGAGACGATGCAGCTATACAAAAGCAATATAAATATATAGGGGGAAAAATCAATAACACAACAGTTTCACCAAGCAGAAAGAAACGCGATCAGTATGAAAAGACAAGGAAAAAAAGGACCACAATCAATGCAGGTCAATTCAACTTTAGAAGAGGTAATATCTGCAGCAGATGGAATGTCAGATAAGGAATTCAGGATATACATGCTTCAGATGATCTGGAGTCTCAAGGAAGACATTAAACAGCAAAATCAGACAATGAAAGACCACTTCGACCACTTCGACAATGAATTACATAAACAAATCCAAGAAGCAAAAGATCAATTATTCAGGGAGATAGAGGTTATAAAAAACAAACAAACAGAAATCCTGGAAATTCAGGAAATAATAAACCAACATAAAAACTCAATTGAGAATACTACCAGCAGAGTAGAACACTTAGAAGATAGAACATCAGACAATGAAGACAAAGTATTTCAACTGGAGAAGAACATAGACAGCTCAGCAAAGCTGTTAAGAAACCATGAGCAGAACATTCAAGAAATATGGGATAACATAAAGAGACCAAACTTAAGAGTCATTGGGATACAGGAAGGTATTGAGGTCCAAACCAAAGGAATGAGCAATCTATTCAATGAAATAATACGAGAAAACTTCCCAGACTTGAAGAATGAGACAGAATCCCAAATCCTAGAAGCCTACAGGACGCCGAATGTGCAAAATCATTAGAGATCCACACCTAGACACATTATAATGAAGATGCCCAACATACAGAATAAGGAGAGAATTTTAAAAGCTACAAGAGAAAGGAAGCAGATTACATTTAGGGGTAAACCAATCAGGATAACAGCTGATCTTTTAACACAGACTCTGAAAGCTAGAAGATCCTGGAATAACATATTTCATACACTAAAAGAAAATGGGTTACAACCAAGAATTGTGTATCCCGTGAAATTAAGCTTCAGGATGGAAGATGAAATTAAAACCTTTCATGATAAACAAAAGTTAAAAGAATTTGCAGCTAGAAAACCATCTCTTCAAAACATCCTCGGCAAAATATTACAGGAAGAGGAAATGGAAAATGTCAATGAAAACCAACAGCGGGAGGTAGTACAGTGAAGGGGGGGGAATAATCAAAGAGGAAAACAAACCATGTTTAGTAACATAAATAAACCAATATGGCTGGAAGAACACCCATATCTCAATAATAACCCTAAATGTTAATGGCTTAAACTCACCAATTAAGAGACACAGGCTAATAGAATGGATCACAAAACAAGACCCAACAATATGCTGCCTTCAGGAGATGCATTTGATAGGAAAAGACATACTTAGACTGAAGGTGAAAGGTTGGGAAAAATCATATCACTCATATGGACTTCGGAAACAAGCAGGAGTGTCCATATTCATATCAAATAAAATAGATTTCAAGCCAAAGTTAATCAAAAGGGATGAAGATGGACACTACATACTTCTCAAGGGAACCATACACCAACAAGACATAACAATCATAAATATATATGCCCCAAACAATGGTGCAGCTATGTTCATCAAACAAACACTTCTCAAGTTCAAGAGTCTAATAGACCACCATACAATAATCATGGGAGACTTCAACACACCTCTCTCACCACTGGACAGATCTTCCAAACAAAAGTTGAATAAGGAAACTATAGAGCTCAATAACACAATTAATAACCTAGACTTAATTGACATATATAGAATATACCACCCAACATCAAGCAGTTACACTTTTTTCTCAGCAGCACATGGATCCTTCTCAAGAATAGATCATATATTATGTCACAGGGCAACTCTTAGACAATATAAAGGAGTAGAGATAATACTATGCATCTTAACTGATCATAATGGAATGAAATTGAAAATTAACGATAAAAGAAATAAGGAAAAATCATGCATCACTTGGAGAATGAACAATAGGTTACTGAATGATCAATGGGTTATAGAAGACATCAAGGAGGAAATTAAAAAATTCTTAAAGATAAATGAAAACCCAGACACAACATATTGGAATCTATGGGACACATTGAAAGCAGTTCTAAGAGGAAAATTTATTGCTTGGAGTTCATTCCTTAAAAAAAGAAAAAACCAACAAATAAATGATCTAATACTTCAACTCAAAATCCTAGAAAAAGAAGAGAAAAACAACAGCAAAAGAAGTAGAAGACAAGAAATAATTAAAATCAGAGCTGAAATTAATGAAATCGAAACGAAAGAAACAATAGAAAAAAATGACAAAACTAAAAGTTGGTTCTTTGAAAAAATAAAAAAAATCGACAGACCCTTAGCCACGCTAACGAAGAGAAGAAGAGAGAGAACTCATATTACCAGCATACGGGATGAAAAAGGCAATATCACAACAGACACTTCAGAAATACAGGAGATTATCAGAAGTTATTTTGAATCCTTATACTCCAACAAAATAGAAGATAGTGAAGGCATCGATAAATTTCTTAAGTTATATGATTTGCCCATATTGAGTCAGGAGGATATTGACAACCTTAACAGACCAATATCAATTGAGGAAATAGAAGATACCATCAAAAGACTACCAACTAAGAAAAGCCCAGGACCGGATGGGTATACAGCAGAGTTTTACAAAACCTTTAAAGAGGAACTAATACCAATACTTTTCAAGCTATTTCAGAAAATAGAAAAAGAGGGAGAACTTCCAAATTCATTCTATGAGGCCAACATCACCCTGATTCCTAAATCAGACAAAGACACTTCAAAGAAAGAAAACTACAGACCAATATCTCTAATGAACCTAGATGCAAAAATCCTCAATAAACTTCTGGCGAACCGGATACAAAAACATATCAAAAAAATTGTGCAACATGATCTGGTAGGATTTATCCCTGGGATGCAAGGTTGGTTCAATATACGGAAATCAATAAATGTTATTCACCACATCAATAGGCTTAAAAATAAGAACCATATGATCATCTCGATAGATGTGGAAAAAGCATTCGACAAAGTAGAGCATCCCTTTATATTCAAAACTCTAGAAAAACTAGGGATAACAGGAACATACCTCAATATTGTAAAAGCAATCTATGCTAAGCCTCAGGCTAGCATCATTCTGAATGGAGAAAAACTGAAGGCATTCCCTCTAAAATCTGGAACAAGACAGGGATGCCCTCTCTCACCACTTCTGTTCAACATAGTTCTCGAATCACTGGCCAGAGCAATTAGACAGACGAAAAAAAATAAAGGCATAAAAATAGAAAAGAAGAACTCAAATTATCACTATTTGCAGATGACATGATTCGATACCTAGCAGACCCAAAAGGGTCTACAAAGAAACTATTAGAGCTAATAAATGAATTCAGCAAAGTGGCAGGCTATAAAATCAACACGCATAAATCAAAGGCATTCCTGTATATCAGCGACAAATCCTCTGAAATGGAAATGAGGACAACCACCCCATTCACAATATCCTCAATAAAAGTAAAATACTTGGGAATCAACCTAACAAAAGAGGTGAAAGACTTATACAATGAAAACTACAGAACCCTAAAGAAAGAAATAGAAGAAGATCTTAGAAGATGGAAAAATATACCCTGTTCATGGATAGGTAGAAGTAACAACATCAAAATGGCGATAATACCAAAAGTTCTCTATAGGTTTAATCCAATGCCAATCAAAATCCCAACGGCATTTCTTGTAGAAATAGAGAAAGCAATCATGAAATTCATATGGAAAAATAAAAGACCCAGTATAGCAAAAACAATGCTAAGCAGGAAGTGTGAATCAGGCGGGATAGCTATACCAGACTTCAAACTATACTACAGAGCAATAGTAACAAAAACACCATGGTACTGGTAACAAAACCGGCGGGTGGACCAATGGTACAGAATAGAGGACACAGAAGCCAATCCACAAAACTACAACTATCTTATATTCGATAAAGGGGCTAAAAGCATGCAATGGAAGAAGGATAGCATCTTCAACAAATGGTGTTGGGAAAACTGGAAATCCATTTGCAACAAAATGAAACTGAATCCCTTTCTCTCGCCATGCACAAAATTAACTCAAAGTGGATCAAGGAACTTGATATCAAATCAGAGACATGGCATTTGATAGAAGAAAAAGTTGGCTATGATCTACATACTGTGGGGTCGGGCTCCAAATTCCTCAATAGGACACCCATAGCACAACAGTTAATAACTAGAATGAACAAATGGGACTTACTCAAACTAAAAAGTTTTTTCTCAGCAAAAGAAACAATAAGAGAGGTAAATAGGGAGCCTACGTCCTGGGAACAAATCTTTACTCCTCACACTTCAGACAGAGCCATAATATACAAAATATACAAAGAACTAAAAAAATTAGACAATGAGATAACGAATAACCCAATCAACAAATGGGCCTAGGACCTGAACAGAAATTTTTCAGAGGAGGACATACAATCAATCAACAAGTATATGAAAAAATGCTCACCATCTCTAGCAGTCAGAGAAATGCAAATCAAAACCACCCTAAGATACCATCTCACTCCAGTAAGATTGGCAGCCATTAGGAAGTCAAACAGCATCAAGTGCTGGCGAGGATGTGGGGAAAAGGGTACTCTTGTACATTGCTGGTGGGACTGCAAATTGGTGCGGCCAATTTGGAAAGCAGTATGGAGATTTCTTGGAAAGCTCGGAATGGAACCACCATTTGATCCAGCTATTCCCCTACTCGGTCTATTCCCTAAAGACCTAAAAAGAGCACACTATAGGGACACTGCTACATCCATGTTCATAGCAGCACAATTCACAATAGCAAGACTGTGGAACCAACCTAGATGCCCTTCAATAGACGAATGGATAAAAAAATGTGGCATTTATACAGAATGGAGTATTACTCTGCATTAAGAAATGACAAAATCATAGAATTTGGAGGGAAATGGATGGCATTAGAGCAG
Source organism: Callospermophilus lateralis (assembly GCF_048772815.1). Lineage (NCBI taxonomy): Eukaryota > Metazoa > Chordata > Mammalia > Rodentia > Sciuridae > Callospermophilus > Callospermophilus lateralis. The sequence goes on from NW_027512838.1 coordinate 336,335, forward strand.
ATTATGCTAAGTGAAGCTAGCCAATCCCTTAAAAACAAATGCCAAATGTCTTCTTTGATATAAGGAGAGTAACTAAGAACAGAGTAGGGACGAAGAGCATGAGAAGAAGATTAACATTAAAGAGGGATGAGAGGTGGGAGGGAAAGGGAGAGAGAAGGGAAATTTCATGTAAATGGAAGGAGACCCTTAGGGGTATACAAAATTACATACAAGAGGATGTGAGGGGAAAGGAGGAAAATATAAGGGGGAGAAATGAACTACAGTAGAGGGGTAGAGAGAGAAGAGGGGAGGGGAGGGGGGAGGGGGGATAGTAGAGGATAGAAAAGCCAGCAGAATACAACAGACACCAGAATGGCAATATGTAAATCAATGGTTCTGCAACTGATGTGATTCTGCAATCTGTATATGGGGTAAAAATGGGAGCTCATATCCCACTTGAATCAAAGTGTGAAATATGATATATCAAGAACTATGTAATGTTTTGAACAACCTACAATAAAAATTAATTAAAAAAAATATATGATTTCTTATATATTTTCAGATATCAATTCAATACATTATTTAAAGGGGAACCAGTTATATTATTTATTAACTGTATGATCTATTAATGCATTATCTCTATATTCATAGACACAGGGTACACCTATTTTTACCCTCAATACTAATTTATACGTTTTCAAAATATTCCTCAAAAAATGGTGGAAGAAATACTCATGTCACCTGATCTATATATACATTTTATCACAGTAATATTCTGTACAAAAAAATCAAAGGTCACCCTTAAGTTTGTACCAAAGCCTAAATGGAAAGTGAGCATGGATTACTAAAACCTTCCATGTCCAGGTGGCCTAATGCTCTCAAATGTCAATCTTATTGGTGACTACATTTTTGTTTCTTCCTAAGATTATATATTCAACCTCAAGCCTGTTGAAAATGTCTAATCCTATCACTCACTTTATACTTTGCCTGATTTAGTAATGTCTCTATTTATATCTATTTTCCTACATATTTTCCCCTGTTCATCATTGTGACTGACTCTTCACTTGTGCTGACATTTACATTCACTGTCTACCTGAAACCCTATTGCTTAAGAACTTTTGGTCTAAATCCTATTCTCACTGTTCTTTGTAAACCTACTGACTATCTTCCTAATCCTACCGACTATCCCTTTTTGAGTGGATGTTCTCTTCGACATTCAATCTTCCAAGGTACAAGCTCCTATGCCATTGTATATAGATTTATCTGAGGGTCTCCTTTCATTTCCAAGCAATTTCCCTTAAATAATTCAAAGCTAAGTGTACCAATTAAGGGCCCAATGCCCTTCTGGACTTCATATCTTCCATAGATTTCTGTTTTTATACTTATATTTCACCTATATATTCTTGTAAATATCATAGTTTCCCAATACCATTATTCGTCATGCAGAAGGATTCCTAACCCCAAATTGAACATGTTACTAACCCAAAACCATACATTGTTCTCTCAATCGAACTTTACAGAACAGCAGGGACAGGGTTGCTCTTAAAATACAGGAATGTAGGGCATGTTCCAGCTGTTGAGAACATCAAAGGTCCATGCAGAAATGATCCCTTGAGAAGATGTAGGCAACTACGAAAGACCTGAGAGAGAAAAGTCATCTTCTATGGCAAACAACCTTGTCAGCATGAAGGGATGTGTATGAATCAGCCTCTCTCTTCTTAATGTAGAGAAGATGGACCAAAACAGTGCTAGGTGGAGAGCTGTTCCCGGGTGCCCATGGTTTATATACCATTCTAACTTGTGAAAGTGTCACAGGAAGTAGGGGCAGCCTCCATCTCATGGGACTCTTGAAAGCAACTGTTAGGACAAAGTGGTTGTCAAGGCAATGACCTCATTCAGTTCCTGAAGAAGTGATCTACCTCACTTCCTTGGTGTTGGAACTCTCTTAACTTGGGATCCAGGAAGCCAGGCACCCGGAGCCAGTCCAGTCCCAGACCCAGTAGGCTCACTTGTTTGAATTTACCAAGGAGAGTGTCAGTCTTTCTTGGTACCTACAGATGTGAGGATGGCCAAATACCAGGAGAGCTCTGCATAGGGGCCTTTCCTGAGAAAGTAGGTAGTGGTTCACCGCAGGCTCCTGACAACTTCACAGAGTTGGACAAGGAGACCAGATCTGAGATAGGACAGGCCATTTTGGGGGAACATAGTATGGCCCACCACTCAGAGAAAACTCCGGATAGTCACAGAGTTACATGGGGGAAGGAGGTGTCTTTGTGGGTGTGGGTGTGATTTTGTGGTTTTGTCTCATGATCTGAGAATAGGTAGGAAAGACGGTTTGTTTGATTTGGAGTGGTCTTCTTCTAGTAAGTCGTTGGACAAGGCAAGTGTTTCTATGTCTGTGTATCCCACTGTGTCCGTGGTTGTAGACATTAGAAAATAGAATGCAACAATTGATATGTCCTGTATAGTAGAAAGATTCCCGGCATTCATCCTGCCCAATTTATGAATGGACTGCAGCTTGCCTTATCCATGGGCAACACCTGCTACCTTCCTAAGTTCCTGTTTCTTCCAGAATTCTCACCACTCTCCAGAATATTCTCATGGTTTTGTGTCCAAAATATGTACCACCTCCAAGCTCTGTGACATTGCCATGTCCTGGATAGCTGAAGGGAATGGCGAGCATCTCAGAAAACACAGATATCAGTGTGACCAAGAAAGTCTCAGTTGAGAAACCATGCTTTTGGCCTTTTGCTTATCAATTGTTCTGTTTCCCTGAATGTCAGGAAGGTCTTTGCCTCAGGCCACCCCTTTGTGAAGCCTGAAGAAAACAGTATTCAAATGAAAATGAATGGGCACCACCTGTGGCTCTTTGCTTAATTGCTTTGGAAAGGGATGTGTCTAAATCAGCCTCTTGGCCCTGTGTGAGGTTGTGGCTTAGATTCTCAGCACCTGATGGATATAAAGAGAGATCCCATGTGTGCATCCAAAACCAAAATGGCCAAAAGAGCAATTATTGTGAATGAAGTCTCTCGCATTCATTTGTAAGGTTCCTGACCACCATCAAGTGAGAATACGGATCCTTTGGGTCAAATGAGTTATGCACAGCCCTGCAGAGGCTAGCCCATAGGTTTTTGGGTTTTCTCATGGCTCCAAATCATATAAAGAATCTATACTTGACAGTCAGTAGGCCTCAAATTGGAGATGCAGAGCAGTATTAACAGCTAGCCTATCTGATCACTCCTGGTTCACCGGATGGGTGTCCAGGCCACCTTGACTTTAGGCAAATGAGGGGCAAGGGAGCTTATTTTTGACACTGTCTTGGGCTGCACCCCTCATGAAAAACTCCAGCCAGAGGTTATGATAAGTGTCTATATGGAAGAAGATGAGGGCCATGTGGGAGTGTTTGGTTTTAATTGTGGTCATTTGTTTGGCGGTTGGAAGAGATAACTGGATCCACCTGGGCTTGAACTCTGGCATGATTCCTCTTAGAGACTGAGTTCTGGAATTTACCTCAAAGAAGTATTGCCATGAAATGTGTTGGGATTTTAGGAGGCCACGCATGAGAAGCCTCCCTTGAAAACTGAGATCGAGTGCCAGGGTGTCTTTCCACAGTGCAGTGAGAATCTCAGCCAGGATATCACATGATTTTATTCTGAAAGACTTGGCAGCCATAGTTGAGAATCTAAACACATATGGAACTCATATTGTAGACCTCAATGATCCTGGCTTCATGTGACCTTTTGGCCACTCTTTGGGAAGCCTTGCCTGTGAGATTTCTCCAGAGTTTTAATTTAAATGAGCTTCCTCACCACATAATGGTTCCTGCATTAATTGAAACGTACAGTGACTCCAACTTCATCCTTCAAAAATGGCTAAATAAATACCATCAAATTTCTGAAATTCCCATGACCAGGTGGCACTGGAGAACCTTTGGATATCCTGTTGCTGATCATGAGTGAAATAATTCCCCACGCAATGACACTTCACCGGGAGAATTCCAATTTTATTGCTCAAAGCTGTGTGCTTATATAGAACTAAGGGGGAGATGGTAGGGCTTAGATAAATGGCAGCAACCCGTTTATTGGCAAGTTCTTTCAGATATCAGCTCCAGAGCCCAGGAATTAGTTCTCATTGGGGCTAAGGTTCCCCACAAGTGAGATTTGAAATTGGCGCTGACGTGAGAGTTCACAAGGGTGGGAACTTTTTGCGCCACTGCAGAAATGAAGAAGGTAGGAAGAAGAAGTCCTTAGGCGCCATGTTGAGGTTTTTCTCTGGGGTATGGCTGCCATTTATTCTTTTCCCAACATTCCACCCTTTTTGTTTTCTTAGGAAGTGGGGCGTCATTTGTCAGATCCGGCTGCTTCCTGCTGTGTGGGGGTGGTGTGGGGCCTAGAAAGAGAAGTGGAGGAATGCTCATGGAGCAGGTTTGGGATTATCATGGCAGCCAGAAATAAAACCCAGTGGCTATAGACAGCTACTTTCGTAGGGGTGAAGTCAATGAATGTTCCCTGAAGCCAAAGTTGTCGATGGCATGGAACTAGTCCTGGATGGAAGAGATTGTTGGTATCAGCCACTGGTCCTGTAACAGAGACTCTAGGAAATACTGGAAGCGTTGCCTGGACATGGCGTCACCAGCACCTGAAGAAGATCAGAGCAAATAAAAACAGAATGAAGATAAAAATTAAAGGAAATGTCATTTTTTGGCAGAAGTTCCATGTTGGAGGACTGACATAGAAGAGGCCAAGGGCCATGAGAAATCTTAGAAGGTGGTAAAGACTCATGAATCCAGGATGGCAGATTAAGAGGTTCTCAGAGCTCGTTGTCTCCCGCTGTCTGATACCCATTGCATTCCATCATGCCTGGTAGTGAGCTTCATCACTGAGTTACTGTTCTCTTGGAGATGTTGGGGGTTCATCGGTCATCAGAGGCTGGTAGTGCCTAAGCAAAAGCTGGTTTAAAGTTTGATTAGGAAATTTTTGCAGTTGGGTTTGAAGGCACTTCATTTTGCAGGGCAAGAGAGCACAAAAAGGAGCATCCCAATAAGGGGCCCCAAGATATGTAGTAAGTACATGGCAAGATAGGATTGGAAGAACCCTATGATGGGATTGGAGGAGGTATGTTTGAGAAATTCAGTCGATAATTCCTGCAATTTAACAACATTTTTTTTATTAGCCCAGATTCATTAACATAATAGCAAAATTCCTCTCTGAGGAATAGGCATGTAACCCCTTTTTCTGCAGTGAGAAGATCAATTGCCCTTTGGTTCTGTAAAGCCACTTGTGCCAATGATGTAACCTGCCGCTGCAAGGAACCCAGAGACTCAGCCATGGTATTGAGTGTTTCCTGCAGTTTTTGTTGAAGGTCATTGGATGCCCATAGAGCATGACCTATAGCTCCACCAGAGAGTCCGAGACTCGTCACTGAGGTTGTTAAAATGAGGCCTACCAGAACCGGCAGAAAGACTACCTTACGGGTGCAGGAAGGTAGGGCCAACTGTCGGAATTCGGTGGGAGTATACAAAGATAGCTGAGGAACTACAGTAACCAAGAAACAGGTGCCAGAGACATTGATCGTTGAGGTACTTAAAGACCCATTACACCAGAGGAAATGTTCAGGTTGCCTAAACACAGGGCTCTATGGGGTGTTGTAGCTCAAGGAACAAACGGGTAAAGGATTCATTATTGGCAGGTGGAAACAGATGAAAGGAAATAAAGTATTGGTGGAATAACTTTCCCACAGTGGGTTACGTGTCACATGTAGGGTTTGTCCTTTTTAGAGAAATTGTAGGGTTTTGCTGGAATATTTTCTGCCGCTAATGGGACTGCTGCTAGAAGTGGACGACTAAGTGAAGCACAGAGAAAGCACTGAGAAGTAGGCAAAGAAAGACGGGTGGAGTTTAATAATCAAAACGTTTGGTGTAGCAAATTGAGCCATGTGGGAGAGGGACCTGAGGGGGTTGAAGGCTCTGAATCCTCTTTGGATGAGCTATGGATACGATCTCGAAGTTTTGATTCTGAGTCCTTAATGTGTTCAACTACCTGGATGGTTGCCTTAGGTGGCGTAATCAGGGTGCGGCCAATAGTCATCCACCCTGTGGGTCTGACTGAGGTTGTCTGAGCATAGACAGCAAACTCATCATAGCCCCAAAGTTTGGCCTTGGGGTCAGGTTTATCTAAAGTATACCATCCATTGTTATTGGATGAAGAGCCTTTATGCCACTTTATGTAACTAGAAGTCCACCCTTCAGGGTAACCGAGTGAGTGGTAAGAATAGCTACCACGTTCATCATGGAACCTGCATGACCAATAGGGGCACCCATTATATATCTCAGGCCACCAATGACAATAATCTTTTGTTTGATCAAAAAGGAAGCAAATGAAAGGCCAGTTCCAGCTACCAGGGACGAAGGTCCTTGAAGGTGACAATTTTAGGGAAATAGAGGTGCAGTTGTGGATGAAGCAAGTAGTTGCATCCACTCCGCGGACCGTCTGCATGCCATGTTCTGAGTATCGTTCCCGAAGAGTGAATAAATGCATGGTAGGTGAGGCGGGTAAAGACCAGTCCTGACAGAGCACAGAAAATAAGCAGAGCACAAAAAACAAGCAGTTAGAGAAGACTAGGGTGTTGGGAGAGCTTATTGTGCCTTCTTTAAGAGGAATTGGGCTGCAAGGAAAACCGTGTGAGCCGCAACTTAAATGGGTGAGATGGGTGTGGAGAGCAGGAGTAAAGGGGAGGTTCAGGAGGTGATTCTTGGAGTTCCTCTGGGGTGGCCCTGTCGTCAGCATGTGGGGCCTCCTGGTGATGTGGCTTCAACCTAGACATGTGATTCCAGGGAGTGAGACGGTTGTCTGGTAAGGAGAGTTTGGCGGCGGTGGGGGTACAGAGAATGACAGGATGGGGCCTTCCCATTTTGGGGCAAGAGTCCCTTTCTCCTCTGGGGTATTATAATTGACTAGACTAACAGGTGTTAAGGGAGGAGTGTTTGGAGAGGAGACTGGGTCCGGAAGAAGCCAGTCCTGATATTTCCAGAGTTCCGAGCGGAGATGAAGCAAGAGAGGCAAAGACAAATCTCGGGTGAGAGGTCCTTGTGAAATGACCAACGCAGGGGTTATAAGATGTCTTTCATACATTATCTCAAAAGGAGACAGTAAAGATGGTTTCTTAGGGAGAGCTCTGATTCGAAGCAAAGCCAAGGGAAGGAGTTTGACCCAGTCTATGTTTAATTCCATTGTCAATTTGGTAAGGACTTCCTTTAGAGTACGATTTACCCTTTCCACATTCTCTGAAGCCTGGGGGAAATATGGACAGTTGAAATGCCACTTGAAGGAGAGGGCTTGAGAGACCTTTTGTGTGATCCTAGAAGTAAACTCAGGGCCATTGTCATATTGTAGGGAAGTGGGCATACCAAACCTGGGGATGATGTCTGTCAGTAAGATTGAAGCTAAAGTGGAAGCCTTTTTATTGGAAGTGGGAAATGCCTCAACCAAACCAGAGAAAGTGTCCACAAAGACAAGGAGGTATTTAGTGTGCCATACTGTGGGCATGTTGGTGAAGTCTACCTGCCAGTCAGCAGAGGGAATGTGTCCCCGGGCTTGTTGGGAAGGGAAACGTTTGGGCCTTAAAGGAGTATGAGGGTTGGTCCGCTGACAGATCTGACAATTAGAGGCTATATTCTGTAGCATGGCTTGTCAGAGGGAGTGAGGAAGAAGAAACTCTGTAAAAAGAGGGTCAAAGACTGAGAAATGGAAAGGAATAGAGTATGAAGGAACTTGAAAAGATGCTTGTTCTTACTGAAAGAAGTAGGGGCTTCAGATGAGCTGTCTAAAGTGGCCATTATATGTCCACCATGGGGGCCATGATTGGAAGTGGTAGCAGCCATTCGTGCCACCTGGTCAGCTTTGGCATTGCCCTCAGTGATAAGAGAGCCGTCCTTCTGATGGGACCTACAATGGACATCTCCCAACTGGGTGGGTAAGTGGGAGGCCTCTATCAGATTGGTTATAAGAGCTGAATTAGTGATCGCATTACCTTTGGTGGTAAGTAGGCCTCGCTTCTTTCAAATTGCAGCATGGGATAATAAGATATGGAAGACATATTTTGAATCATTTTAGAGGGTGAGGGATTTGCCTTGTGCTAGAAGGCAGGCACGAGTGGATGCTATAAAATCAGCCTGCTGGTCTGTAGTTCCTGAAGGCAAAACTTTGGCCTCTATAATCTCAGTGGCGGAAAATACAGCGTATCCAGAGTAATGAGTTCCATTCTGCCTAAAGGAACTGCTGTCAGTAAACCAGATAAGGTCAGGCTTGGTGAGTGGTCTCTCAAAAATGGAAGAATGACAGGGGAGGAAATCATATTAGTTTTCCAAGCAATTTTGAGTTGGTGTGTGAGACATGGGAGTTATTGGGAGCAGTGAGGCAGGGTTCAGTGCAGAGCAGGGGAGGAAAATAATATTAGGGTTTTCCAGAAAGGAAGTGAGGAGCGACAGAACTCTGGATGTAGGGAGGGTTTGAAGACCCTTTTAAGGTAAAAGATCTTTCAAGTGATGTGGGGAGTAGATAGTTCAAGGGGCCCCAAAAGTCAGATTAGAGGCTTCTTTGTGTAAAATTTGTCCAGTAGCCAGAGCTCTTAAGCAAGGGGCCCACCCACGGATGGAAAATAAGAAACCATGTCCTCCAGGTCACATAGATGCAGACCCAGGTTGATGATTTCACTAGAAAGGAAGCTAAAGCACGTGACAACAACATATATTTCAAGTGCCCAACCTCACAGGCAGTATCTCAAGAAGTCTCTAGGACAACAGACCTCCATATTTTTGAAGTGTTTACCCTGTCCCTTACTTTTGGAAACTCCTCTAACACTTCCAAGGTTGTGAACTTCTGATCGCATTCCATTCCAGATATGTATTCATGGATTTTCTAACTCTTCTCCTCTAATTGTGTCTTACATGGGGTGAAGGTGTTGTCAAGGTATTGTTCTGGATGAGAGTGGGAAGATTTTTGTGTAGCACATATTTACATACACATTGGATTCATTTTCCAATTTTCCATTCGAAATACTGAATCCCTGTCAGTAACCCATACCCTAATAGACTCTGACTACTAATCCTAATATGATGGAGACAAATAACCCAAACATAATATTAATACAAGCAGTTCAGAGGAGGCATGGTGTATAGTTGGTCTTGCCTTTTGCATGATATAGTGTAGGAGTTATAAATCTTGTCAATTGTTTGTTGAAATAGTACTCCATGTGTTTTTAAAGTTAATACATATGTGAATTTCTGTCTCCTTTTTTCTGTAGCCAATTCAGCACATGTATTTTTATATGCACATATAAAATCATACCTGGTATCACACGTACATTTTTGTGAGGTGGCTAACTTGGCAGAAACAAAGTATGAGAAGAGATCACCCCTCCTAAACGCTTTTGGAACTGAAAATTCAAACTATGAGTGAGATTTTTAGTTGAACAACATTATACATAAATCCATGTTCAGTAAAATTAATATTTTTGGATCGGTGGATGATATATATTTCACGATGAATTTTGATTGGCATATATATTGCTACTTTCTAATGTTTCTCTGTGAGATATATATATATATATTCTCTAGATTTTTCCAAATATAAAATATATGTGTCCTATTATACACTCCCTAAATAATTCACTCATGCTCATGTATGTGGTTTTATAATCAAATTTTCATACGATTATTTTCAGAAATATTCATCCACCTGAAATACATATTTGTTTTCTAGTACTGAAAACTCACTTCACTGAATGGTGCAAACAAATCCTTATATTTCTACTGTAACTGAC